>NC_090370.1:17609559-17964073 GCF_035084215.1 Heptranchias perlo
CTTGTGCCTTGTAGATGGCGGAAAGGCTTTGGGGAAGTCAGGAGGTGAGTCACTCGCCGCAGAACTCTGACCTGCTCTTGTAGCCACAGTATTTATACTTCAGGTCACTTGTTCCAGAATACTGTCCCTACTGTTGCAGAAGAATGGGGCCCTTTTCTGCTTAATGGGCCTCATCTTCATCTGGAAGGCAAGAGACTGCTCCAGACACACGGGGGCTTGACTTAGAAGGAAACAGGTGCAATGGAAGGGGAAGGTAAGAAAATGATAGCTTACTTAAAAAAGAGGGGGGCGAACATAATAATGAAATGGCATTGCAGGAGGAGAAGACTTAGCTGAGATTGAGAAGTGAACATAAAGCAAATCTCCAGGCTCCGTCCCTTCTCCCTTCAAAAAACAAGGATACGGCATTGTGCCGTCTTCCGAACTGAGAGGGAGGGGGACGGGGAGGCGCAGAGGAGAAGTTGTCAGCACTGAGAAAACAAAACAGAAAAAGCACCATAATCGCTGAGAAATAAGCATTCGAGAATCCTTGTAAAGTGGCTGCCGGGGCCTGTTAAATCCACTTCAGCCTCTCCTGAAGCACCGAGCAAAGCTGGACGCCCGTCTCATGGGGGCACGATTGGCACTGAGCATAATTGAGGCAGAAATTACAGAAAAATGGGATGTTTGATGTCAGCATTTCATGACTGCCTCATTTAAATATGCCCATTTTAGGGCAGGCACTTCTGTCACCCACCAGATTGACGGCAAAAAAAACAGGCAGCCACCAAAATGGACGGAGATCTGGCACTGGACATTTTCGACCCAGTTGGGCACATGGGTGCCATTAATCACAGTCTGTACTGGCATATCAGGAAACGGCGGGCAGCATGCCCATGATTTTCCGATATGCTGCCAGTGGGTGAGGCTCCTCACCTCCAAGCGTGTACACAGAAAATTACTCGCCTATTGTGCAGTCCATTCACAGATGGCCGGCTGCCTGAGCAGACACATGCAGGGATATATCTGCACTCGAACATCCTTCCCAATATTTACACACTAGGCCCAGGCAGGGGGCAGGCCTGTTCCAGGGGTGCACCTGGGCCATGCGAGCAGCCTGCTGGAGGAAACACATTGGGAGCTGTGTCCTGCCAGGTGCCTGCAGAAGGAAATCTACCCTGGTACGTCATAGTGCTGGATTTGTAATTGATTCTCTTGACTCATGTATCGAGCTCTGTTAACATCCCGTTGCATATATCATTGGAAAAAAAAACATCTCTTTACTTAGAGCAAAATAAACTTCACAAAGTATGCTTATAAACTTGTCTGGCATTTTCAGAAGAATTTTCTCACCCAGAGGGTGGTGGGGGTCTGGAACTCACTGCCTGAAGGGGTGGTAGAGGCAGAAACCCTCAACTCATTTAAAAAGTATCTGGATGTGCACCTGAAGTGCCGTAACCTACAAGACCAAATGCTGGAAAGTGGGATTAAGTTGGATAGCCCTTTTTTGGCCGGCACGGACACGATGGGCCGAATAGCCTCCTTCTGTGCCGTAACTTTCTCTGATTCTCTGATTCTCTGATTCTATGAAGGCAATATGTGGTAGCATGGAGGCCTATCCTTCTGAGATATATCCCTGCATGTGTCTGCTCAGGCAGCCGGCCATCTGTGCATTGACTGCACAATAGGCGAGTAATTTTCTGTGTACATGCTGGAGGTGAGGAGCCTCACCCACTGGCAGCGTATCAGAAAATCATGGGTATGCTGCCCGCCATTTCCTTTTTTAAAAATTCATTCATGGGATGTGGGCGTCGCTGGCGAGGCCGGCATTTATTGCCCATCCCTAATTGCCCTTGAGAAGGTGGTGGTGAGCCGCCTTCTTGAACCGCTGCAGTCCGTGTGGTGACGGTTCTCCCACAGTGCTGTTAGGAAGGGAGTTCCAGGATTTTGACCCAGCGACGATGAAGGAACGGCGATATATTTCCAGTCGGGATGGTGTGTGACTTGGAGGGGAACGTGCAGGTGGTGTTGTTCCCATGTGCCTGCTGCCCTCGTCCTTCTAGGTGGTAGAGGTCGTGGGTTTGGGAGGTGCCGTCGAAGAAGCCTTGGCGAGTTGCTGCAGTGCATCCTGTGGATGGTGCACACTGCAGCCACAGTGCGCCGGTGGTGAAGGGAGTGAATATTTCGGGTGGTGGATGGGGTGCCAATCAAGTGGGCTGCTTTGTCCTGGATGGTGTCGAGCTTCTTGAGTGTTGTTGGAGCTGCACTCATCCAGGCAAGTGGAGAGTATTCCATCACACTCCTGACTTGTGCCTCGGGCTGCTGTTACTTTTCTGTCTGATTCCCCCAGATCCGAGGGGCCTCCTGCATCCAGGGCCTCATTATCAGGCCTCTTGTAAGGCAACGCATCACCGCAATCCTTGTCGAGCACCCAGGCACCTGAAGCAGACTTACAATGATGCGTGCACTATGATGACTCTGAATGCAGAATGGACCTCATTGTAGCTGGGGTCTTGGGAAAGTCCTCGGGTCTCACCAGCTGTGGCTGTACAGGGTATTCCTGATCTCCCAGAGCCACCTGACACTTGACTCTCTGGATCGAGGAGTGCTGGCATGGTGGACTGCCTCAAAGTGAAGGCATTGTGGCATTCACTCGCATGACTCAGTGCTTCTGGTCAGTAACGTGCTGGAGTCCTTTCTTGTTGGTACAGATAATGGGATCCATGAAGGGGCCATGTAGGGACAACTTACGGCTCCTTGGACCTCGGGACGTCCTGCTACTTGTGGAAAGCTTCAGTGCCCTGTCACGCTGCTGCTCGTTGTCCTTTAGCAAACAAGGCACCTGCGAGGTGCTTTATGTATCTAGCCACAGCTGCTTGGCTAATGTTACTGATGTCCCAGTAGCAGCCTGGGGTGGCCCGGAGCTTTCAGAGCGACTGTGACCTTCACAGTCTCTGGCTGTGCGGTGCCTGTGGTGGAGGAGGGGCTGGAGGTCTGGTTGCGGCACGTGGCACAACATAAGTGAGGCCTCCACAAGCTGGACGTAGGGCCGCCTTGATCCGTGTATTGTGGTGGTGGGTGACCGGTGAGTGGGTGATGTTGTGGGTGAATGCAGTCCCAGTTTCCTCTTTCCAAATGCTTTTTTGTTGGCTGTCCATCCATGCGGTCAGTTCTACTATATATGGCTGCTTACAGTAGGTATAGGTGTATAAACATGCATATGTCACTCAAGATCACAAGGGAAGTTTGCATCATGGTGAGGGCACTTTTTTTTTAATTCGTTCATGGGATGTGGGCGTCGCTGGCGAGGCCGGCATTTATTGCCCATCCCTAATTGCCCTTGAGAAGGTGGTGGTGAGCTGCCTTCTTGAACCGCTGCAGTCTGTGTGGTGACGGTTCTCCCACAGTGCTGTTAGGAAGGGAGTTCCAGGATTTTGACCCAGCGACAATGAAGGAACGGCCGATATATTTCCAAGTCGGGATGGTGTGTGACTTGGAGGGGAACGTGCAGGTGGTGTTGTTCCCATGTGCCTGCTGCCCTTGTCCTTCTAGGTGGTAGAGGTCGTGGGTTTGGGAGGTGCTGTCGAAGAAGCCTTGGCGAGTTGCTGCAGTGCATCCTGTGGATGGTACACACTGCAGCCACAGTGCGCCGGTGGTGAAGGGAGTGAATGTTTCGGGTGGTGGATGGGGTGCCAATCAAGCGGGCTGCTTTGTCCTGGATGGTGTCGAGCTTCTTGAGTGTTGTTGGAGCTGCACTCATCCAGGCAAGTGGAGAGTATTCCATCACACTCCTGACTTGTGCCTTGTAGATGGCGGAAAGGCTTTGGGGAAGTCAGGAGGTGAGTCACTCGCCGCAGAACTCTGACCTGCTCTTGTAGCCACAGTATTTATACTTCAGGTCACTTGTTCCAGAATACTGTCCCTACTGTTGCAGAAGAATGGGGCCCTTTTCTGCTTAATGGGCCTCATCTTCCTCTGGAAGGCAAGAGACTGCTCCAGACACACAGGGGCTTGACTTAGAAGGAAACAGGTGCAATGGAAGGGGAAGGTAAGAAAATGATAGCTTACTTAAAAAAGAGGGGGGCGAACATAATAATGAAATGGCATTGCAGGAGGAGAAGACTTAGCTGAGATTGAGAAGTGAACATAAAGCAAATCTCCAGGCTCCGTCCCTTCTCCCTTCAAAAAACAAGGATACGGCATTGTGCCGTCTTCCGAACTGAGAGGGAGGGGGACGGGGAGGCGCAGAGGAGAAGTTGTCAGCACTGAGAAAACAAAACAGAAAAAGCACCATAATCGCTGAGAAATAAGCATTCGAGAATCCTTGTAAAGTGGCTGCCGGGGCCTGTTAAATCCACTTCAGCCTCTCCTGAAGCACCGAGCAAAGCTGGACGCCCGTCTCATGGGGGCACGATTGGCACTGAGCATAATTGAGGCAGAAATTACAGAAAAATGGGATGTTTGATGTCAGCATTTCATGACTGCCTCATTTAAATATGCCCATTTTAGGGCAGGCACTTCTGTCACCCACCAGATTGACGGCAAAAAAAACAGGCAGCCACCAAAATGGACGGAGATCTGGCACTGGACATTTTCGACCCAGTTGGGCACATGGGTGCCATTAATCACAGTCTGTACTGGCATATCAGGAAACGGCGGGCAGCATGCCCATGATTTTCCGATATGCTGCCAGTGGGTGAGGCTCCTCACCTCCAAGCGTGTACACAGAAAATTACTCGCCTATTGTGCAGTCCATTCACAGATGGCCGGCTGCCTGAGCAGACACATGCAGGGATATATCTGCACTCGAACATCCTTCCCAATATTTACACACTAGGCCCAGGCAGGGGGCAGGCCTGTTCCAGGGGTGCACCTGGGCCATGCGAGCAGCCTGCTGGAGGAAACACATTGGGAGCTGTGTCCTGCCAGGTGCCTGCAGAAGGAAATCTACCCTGGTACGTCATAGTGCTGGATTTGTAATTGATTCTCTTGACTCATGTATCGAGCTCTGTTAACATCCCGTTGCATATATCATTGGAAAAAAAAACATCTCTTTACTTAGAGCAAAATAAACTTCACAAAGTATGCTTATAAACTTGTCTGGCATTTTCAGAAGAATTTTCTCACCCAGAGGGTGGTGGGGGTCTGGAACTCACTGCCTGAAGGGGTGGTAGAGGCAGAAACCCTCAACTCATTTAAAAAGTATCTGGATGTGCACCTGAAGTGCCGTAACCTACAAGACCAAATGCTGGAAAGTGGGATTAAGTTGGATAGCCCTTTTTTGGCCGGCACGGACACGATGGGCCGAATAGCCTCCTTCTGTGCCGTAACTTTCTCTGATTCTCTGATTCTCTGATTCTATGAAGGCAATATGTGGTAGCATGGAGGCCTATCCTTCTGAGATATATCCCTGCATGTGTCTGCTCAGGCAGCCGGCCATCTGTGCATTGACTGCACAATAGGCGAGTAATTTTCTGTGTACATGCTGGAGGTGAGGAGCCTCACCCACTGGCAGCGTATCAGAAAATCATGGGTATGCTGCCCGCCATTTCCTTTTTTAAAAATTCATTCATGGGATGTGGGCGTCGCTGGCGAGGCCGGCATTTATTGCCCATCCCTAATTGCCCTTGAGAAGGTGGTGGTGAGCCGCCTTCTTGAACCGCTGCAGTCCGTGTGGTGACGGTTCTCCCACAGTGCTGTTAGGAAGGGAGTTCCAGGATTTTGACGCAGCGATGATGAAGGAACGGCGATATATTTCCAAGTCGGGATGGTGTGTGACTTGGAGGGGAACGTGCAGGTGGTGGTGTTCCCATGTACCTGCTGCCCTCGTCCTTCTAGGTGGTAGAGGTCGCGGGTTTGGGAGGTGCTGTCGAAGAAGCCTTGGCGAGTTGCTGCAGTGCATCCTGTGGATGGTGCACACTGCAGCCACAGTGCGCCGGTGGTGAAGGGAGTGAATATTTCGGGTGGTGGATGGGGTGCCAATCAAGTGGGCTGCTTTGTCCTGGATGGTGTCGAGCTTCTTGAGTGTTGTTGGAGCTGCACTCATCCAGGCAAGTGGAGGGTATTCCATCACACTCCTGACTTGTGCCTCGGGCTGCTGTTACTTTTCTGTCTGATTCCCCCAGATCCGAGGGGCCTCCTGCATCCAGGGCCTCATTATCAGGCCTCTTGTAAGGCAACGCATCACCGCAATCCTTGTCGAGCACCCAGGCACCTGAAGCAGACTTACAATGATGCGTGCACTATGATGACTCTGAATGCAGAATGGACCTCATTGTAGCTGGGGTCTTGGGAAAGTCCTCGGGTCTCACCAGCTGTGGCTGTACAGGGTATTCCTGATCTCCCAGAGCCACCTGACACTTGACTCTCTGGATCGAGGAGTGCTGGCATGGTGGACTGCCTCAAAGTGAAGGCATTGTGGCATTCACTCGCATGACTCAGTGCTTCTGGTCAGTAACGTGCTGGAGTCCTTTCTTGTTGGTACAGATAATGGGATCCATGAAGGGGCCATGTAGGGACAACTTACGGCTCCTTGGACCTCGGGACATCCTGCTACTTGTGGAAAGCTTCAGTGCCCTGTCACGCTGCTGCTCGTTGTCCTTTAGCAAACAAGGCACCTGCGAGGTGCTTTATGTATCTAGCCACAGCTGCTTGGCTAATGTTACTGATGTCCCAGTAGCAGCCTGGGGTGGCCCGGAGCTTTCAGAGCGACTGTGACCTTCACAGTCTCTGGCTGTGCGGTGCCTGTGGTGGAGGAGGGGCTGGAGGTCTGGTTGCGGCACGTGGCACAACATAAGTGAGGCCTCCACAAGCTGGACGTAGGGCCGCCTTGATCCGTGTATTGTGGTGGTGGGTGACCGGTGAGTGGGTGATGTTGTGGGTGAATGCAGTCCCAGTTTCCTCTTTCCAAATGCTTTTTTGTTGGCTGTCCATCCATGCGGTCAGTTCTACTATATATGGCTGCTTACAGTAGGTATAGGTGTATAAACATGCATATGTCACTCAAGATCACAAGGGAAGTTTGCATCATGGTGAGGGCACTTTTTTTTTTATTCGTTCATGGGATGTGGGCGTCGCTGGCGAGGCCGGCATTTATTGCCCATCCCTAATTGCCCTTGAGAAGGTGGTGGTGAGCTGCCTTCTTGAACCGCTGCAGTCTGTGTGGTGACGGTTCTCCCACAGTGCTGTTAGGAAGGGAGTTCCAGGATTTTGACCCAGCGACAATGAAGGAACGGCCGATATATTTCCAAGTCGGGATGGTGTGTGACTTGGAGGGGAACGTGCAGGTGGTGTTGTTCCCATGTGCCTGCTGCCCTTGTCCTTCTAGGTGGTAGAGGTCGTGGGTTTGGGAGGTGCTGTCGAAGAAGCCTTGGCGAGTTGCTGCAGTGCATCCTGTGGATGGTACACACTGCAGCCACAGTGCGCCGGTGGTGAAGGGAGTGAATGTTTCGGGTGGTGGATGGGGTGCCAATCAAGCGGGCTGCTTTGTCCTGGATGGTGTCGAGCTTCTTGAGTGTTGTTGGAGCTGCACTCATCCAGGCAAGTGGAGAGTATTCCATCACACTCCTGACTTGTGCCTTGTAGATGGCGGAAAGGCTTTGGGGAAGTCAGGAGGTGAGTCACTCGCCGCAGAACTCTGACCTGCTCTTGTAGCCACAGTATTTATACTTCAGGTCACTTGTTCCAGAATACTGTCCCTACTGTTGCAGAAGAATGGGGCCCTTTTCTGCTTAATGGGCCTCATCTTCCTCTGGAAGGCAAGAGACTGCTCCAGACACACAGGGGCTTGACTTAGAAGGAAACAGGTGCAATGGAAGGGGAAGGTAAGAAAATGATAGCTTACTTAAAAAAGAGGGGGGCGAACATAATAATGAAATGGCATTGCAGGAGGAGAAGACTTAGCTGAGATTGAGAAGTGAACATAAAGCAAATCTCCAGGCTCCGTCCCTTCTCCCTTCAAAAAACAAGGATACGGCATTGTGCCGTCTTCCGAACTGAGAGGGAGGGGGACGGGGAGGCGCAGAGGAGAAGTTGTCAGCACTGAGAAAACAAAACAGAAAAAGCACCATAATCGCTGAGAAATAAGCATTCGAGAATCCTTGTAAAGTGGCTGCCGGGGCCTGTTAAATCCACTTCAGCCTCTCCTGAAGCACCGAGCAAAGCTGGACGCCCGTCTCATGGGGGCACGATTGGCACTGAGCATAATTGAGGCAGAAATTACAGAAAAATGGGATGTTTGATGTCAGCATTTCATGACTGCCTCATTTAAATATGCCCATTTTAGGGCAGGCACTTCTGTCACCCACCAGATTGACGGCAAAAAAAACAGGCAGCCACCAAAATGGACGGAGATCTGGCACTGGACATTTTCGACCCAGTTGGGCACATGGGTGCCATTAATCACAGTCTGTACTGGCATATCAGGAAACGGCGGGCAGCATGCCCATGATTTTCCGATATGCTGCCAGTGGGTGAGGCTCCTCACCTCCAAGCGTGTACACAGAAAATTACTCGCCTATTGTGCAGTCCATTCACAGATGGCCGGCTGCCTGAGCAGACACATGCAGGGATATATCTGCACTCGAACATCCTTCCCAATATTTACACACTAGGCCCAGGCAGGGGGCAGGCCTGTTCCAGGGGTGCACCTGGGCCATGCGAGCAGCCTGCTGGAGGAAACACATTGGGAGCTGTGTCCTGCCAGGTGCCTGCAGAAGGAAATCTACCCTGGTACGTCATAGTGCTGGATTTGTAATTGATTCTCTTGACTCATGTATCGAGCTCTGTTAACATCCCGTTGCATATATCATTGGAAAAAAAAACATCTCTTTACTTAGAGCAAAATAAACTTCACAAAGTATGCTTATAAACTTGTCTGGCATTTTCAGAAGAATTTTCTCACCCAGAGGGTGGTGGGGGTCTGGAACTCACTGCCTGAAGGGGTGGTAGAGGCAGAAACCCTCAACTCATTTAAAAAGTATCTGGATGTGCACCTGAAGTGCCGTAACCTACAAGACCAAATGCTGGAAAGTGGGATTAAGTTGGATAGCCCTTTTTTGGCCGGCACGGACACGATGGGCCGAATAGCCTCCTTCTGTGCCGTAACTTTCTCTGATTCTCTGATTCTATGAAGGCAATATGTGGTAGCATGGAGGCCTATCCTTCTGAGATATATCCCTGCATGTGTCTGCTCAGGCAGCCGGCCATCTGTGCATTGACTGCACAATAGGCGAGTAATTTTCTGTGTACATGCTGGAGGTGAGGAGCCTCACCCACTGGCAGCGTATCAGAAAATCATGGGCATGCTGCCCGCCATTTCCTTTTTTAAAAATTCATTCATGGGATGTGGGCGTCGCTGGCGAGGCCGGCATTTATTGCCCATCCCTAATTGCCCTTGAGAAGGTGGTGGTGAGCCGCCTTCTTGAACCGCTGCAGTCCGTGTGGTGACGGTTCTCCCACAGTGCTGTTAGGAAGGGAGTTCCAGGATTTTGACCCAGCGACGATGAAGGAACGGAGATATATTTCCAAGTCGGGATGGTGTGTGACTTGGAGGGGAACGTGCTGGTGGTGTTGTTCCCATGTGCCTGCTGCCCTCGTCCTTCTAGGTGGTAGAGGTCGCGGGTTTGGGGGTGCTGTCGAAGAAGCCTTGGCGAGTTGCTGCAGTGCATCCTGTGGATGGTACACACTGCAGCCACGGTGCGCCGGTGGTGAAGGGAGTGAATATTTAGGGTGGTGGATGGGGTGCCAATCAAGTGGGCTGCTTTGTCCTGGATGGTGTCGAGCTTCTTGAGTGTTGTTGGAGCTGCACTCATCCAGGCAAGTGGAGAGTATTCCATCACACTCCTGACTTGTGCCTTGTAGATGGTGGAAAGGCTTTGAGGAGTCAGGAGGTGAGTCACTCGCCGCAGAATACCCAGCCTCTGACCTGCTCTTGTAGTCACAGTATTTATATGGCTGGTTCAGGTCAGCTTCTGGTTAATGGTGACCCCCAGGATGTTGATGGTGGGGGATTCGGCGATGGTAATGCCGTTGAATGTCAAGGGGAGGTGGTTAGACTCTCTCTCCTGATATGCCAGTTGGCAAGGCCTCGCACCTCCAGTGTGTACACAGAAAATGACCCCTTAGGGAGTAATCTAACTAATGATCATTACACTTTCCAGTCAGCTACCTGGTGACACCCAGGCATGTCTTCTGGAAGCTTAGAAATATTATTGTCTACTCTGGGCTATTATCGTCGGTGATCCAAACTATCTTTCTATGAAGTGTAGAAATACAGCACAAAGTCTGCGAGTGTAACATGCCCTAACAACGTAGCTCAGCCGGTACAATCTAAGAATTACCGTCTCATAGCAAAACCTCCTCACCTGCAAGCTCATCAGGACATTCAGCAAGTCATTCATTCCTGTCAAGGTGTCGACACTTTGGAAAACAGCGACCAGCAAGGTGGGAGTGATCGCGATTGTCCGAGTGAAGACCACACGGGTAAAGCGAGACCACTTGAGGTTCAAGAAACCCTGGAAACGAGAAACAAGAGAAGACGTTTAACCACTTCTCCAGTTGGACTGTCTGCTGTAACGATAAAGACAGGCAGGGCCTCTTTGAGGTGTTGATTTACTTTCGAGAAATTGTGGACCTGAAAATTATCGAGAAGCTCTGAGTAGTTGTGGAAATTCTGAATTTCCGAAGTTGCCAAAACTAAATTGCATTCCAATCCCCTTAACGCTTGTGAGCTTCACCATGAGGTACTTTTGAAGTGTAGTCACTGTTGTAATGTAGGAAACACGGCAGCCAATTTGCGCACAGCAAGATCCCACAAACAGCAATAAGACAAATGACCAGATAATCTGTTTTAGTGATGTTGGTTGAGGGATAAATATTGGCCCCAGGACACCGGGGAGAACTCCCCCTGCTCTTCTTCAAATAGTGGCCATGGGATCTTTTACGTCCACCTGAGAGGGGCAGACGGGGCCTCGGTTTAACGTCCCATCCGAAAGACGGCACCTCCGACAATGCAGCACTCCCTCAGACTAGATTATGTGTTCAAGTCTCTGGACTGGGACTTGAACCCATGAGGAGGAGTTCGGAGAAAACAACTGATCCCACGGCAAGGGAGTTATGTGGAGATAAACTGGCACCGAAGGCCTTCAGTTCCCCCAAATGCCGAGGAGCTTGTTTGGAGCGCCAAAGGCAAAAAAAAAAGAGAGCAATCTTAACACAGGAGGAAACAAACTGAAGTCCAAAATAAACCCAGAAATGCAGGTCATCGAGCATCAGACAAACAAAAGACGGAATCACTTCAGAATCGTTGACCTGACTTTCTCTTTCACGTGCTGACTGCCCCACGGTTTATTTCCTCGATTTTCACATGATGAATGCAGGTAAGGAGGGTCAATTGGCCCATCTGAGTTTACCTGTCCAGAAAAAGACCCTGCAGCCCGCCAACCCAACACAGGATTCAACTTGAGCGACAACTGATTTTGACCAATTCAGTGTCGCTTTCTCTTTGTGTGAAGAACCTTTCCATCCTAATCACTGCAAGATTAGCCAGTTTAATCCTATGGCCTTGTCCCACTGTGATGCTTTACATTGAGGCAATGCTCCGGATTAACCCGAACCTTTTTAATATCATGCGTATGGTTTCTCTCAGTCATCTCCTTTACTCCATTTCTCCAACTCAGACCCCGACACTCAGACCCCGACACTCAGACCCCGACACTCAGACCCCGTCACCACCACATCAGCCCCGTGACTCTTCTCTCCACTGTCTCCAGCACTCGAATGTCTCCCTTGAGTCTCAGTGACTAGAACTGGACACAGTGCTCAAGGTGGGTCTGACCAGAACTGGACACAGTGCTCAAGGTGGGTCTGACCAGAACTGGACACAGTGCTCAAGGTGGGTCTGACCAGAACTGGACACAGTACTCAAGGTGGGTCTGACTAGAACTGGACACAGTGCTCAAGGTGGGTCTGACCAGAACTGGACACAGTGCTCAAGGTGGGTCTGACTAGAACTGGACACAGTGCTCAAGGTGGGTCTGACCAGAACTGGACACAGTGCTCAAGGTGGGTCTGACCAGAACTGGACACAGTGCTCAAGGTGGGTCTGACCAGAACTGGACACAGTGCTCAAGGTGGGTCTGACCAGAACTGGACACAGTGCTCAAGGTGGGTCTGACTAGAACTGGACACAGTGCTCAAGGTGGGTCTGACCAGAACTGGACACAGTGCTCAAGGTGGGTCTGACTAGAACTGGACACAGTGCTCAAGGTGGGTCTGACCAGAACTGGACACAGTGCTCAAGGTGGGTCTGACCAGAACTGGACACAGTGCTCAAGGTGGGTCTGACCAGAACTGGACACAGTGCTCAAGGTGGGTCTGACCAGAACTGGACACAGTGCTCAAGGTGGGTCTGACCAGAACTGGACACAGTGCTCAAGGTGGGTCTGACCAGAACTGGACACAGTGCTCAAGGTGGGTCTGACCAGAACTGGACACAGTGCTCAAGGTGGGTCTGACCAGAGCTGGACACAGTACTCAAGGTGGGTCTGACCAGAACTGGACACAGTACTCAAGGTGGGTCTGACCAGAACTGGACACAGTCCTCAAGGTGGGTCTGACCAGAACTGGACACAGTACTCAAGGTGGGTCTGACCAGAACTGGACACAGTACTCAAGATGGGTCTGACCAGAACTGGACACAGTGCTCAAGGTGGGTCTGACCAGAACTGGACACAGTGCTCAAGGTGGGTCTGACCAGAACTGGACACAGTGCTCAAGGTGTGTCTGACCAGAACTGGACACAGTGCTCAAGGTGGGTCTGACCAGAACTGGACACAGTGCTCAAGGTGGGTCTGACCAGAACTGGACACAGTGCTCAAGGTGGGTCTGACCAGAACTGGACACAGTGCTCAAGGTGGGTCTGACCAGAACTGGACACAGTACTCAAGGTGGGTCTGACCAGAACTGGACACAGTGCTCAAGGTGAGTCTGACCAGAGCCCTGTACAGTTTCAGCAGGAGTTGTGATGTGGAGATGCCGGTGATGGACTGGGGTTGACAATTGTAAACAATTTTACAACACCAAGTTATAGTCCAGCAATTTTATTTTAAATTCACAAGCTTTCGGAGGCTTCCTCCTTCCTCAGGTGAATGTTGTGGAAATGAAATCCTCGAAATGAAATCTCATTTATAAATCACAGAACAATGCTTGGTGATTACAGACAGTTTTTTCAACTGCCCGTTGCCAAGGCAATCAGTGTGCAGACAGACAGGTGTTACCTACAAGGTCTCCGAATATACAAATCACCAAAAAAAAACAGAGATAGAGAGGTAGAAACATAGAAAAGACAGCAACTGACCCGTTATATTAAAAACAGATAACATTTGTTCGCTGGTGGGGTAACGTGTAGCGTGACATGAACCCAAGATCCCGGTTGAGGCCGTCCTCATGGGTGCGGAACTTGGCTATCAATTTCTGCTCGACGATTTTGCGTTGTCGTGTGTCTCGAAGGCCGCCTTGGAGTACGCTTACCCGAAGGTCGGTGGATGAATGTCCATGACTGCTGAAGTGTTCCCCGACTGGGAGGGAACCCTCCTGTTTGGCGATTGTTGCGCGGTGTCCGTTCATCCGTTGTCGCAGCGTCTGCATGGTCTCGCCAATGTACCATGCTCTGGGGCATCCTTTCCTGCAACGTATGAGGTAGACAACGTTGGCCGAGTCACAGGAGTATGAACCATGCACCTGGTGGGTGGTGTCCTCTTGTGTGATGGTGGTATCTGTGTCGATGATCTGGCATGTCTTGTAGAGGTTACCGTGGCAGGGTTGTGTGGTGTCGTGGACCCTGTTCTCCTGAAAGCTAGGTAATTTGCTGCGAACGATGGTCTGTTTGAGGTTGGGTGGCTGTTTAAAGGCGAGTAGTGGGGATGGCCATAGCGAGGTGTTCGTCGTCATTGATGACATGTTGAAGGCTGCGGAGAACATGGCGTAGTTTCTCCGCTCCGGGGAAGTACTGGACGACAAAGGGTACTCTGTTGGTTGCGTCCCGTGTTAGTCTCCTGAGGAGGTCTATGCGATTTTTCGCTGTGGCCTGTCGGAACTGTCGATCGATGAGTCGAGCGTCATATCCCGTTCTTACTAGGGCGTCTTTCAGCGTCTGTAGGTGTCCATCGCGTTCCTCCTCGTCTGAGCAGACCCTGTGTATTCGCAGGGCCTGTCCATAGGGGATGGCCTCTTTGACGTGGTTAGGTTGGAAGCTGGAAAAGTGGAGCATCGTGAGGTTGTCCGTGGGCTTGCGGTAGAGTGAGGTGCTGAGGTGCCCGTCTTTGATGGAGATTCGTGTGTCCAAGAAAGAAACTGATTCTGAGGAGTAGTCCATGGTGAGCTTGATGGTGGGATGGAACTTGTTGATGTTATCGTGTAGTCTCTTTAGTGATTCCTCGCCGTGGGTCCATAGAAAGAAAATGTCGTCGATGTATCTGGTGTATAGTGTTGGTTGGAGGTCCTGTGCAGTGAAGAAGTCCTGCTCGAACTTGTGCATGAAAATGTTGGCGTATTGGGGTGCGAATTTGGTCCCCGTGGCTGTTCCGTGTGTTTGTGATCCAGGATGAAGCGGATGAGTTGTAGGATGGCGTCTGGAGATTGGCTGTTGTTGGTGTTGAGTACTGAGGCTGTTGCAGCGATGCCGTCATTGTGGGGGATACTGGTGTAGAGTGCCAAGACATCCATCGTAGTGAGAAGTGTTCCTGGTTCAACTGGTCCGTGGGTACTGAGTTTTTGTAGGAAGTCTGTAGTGTCGCGACAGAAGCAGGGGGTTCCCTGTACGATGGGTTTCAGGATGCCCTCGATGTATCCAGAGAGGTTCTCACACAGGGATCCGTTGCCTGATATGATAGGACGTCCGGGTGTGTTGGCTTTGTGTATCTTTGGGAGGCAGTAGAAGTCTCCCACGCGGGGAGTACGTGGGATGAGAGCGCGTAGGATGCTTTGAAGGTCCGGATCGAAGGTCTTGATCAGTTTGTTGAGCTGGTGGGTGTGTTCTTTGGTCGGATCTGCGGGTAACCGTCTGTAGTGTTCCTGGTTGTCCAGTTGTCGGTATGCTTCTTTGCAATAGTCCGTTCTGTTCTGTATGACGATGGCTCCTCCTTTGTCCGCTGGTTTGATGACGATGTTGCGGTTGGTCTTGAGAGCGTTGATGGCGTTGCGTTCTGGGTGACATTCTGGACTGTCTTCTGAGTGCGGCTGATGAATCTGGCATTGACGCATTTCCTGACAGCTTGTGCATACATGTCCAGCTGAGGGCAGCGACCCTCCGGAGGAGTCCAGTTTGACTCTTTCCTCTTCGGTTGCTGTACCACGGATCCCTCTGTCTGCTGTTCCGGATCGTTGATTGTCTCATTGGGTTCGCTGCTGAAATCTTGGGGTTTGTGGTAGAATTCCCGGAGCCTCATTCTCCTGATGAATTCCTCTGTGTCCGCCGCGAGACTAGTGGGGTCCATTTTGGTCGTGGGGCAGAAATTGAGCCCTCGGCTGAGAACTTCGATTTCGTCTGGTTGAAGGGTGTGGTCGTCCAGTACTTCCCTGGTTCGGAGAAACTACGTCATGTTCTCCGCAGCCTTCAACATGTCATCAATGACGACGAACACCTCGCTATGGCCATCCCCACACCTCCACTACTCGCCTTCAAACAGCCACCCAACCTCAAACAGACCATCGTTCGCAGCAAATTACCCAGCTTTCAGGAGAACAGCGTCCACGACACCACACAACCCTGCCACGGCAACCTCTGCAAGACATGCCAGATCATCGACACAGATACCACCATCACACGAGAGGACACCACCCACCAGGTGCATGGTTCATACTCCCGTGACTCGGCCAACGTTGTCTACCTCATACGTTGCAGGAAAGGATGCCCCAGAGCATGGTACATTGGCGAGACCATGCAGACACTGCGACAACGGATGAACGGACACCGCGCAACAATCGCCAAACAGGAGGGTTCCCTCCCAGTTGGGGAACACTTCAGCAGTCAAGGACATTCAGCCACCGACCTTCGGGTAAGCGTTCTCCAAGGCGGCCTTCGAGACACACGACAACGCAAAATCGTCGAGCAGAAATTGATAGCCAAGTTCCGCACCCATGAGGACGGCCTCAACCGGGATCTTGGGTTCATGTCACGCTACACGTAACCCCACCAGCGAACAAATGTTATCTGTTTTTAATATAATGGGTCAGTTGCTGTCTTTTCTATGTTTCTACCTCTATCTCTGTGTTTTTTTTTGGTGATTTGTATATTCGGAGACCTTGTAGGTAACACCTGTCTGTCTGCACACTGATTTGCCTTGTCAACGGGCAGTTGAAAAAACTGTCTGTAATCACCAAGCATTGTTCTGTGATTTATAAATGAGATTTCATTTCGAGGATTTCATTTCCACAACATTCACCTGAGGAAGGAGGAAGCCTCCGAAAGCTTGTGAATTTAAAATAAAATTGCTGGACTATAACTTGGTGTTGTAAAATTGTTTACAATCAGCAGGAGTTATACAGTATTCGATTCTGTTTTTATTTTAGAAATCTAAATCAAAAATTACCTCCATGACAAACTGTCCTGTGTATGTTCCTGACATGGTTGAACTCTGACCTGCAGCCAGGATGCCAATGGCCCAGATGTAGAGAGCAGCAGCACCAAAATAGCAGCCCAACACAACACCCTGAAAGAAAGACAAAAGAAGGGTTATCTGAAGTGAGTGCAGCCAAGTTCTCACTGACTGAAATATAAGTGCTTTCTGTACTTAAGTGGGTACGGTTGTGTAGTGGTTATGTTACCGAAGCCACTTCAGAGGACAGTTAAGAGTCAACGTCAGTGTGGGACTGGAGTCACTTTTTGGCCAGACCGAGTAAGGACAGCCTTCCCTCAAGGACAATAGTGAACTAGTTGGGTTTTTACGACAGCTTCATGGTCACTTTGATTAATACCAGTTTTTATTCCAGATTTTTTTTCAAACTGAGTTCAAATCCTCAAACTGCCATGGTGGGATTTGAACTCACGTTCTCTGGAGTCGAAGGACTTGTAAAAACCTGTTAAGCCCTGTAAAGATCCGTAAAGACCCGTAAATACTTGTTAAGACCCGTAAAGAATTTAAAGACCCATACAAACTTGCAAAGGCCTATAGAATCATAGAATCATAGAAAGGTTACAGCATGGATGGAGGCCATTGGGCCCATTGAGTCTGTGCCGGCTCTATTCAAGAGCAATCCAGCCAGTCCCACTCCCCCGCCCTATCCTTGTAGCCCTGCAAATTTTTTCCTTTCAAGTACTTATCCAGTTCCCTTTTGAAGGCCATGATTGAATCTGCCTCCACCACCCCCTCGGGCAGTGCATTCCAGATCCTAACCGCTCGCTGTGTAAAAAAGTTTTCCCTCATGTCACCTTTGGTTCTTTTGCCAATCACCTTAAATCTATGCCCTCTGGTTCTTGACCCTTCCACCAATGGGAACAGTTTCTCTCTATCTACTCTGTCTAGACCCTTCATGATTTTGAATACCTCTATCAAATCTCCTCTCAACCTTCTCTGTTCCAAGGGGAACAATCTCAGCTTCTACAGTCTATCCACATAACTAAAGTCCCTCATCCCTGGAATCATTCTAGTAAATCTCTTCTGCACCCTCTCTAAGGTCTTCACATCTTTCCTAAAGTGCACTGCCCAGAACTGGACACAATACTCCAGTTGTGGCCGAACCAGTGTTTTATAAAGGTTCATCATGACTTCCATACTTTTGTACTCTATGCCTCTATTTATAAAGCCCAGGATCCCGTAAGCTTGTTTAACCGCTTTCTCAACCTGCCCTGCCACCTTTAACTATTTGTGCACATATACCCCCAGATCTCTCTGTTCCTGTACCCCTTTTAGAGTTGTGCTCTCTTATTGCTTCTCCTCGTTCTTCCCACTGAAATGTATCACTTCGCATTTTTCTGCGTTAAATTTCATTTACCATGTGTCCGCCCATTCCACCAGCCTGTCTATATCCTCTTGAAGTCTATCACTATCCTCCTCACTGTTTACTATGCTTCCAAGTTTTGTGCCATCTGCAAATTTTGAAATTGTGCCCTGTACACCCAAGTCCAAGTCATTAATATATATCAAGAAAAGCAGTGGTCCCAGCACCGACCCCTGGGGAACACCACTGTACACCTCCCTCCAGTCCGAAAAACAACCGTTCACCACTACTCTCTGTTTCCTGTCACTTAACCAATTCTGTATCCATGCTGCTACTGACCCCTTTGTTCCATGGGCCGCAATCTTGATAAGCCTACCGTGCGGCACTTTATCAAACACCTTTTGAAAGTCCATATACACCACATCAACTGCATTGCCCTCATCTACCCTCTCTGTTACCTCATCAAAAAACTCTATCAGGTTAGTTAAACACGATTTGCCTTTTACAAATCCGTGCTGGCTTTCCCTAATCAATCCACCCTCGTCCAAGTGACTGTTAATTCTGTCCCGGATTATCGTTTCTCAAAGTTTCCCCACCACTGAGATTAACCTGACTGGCCTGTCGTTCCTGGGTTTATCCTTACACCCTTTTTTGAACAAGGGTGTAACATTTGCAATTCTCCAGTCCTCTGGCACCACCCCCGCAAAGACCCGGAAAGATCCGTAAAAACCTGTGACGACCTGTAAAGTCTCGTAAAGATCCGGAAAGACTCGTAAAGACACGAAAGACCTGGACAGATCCTTGAAAACTTGTAAAGTCTTGTAAAGACCCGTAAGGAATCATAAAGACTCGTGGACACCCATAAAGAACTGTAAAAACATGTAAAGATCATGAAGACTTGTAAATACCAGTAAAGTTTGGTAAAGATTTGTGAAGACCCATAAAGACCTGTAAAGAATTGTAAAAGACTGTTAAGACTTGTAAAGACCCACAAAGATTTGAAAAGACCCATAAAGACCTGTAAAGACCCGCAAAGACTTGTAAAGACTTGTACAGAACTGTGAAGACCTGTAAATACCTGTAGAGACCCATAAATATCCATAAAGACCTGTAAAGACCCGTAAAGACTCGTAAAGGTCTGTTACGTCCTGTGAAGACGCGTAAAGTCTTGTAAAGACCCATAAAGACTAGTAAAGCCTCGTACAGACTCGTAAGAATTCGTGGACACTCGTAGAGTCCCATAAAGATCTGTAAAGTGTACAGAATTGTAAACACTTGTAACGCCCCTAAAGCCCTGTACAGATCTTTGAAGACTTGTAAAGATCCGGAAAGGCCTGGAAAGAGTCGGAAAGACCCATATAGACCCGTAAAGATCGGTGAAGCCTGGTAAAGACTCAGAAAGATCCGTAAAGAACTGTGAAGACCCATAAGGACTTGTAAAGATCCTAAAGACTTGTAAAGACTCGTAAAGACCCATATAGACTTGTAAATACCAGTAAAGAGTGGTAAAGACTTGTAAAGACCCGTAATGACTCGTAAAGACTGGTAAAGACCCATAAAGACTCTTAGACACCCGCAACGACCTGTAAAGATCCGTTATGACCCGTAAAGACTTGTAATGTCCAGTGAAGACTGGTAAAGACTTGTCAAGGCCCGTAAGGCACTGCAAAAACTCGTAAAGAACCATAAAGACTCATAAAAAACCTTAAAGACCGTAAAGAGTTGTAAAGAACAGGTCAGGATTGTAAAGACCCACAAAGACTTGAAAAGTACTGTAAAGACCTGAAAAGACCCGTAAAGACCCATAAAGATGCATAAAGATGCATAAAGATCTGTGAAGCCCCATGAAGACTTGGAAAGATCAGGAAAGAGGCCTAAAGCTCAGGAAAGAACTGCGAAGATTCATAAAGACATGTGAAGACCTGTTAGGACTTGTAAAGAACCTTAAAGACCTGTAAAGACCTGTAAAGTCTTGTAAAGACCCCTGAAGACTTGTAAATATAACATAAAGACCCATAAAGATTTGTAAAGACTCGTAGACGCCTGTAAAGACCCGTAAAGACCTGTAAAGACCCCTAAAGACCTGTAAAGACCTGTAAAGTCTTGTAAAGACCAGTAAAGTTCTGTGAAGACCCATAAAAACTTGGAAAGATCTGGAAAGAGGCGTAAAGCTCTTTAAAGAACTGCGAAGATCCATAAAGACACATAACGACCTGTCAGGACTAGTAAAGAACCGTAAAGACCTGTAAAGACTAGTAAAGATCTGTAAAGACATGTAAAGATCCCTAAAGACCTGTAATGACACGCAAAGCCTCGTAAAGATCTGCGAGCTCTGGTAAAGACCCGTAAATACTCGTAAAGACCCGTAAAGAACTGTACAGATTTTTGAAGATTGTAAAAACTCGTAAAGACCCGTAAAGTATCGTAAAAACTCGTGGATACTCGTAAAGACCTGTAAAGACACGTAAAGACACGTAAAGACTAGTAAAATTCTGTGAGGACCCATGAAGACTTGGAAAGATCCGGAAAGAGGCGTAAAGCTCAGTAAAGAACTGCGAAGCTCCCTAAAGACACACAAAGACCTGTCAGGACTAGTAAAGAACCGTAAAGACCCGTAAAGACTAGTAAAGACCCATAAAGACTCACAAAGACCCGTAAAGATCTGTGAAGACCGTAAAGACCCGTAAAGAATCATAAAGATCTGTAAAGATCCCTAAAGACCGGTAAAGATTCATAAAGTCTTGTAAAGTCCCATAAAGACCTGTAAATATCCGTAAAGACTAGTAAAGACCCTTAAAGACTCACAAAGACCTGTAAAGATCCGTAAAGACCTGTAAAGACCCCTGAAGACTTATAAAGACTTGGAAAGCACTGTAAGGACATGTAAAGATCTGTAAAGGCACTTAAAGATTTGTAAAGCCCCGTAAAGACTCATAAATGAACGTAAAGACTGGTAAAGGCCTCTAAAGACTTGTTAAGATCCCTAAAGACCTGTTCAGATCCTTGAAGACTTGTAAAGACCTGTAAAGACTTGTAAATAATCTAAAGAACTGTAAACACTCGTAAAGACCCGTAAAGACCCATAAACACCCATAAAGACCTGTAAAAACTTGTAAAGGTCTGTAACATCCTGTGAAGACATGTAAAAGCTTGTAAAGCCCTGTTAGGACTTGTGGACACCCGTAAAGACCCGTAAAGATCTGTAAAGACTTGTAAAAAACTGTAAACACTTGTAACGACCTGCAAAGACTCGTAAAGATCCCTAAAGACCTGTACAGATCCTTGAAGATTTGTAAAGACCCGTAAAGACTCAGAAAAACCCATATAGACCATTAAAGATCTGTGAAGACTGGTAAAGACTCAGAAAGATCCGTAAAGAACTGTGAAGACCTGTAAGGACTTGTAAAGATCGTAAAGACTTGTAAAGACCCGTAAAGACCCATATAGACTTGTAGATACCAGTAAAGAGTGGTAAAGAGTTGTGAAGACCTGTAATGACTCGTTAAAAACTTGTAAAGACCCGTAAGGAACTGCAAAGACTTGTAAAGAACCATAAAGACTCGTAATGACCCGTAAAGACTCGTATGATGATACAAAGATGGGAGGGAAAGTGGAGAGTGAGGAGGACATAAAAAACCTACAAGGGGATATAGACAGGCTGGGTGAGTGGGCGGAGATTTGGCAGATGCAATACAATATTGGAAAATGTGAGGTTATGCACTTTGGCAGGAAAAATCAGAGAGCAAGTTATTATCTTAATGGCGAGAAACTGGAAAGTACTGCAGTACAAAGGGATCTGGGGGTCCTAGTGCAAGAAAATCAAAAAGTTAGTATGCAGGTGCAGCAGGTGATCAAGAAGGCCAACTGAATGTTGGCTTTTATTGCTCGGGGGATAGAATATAAAAACAGGGAGGTATTGCTGCAGTTATATAAGGTATTGGTGAGACCGCACCTGGAATACTGCATACAGTTTTGGTCTCCATACTTAAGAAAAGACATACTTGCTCTCGAGGCAGTACAAAGAAGGTTCACTCGGTTAATCCCGGGGATGAGGGGGTGGACATATGAGGAGAGGTTGAGTAGATTGGGACTCTACTCATTGGAGTTCAGAAGAATGAGAGGCGATCTTATTGAAACATATAAGATTGTGAAAGGGCTTGATCGGGTGGATGTGGTAAGGATGTTCCCAAGGATGGGTGAAACTAGAACTAGGGGGCATAATCTTAGAATAAGGGGCTGCTCTTTCAAAACTGAGATGAGGAGAAACTTCTTCACTCAGAGGGTAGTAGGTCTGTGGAATTTGCTGCCCCAGGAAGCTGTGGAAGCTACATCATTAAATAAATTTAAAACAGAAATAGACAGTTTCCTAGAAGTAAAGGGAATTAGGGGTTACGGGGAGTGGGCAGGAAATTGGACATGAATTTAGATTTGAGGTTAGGATCAGATCAGCCATGATCTTATTGAATGGCGGAGCAGGCTCGAGGGGCCGATTGGCCTACTCCTGCTCCTATTTCTTATGTTTTTATGTGCTTATGTATAGTCTCTTAGACACCCGCAAAGACCTGTAAAGATCCGTAAAGACCCTAAGGAATTGTAAAGACCTGTAGTCATTACAGGTCTTCACAACTCTTTACCACTCTTTACTGGTATCTACAAGTCTATATGGGTCTTTACAGGTCTTTACGATCTTTACAAGTCCTTACAGGTCTTCACAGTTCTTTACGGATCTTTCTGACAGAACCTTGAAGACTTGTAAAGACCCGTAAAGACTCATAAAGACCTGTAAAGAATCGTAAAAATTCATGGACATCCATAAAGGCACGCAAAGGCTTGTAAAGATCATAAAGACTTGAAAAGACCTGTAAAGACTTGTAAATGCGCATAGACTGGTAAGGACTTGTGAAGACCCGTAAACACAAAATGTTGTAAAGAACTGTTAAGACTCGTACAGACCCACAAAGACTTGTAAAGAAACCTGAAGACTTGTAAAGATAATATGAACCCGTAAAGATTTCTAATGACCCGTAAATACTCGTAAAGACTTGTAAAAACCCGTAAAGATCTGTGAGCGCCATAAAGACTTGGAAAGATCTAGAAAGAGGCGTCAAACTCAGTAAAGAACTGCAAAGATCCGTAAAGACATAGCAGGACTTGTAAAGAACCGTAAAGACCTTTAAAAACCAGCAAAAGACCTGTAAAGACAACATAAAGACCCCTAAAGATTTGTAAAGACCCATAAAGACTCAAAGAATCATAAAGATTGGTAAAGACCTGTAAAGACTCGTTAAAATCCCTAAATACCTGTACAGTTCCTTGAAGACTTGTAAAGACATGTAAAGACTTGTAAAAATTTTAAAGACCTGTAAAGACTCGTAAAGACCTGTAAATACTTGTAAAGAACTGTAATGAACTGTAAAGACCCATAAAAAGTTGTAAAGACCCGTAAAGATCTGTGTAGACCCATAAAGACTCAGAAAGACCCAAAGAGAGGCGTAAAGCTCAGTAAAGAACTGTGAAGACCCGTAAAGACCTGTAAAGACACCTGAAGATCTGTAAATAAACATAAAGACTCGTAAAGACTCGTGTAAATCTATAAACACCTGTACAGATCCTAGAAGACTTGTAAAGACCTGTAAAGAATCTAAAGACCTATAAAGAATCGTAAATACCCATAAAGATCCTTAAAGATCCTTAAAGATCCTTAAAGACTTGTAAAGACTTTTAAATACCCGTAAAGATCCGAAAAGACTCGGAAAGAGTCGTAGACTCGTAGACACCCGTAAAGACCTGTAATGACGCAAAAAGACCCGTAAAAGAGTCGTAAAGACTCGTAGAAACCCGTAAAGACCTGCAAGGACGCGAAAAGACCCATAGAGTGTCATAAAGACTCATAGAAATCCGTAAAGTATTGTAAAGTCTCGTGGACATCAGTAAATACCCATAAAGCCCTGTGTAGCCCCGAAAAGACTAGTAAAGCCTTGTCAATACCCGTAAAGACTTGTAAATACCCATAAACCCGTGAACAATTGTAAGGACCCTTAGAGCCTTGTAAAGACCCGTAAAGACCTGTAAAAACCCGTAAAGGCCTGTAAGGACCTGTAAAGAGATGTACAGGCGTGTAAAGACTTGTGAAAGATTTGTAAATAATCATAAATATTGGTAAATAAACGTAAAGATTTGTAAAGATCCCTAAAGACCTGTACAGATTGTTGAAGACTTGTAATGACCCATAAAACCCATAAAGATCCGTAAAGACCAGTAAAACCCAGTAAAGACCAATAAAGAGCTGTAAAGACCCGTAAATCCATAAAGACTTGTAAGGACCTGTAAAGACTTGTAAAGATCGTAAAGACTTGTAAAAACCTTTAAAGACCCATATAGACTTGTAAATACCAGTAAAGAGTGGTAAAGACTTGTGAAGGTTTGCAAAGACCCGTAAAGGCCTGTAAAGACCTGAAAAGATTCGTAAAGAGCCGTAAAGATCTGTAAAGAAGGGTAAAGACTTTTAAAGACCCCTGAAGACTTGTAAGGACAACATAAAGACCAGTAAAGATTTGTAAAGACCCGTAAAGACTTATAGATGCCTGCAAAGATCAGTAAAGACCTGTAAAGATCCGTAAAGTATCGTAAAGACTCATGGACACCTGTAAAGACCTGTAAAGACTTGTGACGACCCGTAAAGACCTGCAACGCCTTGCAAGTACCTGTAAAGACTTGTAAATAGCCGTAAACCTGTAAAGGCATGTAAAGACCCGTTAAGGACTAAGAAGATTGTAACGGTTTGTAAAGACCCGCAAAGCCCCCTAAAGACTTGCAAATACCAGTAAAGACTGGTAAAGACTTGTGAAGACCCATAAAGGCCTATAAAGACCCATAATGACTTGAAAAGAACTGTGAAGACCTGTAAAGACACAAAGACTTGTAAAGATTCATAAAGACCTGTAAAGACTTATAAAGACCCATAAAGTCACGTAATGGCTTGTGAAGACTTGTAAAGAACCATAAAGACTGGTAAAGACCTGTACAGACGCGTAAAGATCCCTAAACACCAGTACAGATCCTTGAAGTCTTGTAAAGACCTGTAAAGACTTGTAACAGCTTGTAAAGAATCTAAAGACCTGTAAAGATTCGTAAAGACCCATAAAGACCCATAAAGATCTGTAAAGATCTGTAAATAGCCGGAAAGATCCATAAAGACCTATAAAGGTCTGTGAAGACCAATAAAGACTCGTAAAAGTCCATAAAGTCTTGTAAAGACCTGCAAAGACTCATAAAGACCCGTAAAGATCTGTGAAGATTCATAAAGATGCGGAAAGAGGCGTGAAGCTCAGGAAAGAACGCTGAAGACCCGTAAAGACTAATAAGGACATGTAAAGATTTATGAAGAACCGTAAAGACCTGTAAAGACCCCTAAAGACCAGTAAAGACCCGTAAAGACTCGTAATGTTCCAGAAGGACCTGTAAAGATCCATGAAGACTTTTAAAGTCAACATAAAGACCCGTAAAGATTTGTAAAGGCGCGTAAAGTCTCAGAAAGACCCGTAAAGAATCATAAAGACTCGTGGACACCCGTAAAGATCTGTAAAGTCTTACGAAGACTTGTATAGTCTTGTAAATACCCATAAAGACTTGTAAAGACCTGGAAAAACCCTTGAAGAACTCTTAAGACTTATAAAGACCCACAAAGATTTGAAAAGAACTGTAAAGATTTGTAAAGACCCGCCAAGACTTGTAAAGACCCTTAAGGACTTGTAAAGACCCGCAAAGAACTGTAAACACTTGTAAAGACCCATAAAGACCCATAAGGACCTGTAAAGACTTGTAAAGACTCATAAAGACCCATAAAGATCTGTGAAGGCCCATATAGACTGGGAAAGACCCGGAAAGAGGTGTAAAGCTCAGAAAAGAACTGCGAAGATCTGAAAAGTGTCGTAAAGACCTGTAAAGACTTGTAAAGAACCTTAAAGACCAGTAAAGGCCCTTAAAGAATCATAAAGTTCTGTAAAGACCTGTAAAGACTTGTAAAGACAACATAAATGGGGGAAAATTGGATAAGGGTCCGTTCTGGGTGATGTTAGGGTGATGCGCTAACACCCTGCGCCCGACGGACCCTGGGCAAGCAAGACACAAGTTTGGTCCCAAGGGAGCACTTAACCTGCAATTGGCTTTCCTTTCCAGACCTTGCATGTGGAATGAATGGAATTCGCACTTTCCACCACCAGAGGGAGCACCATCTCTTAAAGGGAGGCTGGTTCTTAGAAATCTCTTAAAGGTAGCTTGTACCTGTTATTTGCTGAAAATAACAGTCTACTGTCTGCATAGAGTCTGAACAGAGATCAGACATCGCACATGTAAAACACAGATGCAGGTCCCATCCTTATGTTTACACACTGATGAGTTATGTTAAAACATTGAATAAAGGTTGCGCACTACTAAATCCCATATCCTCCAATCTGCACACCAGACCTCACCAATCTGCTGATCTGAGTTGGTACCAGGCCTGTGAGAGTGCATGCACCAAGGTTCTCTGCTGAAGCACTAGAGACATTGGGTGCAAGAGGTGGACAGAAGGAGGGACATCCTATATCCGCAGGGTGGGGGTGGGGGAGTGGGGAGGGGGGGGGGGGCAAGAGGCCCTCCAGACATATACTCAAAAGACAGTGGGAGGCAGCGGGGGACAAAGTCAATGCCAGGCCCACAGCATCATGAACATGGATGCAGTGCAGGAAGAAGTTCAATGCTTTGACATGAGAGGTCAAGGTGAGTGAGGTCAAATGTCAAGTGACGTCTCCTACCAACTACACCACTGGCCGCATCCACTGCTCCACGGACTAACCCCCCATCACCCACATACCAGCAAACTCTTTCCATCAGTACTCAACTCTTCCAATCAGATGCTTCCTCTTGCCCTTACACATTACCATTGTTTCAAGCCGCTCACCCACAACTCATAGGCCACACACACTGGCAGCTATTCAACCATGACAGGCACATCACCCAGACACATGTCCCACTTTCTTGCAGGAGAAGGTGGCGCATATCAGGAGGCAGCAAGCGGCAGTGACATTTAGCCCCTTGAGCCTGTCCAACCATTCAGTGAGATCATGGTGGACCTGTTACCTATCTCCACATCCCTTAATACCCTTGGTTCACAGAAGTCTATCAATCTCAGATCTGGAATTCACAATTGAGCTAGCATCGTCTGCAGAGGAGCGTTCCAAATGTCTCCCACCCTTTGCGTGTAGAATCATTTCCTAACTTCACTCCTGCACGTCCTGGCTCTAAATGTTAGGCTATGTCCTCTAACCTTAGTATTGAAGTCTAGGAGACCTCCGAAAACAGTTACAAATGTCTCGGCAGCCAGAAGTAATAATCCAGCCACTAACCTGTAAATCCTGCATGGTCCCTTTAAATAGCGCTGGTGGGGGGTCCTCCAGGCACTCTAAGACACGTTCAGATGGTCGGGGTTAAGACTGTGCGTTTAATTGAGCATTAAGTCCCAAAATGGTGTCTATCACTTTAAATCAGCGTTGTACACTGATTGAAGCCATTTTCTCTCTACTTTACATGATTCCAGTGTTTCATATTTGAGCCTGCGCAAACTCCTATATCAAGATGGCGTCTGGCGCACGTCATGCAGGAAACGTGCGTGCGCATCCAAGAGGCCATCTTGGATGTCGTAGAGGCTGTGTCGCGCTGAAACAACGGATGCTACACGGTCCAATTTAGTGCCCATTGACTCAGAGATATTTGTAAAGGCCCGTAAAGACTTGTAAAGTCCCTTAAAGACCTGTGAAGATCCATTAGGACTTGTAAAGACCTGTAAAGCTCAGTAAAGAACTGCGAAGACCCATAAAGACTCGTAAAGACCTGTAAATACTTGTAAATACCTGTAAAGACCTGTAAAGACTTGTGAAGACCTGTAAAGACTTGCAAAGTGTTGTAATTCCTGTAAAGACTTGTAAATACCAGTAAACCTGTAAAGACTTGTAAGGATCTGTAAAGACTTGTAAAGAATTGTAAAGACCTGTAAATACCCATAAAGACCTGTAAAGATCCGTAAAGACCTGTACAGACCCATAAAGTCTCGTAAAGACCCATACAGATCTGTGAAGACCAGTAAAGACTTGTAAAGTTCTGTAAAGACACGCAAAGTCTTGTAAAGACCTGTAAAGACCCGTAAAGACTCCTAAAGCCCCGTACAGACTCGTAAAGACTTGTGGACACCCGTAAAGGCCCATAAAGATCTGTAAAGACTTGTAAAGAACTGTAAACACTTGTAATGAACCGTAAAGCCCCGTAAATATTGTAAAGACTCGGAAAGACCCGTAGGGACCTGTAAAGACCTGTAATGACTTGTAAATACCAGTAAAGACTGGTAAAGACCTGTGAAGACCTGTAAAGACCCGTAAGGAAATGCAAAGAATGATAAAGAAACGTAAAGACCTGTAAAGATCCGTAAAGACTTGGAAAGAACCATAAAGACGTGTTAAGAATTGTAAAGACTTGTAAAGGCCTGTAAAGATATGTAAAGAACTGTAAAGACTCATAAAGACCTGTAAAAACTCGTAGACACCCGCAAAATCCCATAATGATCTGTAAAGACCTGTGAAGACCCTTAAAGACTGGTGACGCCCCATAAAGACTTGTAAAGATCTGGAGTGACTTGTAAAGACTCATGGACACCCGTAAAGACCCTTGGAGACTTGTAAAGAGCCTACAAAGCCATGTAAATACCCGTAAAGACTTGTAAATACCCGTAAACCTGTAAAGCCTTGTAAAGACCCGTAAAGACTTATAAAGTCCCTTAAGGACTTGTAACGGATCGTAAAGGCCTGTAAAGACCCATAAATAGTTGAAAAGAACTGTAAAGACCTGTAAAGACCAGTAAAGAACTGTAAAGACCCACAAAGACGCGTAAAGACCTGTGAAGACCAATAACGCCTCAAAAAGACCCATAAGACCCGTAAAGCTCAGTAAAGAACTGTGAAGAACCGTAGACTCACAAAAACCTGTAATGACTTGTAAAGAACCGTAAAGATCTGTAAAGACCTATAAAGATCCACGAAGACTTGTAAAGACACGAAAAGATTTTTAAAGATCCGTAAAGACTCGTAAAGAACCGTAAAGACCGGTAAAGGCGCGTAAAGATCCCTAAGCACCTGTACAGATCCTTGAAGACCCATAAATACTTGTAAAGACTTGTAAAGAATCTAAAGACCTGTAAAGACTTGTAAAGAACTGTAAAGACTAGTAAAGACTCGTAAAGATCCATAAAGAACTGTGAAGACGCGTAAAGATTGTAAAAATTGTAAAGATTTATAAAGACCCGTAAAGACTCGTAAATAAATGTAAAGATCGGTAAAGATCTGTAAAGGCTCGTAAAGATCCCTAAAGACCTGTACAGATTCTTGAAGACTTGTAAAGACCAATAAAGACCTGTAAAGACCCGTAAAGACTTGTAAATACCAGTAAAGACTGGTAAAGATTTGTGAAGCACCGTAAAGACCTGTAAAGCCTTGTAAAGTCTCGTAAAGACCCGTAAGGACCAATAAAGAGTTGGAAAGACCCATAAAGCTCAGTAAAGAACCGTAAAGACCTGTAATGACTTGTAAAGACTTCTAAAGACGCGTAAAGAGTCGTAAAGACTCGTAGACACCCGTAAAGACCTGTAAAGATCCGGAAAGATTTGTAAAGACTCGTGGGCACCCTTAAAGACTCGTAAAGATCGCTATAGAGCTCTACTGATCCTTGAAGACTTGTAAAGACCCGTAAAGACTTATAAAGACTTGTAACGATCATAAAGATGTGTAAAGACACAAAGGCATGTAAAGATCTGTAAAGATCCATAAAGGTCGGTTAAATCCTGTAAAGACCAGTGAAGACTCATGAAGAACTGCAAAAAAAATGTAAAGAACTGTAAAGATCTGTAAAGACTCATAAATAAATGTGAAGACTGGTAAAGACCTGTAAAGGCTCGTAAAGATCCATAAAGACCCGTAAGGATTCGTAAAGAACTGTGAAGACCCATAAAGATTTGTAAAGACTTGTAATGAATCTAAAGACCTGTAAAGACTCGTAAAGACCCATAAAGACCATAAAGATCCTGTAAAGAGCTGAAAAGATCCGTAAAGACCCATAAAGACTCGGAAAGACCCATAAGGATCTGTGAAGACCAGTAAAGCCTCGTAAAGACCGATAAAGAATCGTAAAAATCCATAAAGAACTGTGAAGACCTGTAAAGCCTTGTAAAGACCTGTAAAGACTTGTAAAGTCCCTTAAGGCCTGTAAGGCCTCATAAGTATTTGAAAAGAACCGTAAGGACCTGTAAATACCCACAAAGAACTGTAAAGACCCGCAAAGTCTTGTAAAGGCCCGTAAAGACCTGTAAAGACCTGTAAAGACTCGTAAAGACTCGTAAAGAACTGTAAAGATTTGTGAAGACTTGTAAAGACTCATAAAGTACTGTGAAGACCAATAAAGACTAGTAAAGATGCGTAAAGACCTGTAAAGAACTGCAAAGACTTGTAAAGATCTGTAAAGAACTGTAAAGATCTGTGAAGACGTGCAAAGACTCATAAAGATCTGTGAAGACCAATAAAGACTCAGAAAGACCCGTAAAGACCTGTAAAGAACTGCAAAGACCTGTAAAGACTTGTAAAGAACTGTAAAGATCCGTGCTGACTTGTAAAGACTTATAAAGATCTGTGAAGACCAATAAAGATTCAGAAAGACCCGTAAAGACTCGTAAATAAACGTGAAGACTGGTAAAGAATCGTAAAGGTCCCTAAAGACCCGTAAAGATCCGTAAAGAACTGTGAAGACCCGTAAAGACTTGTAAGAACCCGTAAAGACTTGTAAGGACCCATAAGCACTTGTAAAGAACCGTAAAGACCAGTAACGACCTGTAAAGACTCGTAAAGATTCGTAAAGACCTGTACAGATCCGTGAAGACTTGTAAAGGCCCCAGAAGACTTGTAAAGACAACATAAAGACCTGTAAAGATCCATAAAGACCTGTAAAGACGTAATTACATGTAAAGTCCTGTAAAGAGCCGCAAAGACTCGTAAAGACCTGTGAAGACCAATAAAGACTCAGAAAGACCCGTAAAGTTCAGTAAAGAACTGCGAAAACCAGTAAAGGCTCGTAAAGACCTGTAAAGACTTGCAAAGAACAGTAAAGACCTGTAAAGAACTGTAAAGACTCATAAAGATCCGTAAAGACCTCTACAGATCCATGAAGACTTGTAAAGATGCCTGAAGATTTGTAAAGACAACATAAAGACCTGGAAAGATTTTTAAAGACCCATAAAGACTCGTAAAAAACTCTAGAGACTTCTAAAGATCCATAAAGATCCCTAAATACCTGTACGGATCCTTGAAAACTTGTAAAGACCCATAAAGACTTGTAAAGGCTTGTAAAGAATCTAAAGACCTGTAAAGTCTCGTAAAGACCCAGAAAGACCCGTAAAGATCCTAAAAAACCTGTAAAGACCTGGAAAGACCTGTGAAGACTTGTAAAGAACAGTAAATATCTGTGAAGACTGGTAAAGACTCGTAAAGATCCGTAAAGAACTGTGAAGACACCTACAGATTGTAAAGATCGTAAAGACATGTAAAGACCCGTAAAAACTCGTAAATAAACGTAAAGATTGGTAAAGATCTGTAAAGACTCGTAATGATACCTAAAGACCTGTACAGATCCTTGAAGACCTGTAAAGACCCATAAAGACCTGTAAAGACTCATAAGACCCATAATGATCAGTAAAGACCTGTAAAGACCCATAAAGACCCATAAAGATCAGTAAAGACCTGTAAAGGCCTGTAAAGACTTATAATTACCCATAAAGACCTGTAAAGTGCCGTAAAGACCTGTGAAGACCAATAAAGACTCAGAAAGACCCGTAAAGCTCAGTAAAGAGCTGTGAAGATGCATAAAGATCCGTAAAGATCTGTAAAGATTCACGAAGACGTGTAAAGACCCGTAAAGACCTGTGAAGACCAATAATGATCCGTAAAGACGTGTAAAGCTCAGTAAAGAACTGTGAAGACCCGTAATGACTCATAAAGACCTGTAAAGACTTCCAAAGAACCGTAAAGACCTGTAAAGACATGTAAAGACTCGTAAAGATCTCTAAGGACCTGTAAAGATCCACAAAGACTTGTAAAGACCCGTAAAGTACTGTGAAGACCAATAAAGACTCAGAAAGACCCGTAAAGCTCAGTAAAGAACTGCAAAGACCAGTAAAGACTCATAAAGACCTTTAAGGACCTGTATAGATCTGTGAAGACTTGTAAAGACTTGTAAAGACCTGTAAGGACCTGTATAGATCTGTGAAGACTTGTAAAGACCTGTAAGGACCTGTATAGATCTGTGAAGACTTGTAAAGACTTGTAAAGCCTTGTAAAGACCAAAAAGGCCCGTAAAGATTTGTAAAGACCCATAAAGACCTGTAAAGAGTCGTAAAGATCCTTAAAGATGTGTGAAGACCGGTAAAGAATTGTAAAGATCCGTAAAGATTCGTAAAGATTCGTAAAGATCCGTAAAGACTTGCAAAGTCCTGTAAAGAATTGTAAATACTAGTAAAGACTCGTAATGACTTGTAAAGACCTGTAAAGACTCGGAAAGACCCATAATGATCCGTAAAGATCAGTAAAGATCTGCAAAGACCCGTAAAGACTTGTAAAGATTTGTAAAGACTTTTAAAGACCCCTGAAGACTTGTAAAGACAACATAAAGACCCATAAAGATTTGTAAAGACTCGTAATGCAATATAAAGACTTGTAAAGACCTGTAAACACCCGTAAGGTCCTGGAAAGATTTATAAAGAACTGTAAAGAACTGTAAAGACCCGTAAAGACTTGTAAATACCAGTAAAGAGTGGTAAACACTTATGAAGACCCTTAAAGACCTCTAAAGGGTTGTAAAGACCTGTAAAGACCGTAAAGAGCTGTAAAGACCCATAAGGACTTGCAAAGACCTATAAAGATCTGTAAAGACTTGGAAAGAACTGTAAAGACATGTAAAGATCCATAAAGACTCGTAAAGACCTGTAAGAAATTGTAAATACCAGTAAAGACTTGTAAAGACCCATAGAGACCTGTAAAGACTTTAAAAACCAGTAAAGACTGGTAAAGACTTGTGAAGACCTGTAAAGACTCGTAAAGAGTTGTAAAGACCTGTAAAGACTCGTAAAGAGTTGTAAAAACTCGTAAAGCCCCATAAGGACCTGCAAAGACTTATAAAGAACCATAAAGATTTGTAAAGACCTGTAAAGATTTGTAAAGAATGTAAAGACTTGTAAATAACCATAAAGACATGGGAAGACACATAAAGGCTCTTAAAGAGCAGTAAAGACTCATAAAGAGCCATAAAGACTCATAAAGACCCGTAAAGACCCGTAAAGATCCCTAAAGACCTGTAAAGAACTAAAAAGACTTGTAATGACCCATAAAGACTCGTAACGACCTGCAAAGACTCGCGAAGACCCATAAAAACCGAAGACCCATAAAAACTCAGAAAGACCCGTAAAGCTCAGTAAAGCACTGTTTTTATCTTGTAAAGACCCGTAAAGATCAGTAAAGACCCGCAAAGACACGTAAAGATTCATAATGACCTATAAAGATCCGAAAAGACATGCAAAGACCCCTAAAGATTTGTAAAGACTCGGAAAGCACCATAAAGACTTGTAAAGACCTGTAAAGACTTGTAAAGAACCATAGAGACCTGTAACGACCCGTAAAGATCAGTAAGGACCTGTAAAGGCCCATAAAGACTCATACATAAACTTAAAGTCTGGTAAAGACCTGTAAAGACTCATAAAGACCCTTAGAGACCTGTACAGATCCTTGAAGACTTGTAAAGTCTTGTAAATACCCATAAAGACCTGTAAAGATTTGTAAAGAGCTGTAAACAACCATAAAGACTTGTAAAGACCCGTAAAGATCTGGGAAGACCAGTAAAGGACCTGCAAAGACTTGTAAAGACCCATAAAGTCTTGTAAATACCAGTAAAGAATTGTAAAGACCCAAAAAGACCCATAAAGACCAGTAAAGACTTGTAAAGACTTATAAATACCAGTAAAGACTGGTGAAGAGTTGTAAAGTTCCGCAAAGACCCTCAAAGCCATGTCAAGAACCGTAAAGACCTGTAAAGACCCGTAGCGATATGTAAAGAACCGTAAAGACTAGTAGAAACCTGTAAAGACCCGTAAAGACTTGTAACGATATGTAAAGAATCATAAAGACTTGTAAAGACTTGTAGAAACCTGTAAAGGCCCATGTAGACTCGTAAAGATCTGGGAAGACTCATCAAGACCCGTAAAATATTGTAAAGAATTGTAAAGATTGTAAAGACTTGTAAAGACCCATAAAGACTTTTAAATACTCGTGAAGACTCATAAAGACTTGTAAAGACCTGTAAAGACTTGTAAAGAACCGTAGAGACCTGTGAAGACCCATAAAGATCAGTAAAGACCTGTAAAGGCGCATAAAGACTTGTAAAGACCCATAAAGACTCGTAAATAAACATAGTCTGGTAAAGACCTGTAAAGATGCATAAAGATCCTTAAAGACCTGTACAGATCCTTGAAGACTTATAAAGAATTGTAAATATCCATAAAGACCTGTAAAGATTTGTAAAGAGCTGTAAACAACCATAAAGACTTGTAAAGACCCGTAAAGATCTGGGAAGACCAGTAAAGACTTGTAAAGATCCGAAAGACTTGTAAAGACTTGTGAAGGCACATAAAGACCCGTAAAGAACCGTAAAGACCTGTAAAGACTTGTAAGGACCTGTAAAGACTTGTAAATACTTGTAAAGACCCACAAAGCCTTGTAAAGATCCTAAAGACTTGTAAATACCAGTAAAGACTTCTAAAGACCTGTAAAGGCTTGCAAATACCAATAAAGACCCTTAAGGGCCGGAAAGCCTTATAAAGAACTGCAAAGGCCTGTAAAGACCCGTAAAGACTGTAAAGAAATGTAATGATATGTAAAAAAATGTAAAGACTCCTAAAGACCTGTATAGAGTTGTAAGGAATGTAGACACCTATAAAGACCCACAAAGATTTGTAACGGCCCGTAGAGACTCGTAAAGATCCAGAAAGTCTCATAAAGACTCGTGAACACCTGTAAAGACCCGTAAAGATCCTTAAAGACCTGTACCGATCCTTGAAGACTTGTAAAGACCCGTAAAGACTCGTAAATAAACATAAAGTCTGGTAAAGACCTGTAAAGACTTATAAAGATCCTTAAAGACCTGTACAGATCCTTGAAGACTTGTAAAGACTCGTAACTACCCATAAAGACCTGTAAAGACCCGTAAAGATCTGGGAAGTGTGGTAAAAACTTGTAAAGATCGTAAAGACTTGTAATGACCCATAATGACTTGTAAATACTAGTAAAGAATTATGAAGACCCGTAAAGCGTAAAGACCTGTAAAGATCCGTAAAGACCTGTAACGATCCGTGAAGAGTGGTAAAGACATGTAAAGATCGTAAAGTCTTGTAATGATCCATAAAGACCTGTAAAGACCCGTAAAGATGGTAAAGACCTGTAAAGTCATGTAAAGACTTGTAAGTACCAGTAAAGACTGGTAAAGACTTGTGAAGACCCATAAAGACCGGTAAGGAACTGCAAAGACTTGCAAACACGCGTAAAGACCTATAAAGACCCGTAAAGACTTCTAAAGACCCGTAAAGGCTTGCAAATATCAGTAAAAACTGGTAAAGTGTTGTACAGGCCCGCAAAGCCTTGTAAAGACCCGTAGAGACTCCTAAAGACTCGTATAAAGTTGTAAAGATTTGTAGACCCTTGTAAAGACCCGTAAAGATGTGTAAAGGCCCATAAAGTCCTGTACAGGTCCTTGAAGACTTGTTAAGACTTGTAAATACCCATAAAGACCTGTAAAGATCCATAAAGAGCTGTAAAGATTGGTAAAGAACTGTAAAGATCCGGGAAGAGTGGTAAAGACTTGTAAGGACCTGTAAAGACTTGTAAATACTAGTAAAGACTGGTAAAGACTTGTGAAGACCGATAAGGACTGGTAAGGACCTGCAAAGACTTGTAAAAATGCGTAAAAACTTGTAAATACCAGTAAAGAGTGGTAAAGGGTTGTAAAGACCCGTAAAGACCCGTACGGGCCTGCAAAGCCTTGCAAAGAACAGTAAAGATCTCTAAAGACCCTTAAAGACTTGTACATACCTGTAAAGACTTCTAAAGATCTGTATAGAGTTGTAAAGAATTGTAGACACCTATAAAGACCCATAAACACTTGTAATGGCTCCTAAAGACTCAAAGATCCAGAAAGTCTCATAAAGATTTGTGAACACCTGTAAAGCCCTGCAAAGATCCTTAAAGACTCATAAAGATCCCTAAAGACCTGTACAGATCCTTGAAGACTTGTAAAGACCCGTAAAGATCCGTAAAGATCGTAAAGACTTGTAATGACCCGTAAAGACCCATAAAGATTTGTAAATACCAGTTAAGAATTGTGAAGACTCGTAAAGACCTGTAAAGTCCTGTAAAGACTTGTAAGTACCAGTAAAGACTGGTAAAGACTTGTGAAGACCCATAAAGACTGGTAAGGACCTGCAAAGACTTGTAAAGACCAGTAAAGACTTCTAAAGACCCGTAAAGGCTTGTAAATACCAGTAAAGACTGGTAAAGAGTTGTAAAGGCCCGTAAAGACCCGTAAGGACTAGCAAAGACTTGTAAAGATCCGTAAAGACCTGTAAGGTCTTGTAAATACCAGCAAAGACTTGTAAAGAACCGTAAAGACTTATAAAGACCCGTAAAGATCTGGGAAGACCGGTAAAGACTTATAATGACCCGTAAAGACTTGTAAAGACCCGTAAAGACTGTAAAGAACCATAATGTTATGTAAAGAACCGTAAAGACTTGTAAAGACTTGTAGACACCTGTAAAGACTTGTAAAGACTTGTAACGACCTGTAAAGACTCATAAAGATCCAGAAAGTCTCATAAAGACTCATGAACACCCGTAAAGATCCGTAAAGACTCGTAAATATCCCTAAAGACCTGTACAGATTCTTGAAGTTGTGTAAAGACCCGTAAAGATTCATAAATAACCATAAAGTCTGGTAAAGACCTGTAAAGATGCGTAAAGATCCTTAAAGACCTGTACAGATCCTTGAAGGCTTCTAAAGGTTTGCAAATGGGAACAACACCACCTGCACGTTCCCCTCCAAGTCACACACCATCCCGACTTGGAAATATATCGCCGTTCCTTCATCGTCGCTGGGTCAAAATCCTGGAACTCCCTTCCTAACAGCACTGTGGGAGAACCTTCACCACACGGACTGCAGCGGTTCAAGAAGGCAGCTCACCACCACCTTCTCAAGGGCAATTAGGGATGGGCAATAAATGCTGGCCTTGCCAGTGACGCCCACATCCCATGCACGAATAAAAAAAAACCCATAAAGACCTGTAAAGACCCGTAAAGACCTGTAAAGAACTGCAAAGACCCGTAAAGATCTGGGAAGACCGGTAAACACATGCAAAGATCATAAAGACTTGTAAAGACCCATAAAGCCTCGTAAAGACTTGTAAAGACCCATAAAGACCGGTGAAGACTATAAAGCTCAGTAAAAAAGATGAAGACCCGTAAAGAGTTGTAAAGACCTGTAAAGACTTGTAAAGAACTGTAGAGACCTGTAAAGACCCGTAAAGACCAGTAAAGACTTGTAAAGACTTGTAAAGATCTGATAAGACCTGTACAGATCCGTAAAGACCTGTAAAGATCCATAAAGACTTGTAAAGGCAACATAAAGGCCCATAAAGATTTGTCAAGCCTCAGAAAGCACTGTCTGCAGGCTTGTAAAGACCTGTAAAGGTGCATAAAGATTTGTAAAGACCCGTAAAGACTCGTAAATAAATATAAAGTCTGGTAAAGACCTGTAAAGACTCGTAATGAACCTTAGAGACCAGTAGAGATCCTTGAAGACTTGTAAATACCCATAAAGACCTGTAAAGACTTGTAAAGTCCCGTAAAGAACTAGGAAGATCAGTAAAGACTGGTAAAGACTTGTGAAGACACGTAAAGACCGGTAAGGACCTGCAAAGACTTATAAAGGCCCATAAAGACATGTAAATAGCAGTAAAGACTTGTAAAGACCCCTAAAGACTGTAAAGAAACGGAATGATATGTAAAGAACTGTAAAGACTTGTAGACACCTTAAAGACTCGTAAAGACTTGTAACAGCCTATAAAGACTCATAAAGATCCAGAAAGTCTCGTAAAGACTCGTGAACCCCCATAAAGATCTATAAAGATCCGTAAAGACTCGTAAAGATCCCTAAAGACCTGTACAGATTCTTGAAGTCTTGTAAAGACCCGTAAAGATTCATAAATAAACATAAAGTCTCGTAAAGATCTGTAAAGATGCGTAAAGATCCTTAGAGACCTGTACAGATCCTTGAAGACTTGTCAAGACTTGCAAATACCCATAAAGACCTGTAAAGATTGGTAAGGACCTGTAAAGACTTGTAAAGACCCGTAAAGTTCTGGGAAGACCGGTAAACACATGCAAAGATCATGAAGACTTATAATGACTCGTAAAGATCCATAAAGACTTGTAAATACCAGTAAAGATTGGTAAAGACGTGTGAAGACCCCTAAAGACTGGTAAGGACCTGCAAAGACTTGTAAAGACCAATAAAGACTCGTAAAGACTTGTAAAGGCTCATAAAGACCAGTGAAGACCCGGAAAGCTCAGTAAAAGAAGGCAAAGACCAGTAAAGATCCATAAAGACTTGTAAAGATCCATAAAGCCCTGTAAAGATCCATAAAAACTTGTAAAGGCCTGTAAAGTGCATAAAGACTTGTAAAGACCCATAAAGACTCATAAATAAATATAAAGTCTGGTAAAGACGTGTAAAGACTCGTAAAGAACCTTAGAGACCTGTACAGAACCTTGAAGACTTGTAAAGACTTGTTAAGACCCGTAAAGACCTGTAAAGATTTGTAAAGAGCTGTAAAGATCCATAAAGACTTGTAAAGACCCGTAAAGATCAGGGAAGAATAGTAAAGACTTGTAATGACCTGTGAAGACCCATAAAGACTTGTAAATACCAGTAAAGACTTGTAAAGCCTTGAAAAGACCAGAAAAGTCCTGTAAAGACTTGTAAATATCAGTAAAGACTTGTAATGACCTGTAAAGACCTGAAAAGTCCTGTAAAGACTTGTAAAGAACCGTAAAGACCTATAAAGACTCGTAAAGACTCGTAGACACCTGCAAAGATCCGTGAAGACCTGTGAAAACCCGTAAAGACTTGGAATGGTCTGTTAAGACTCGTAAAGCTCCAGAAAGACTTGTAAAGACCTGTAAAGTCTTGTTAATGACCTGTAATGACTCGTAAAGACTTGTGAAGACCTGTAAAGATCTGTGAAGACCCATAAAGACTTGTAATGTAAGACCTGTAAAAACTTGCAAAGAACCATAAAAGCCGGTAAAGATGTGTAAAGATCTGTAAAGATTTTTAAAGACACATAAAGAGCTGTAAAGACTTGTAATGGCATGTATAGAACCATAAACACTTGTAGAGACTCGTAAAGACTCATAAAGACCTGTAAAGACCATAACAATCTGTAAAGACTCTTAATGACTCATAAAGAACTGTAAAGACCTGTAAAGACACATAAAGAACTGGCAAGACCTGTAAAGACTGATAAAGAACTATAAAGATTTGTAAAGACTGGTAAAGACTTGTACAGAACTGTATAGACCTGTAAAGATTCCGTAAAGATCTGTGAAGACTTGTAAAGGTCTGTAATGATTTGTAAATACCCGTAAAGACATGTAAAGATCCATAAAGACATGTAAAGATCTGTAAAGACTTGTAAAGCCTTGCAAAGACCCGTAAAGACTTGTAAAGACTCGTAAAGACTCATAAAGACCCATAAAGACCCTTAAAGACTCGTAAAGAACCATAAAGACCCATAAAGTCCTGTAAGAACCCATAAAGACTTGTAAAGACCCATAAAGACTCGTAAAGACTTGTAAAGACCCGTAAAGACCTATAAAGACCCACAAAGACTCGTAAAGACTTGTAAAGACCCATAAAGGCCTATGAAGATCCATAAAGACTTGTAAAGAACCATAAAGACTTGGAAAGGCACGTAAAGCCTTGTAAAATCTCATAAAGACCTGTAAGGACTTGTAAAGCCTTGTAAAGAACTGTACAGACCTGTAAAGCCCTGTAAAGACCTGCACTGACCATCTAAAGGTCTGTAAAGTCCCGTAAGAACCCATAAAGTTTGTAAAGACCCATAAAGTCCCATAAAGACTTGTAAAGACCCACAAAGTCCCATAAAAACCCATAAAGACGTAAAGACCCATTAAGAGCTTGTAAAGACTTGTAAAGAACCGCACAGACTTGTAAAGATTTGTAAAGACCTGTAAAGACTCGTAAGGACCCATAAAGTCCCATAGAGATCTGTAAAGACTTCTGAAGACCCGTAAAGACTTGTAAAGTCCTGTAAAGGCCCATAAAGACGTATAAAATCCCACAATGACCGCAAAGACTCAAACACCTGTAAAGGCCTGTAAAGGCTCGTAAACATGCATAAAGATCCGTAAAGACCTGCAAAGACTTGTAAAGGCCCATAAAGACCTGTAAAGTCTTGTAAATACCAGTAAAGACTTGTAAAGGCCCGTGAAGACTTGCAAAGATCAGAAGACATGTAAAGACCCATTAAGAGCTCTAAAGATTGCAAAGACATGTATAGAACCATAAAGACTTGTAAAGACTCATAAAGACCCGTAAAGACCATAATGATCTGTAAAGATCCATAAAGAGTTGTAAAGATCCATAAAGATTTGTAAATGACCGTAAAAACTTGTAAAGAACTGTAAAGACTTGTAAAGAACCGTACAGACCTGTAAAGAGTCCGTATAGACCTCTAAAGACCTGTAAAGACCCATAAAGATTCGTAAAGACCCTTAAAGTCTTGTAAAGAACCGTAAAGACCTGTAAAGACCCGTAAAGGAAGGTAAAGTCCCGTAAAGTCCTCTAAAGACCAATAAAGACCTGTAAAAACCCGTAAAGACTTGTAATGAACTGTAAAGACCTGTAAAGATCCGTGAAGATCAGTAAAGACTTGCAAAGACCTGTAATGGCCCATAAATACTTGTAAAGACCCATAAAGACCTGTAAAAACTCATAAAGACCTGTAAAGACCTGTAAAGATCTGTAAATATTTGTAAAAAACCGTAAAGTCTTGGAAGGACCCTTAAAGCCTTGTAAAGACTTGTAAAGATCTGTAAAGACCCATAATGACTTGTAAGGACCCGTAAAGTCCCGTAAAGATTTGTAAAGTCCTGTAAAAGCTTGTAAAGACCCATAAAGATTTGTAAAGACCCGCAAAGACCTGTAAAGAACTGTAAAGACCCGTAATGTATTGTGAAGAACCATAAAGACTTGGAGAGACCAGTAAAGACTTGTAAAGAACTGTAAAGACTGGTAAAGATTCATAAAGACTCGGAACCACTCGTAAAGACCTGTAAAGTCCCGTAAAGATCCCCAAAGATGTAAAGTCCCGGAAAGTCTCGTAAAGACCCTTAAAGTGAGGGAGAAGGCTCGAGGATATTTTGAGTGCAGTTGCTCAGTAGTTCAGTGTTAATATTACGGTAATAAATCTGTTCCTGATGTTTGGGGTGATTTATGCCTGTAAGATTAAGAGTTTGTTTGAAAACAGCAGCGCAGCGAGGCTGGAGTTTCCCTCATCACTCAAACGGATAAAGTTCAGTCTGTATTTTTCAGTTGGCTGTACAACTTACCCCGTACAACTTACCCCTTTGTAAATATCAACACTGAGAGTCTCGTTATTGAGTGGGAAGAGATCAGATTGTGGACTACTGCTGTTCACACACACCTCGTGCTTCAAAAGAAAAAAATGGTAAGTGTCAGATACATTTCCAGACTGCAGTTGGCAAGGTCTTTTCACTTTTAAATCACATCCCATTCCTGCACCTCATCTGACGTCACTGCTATATCACAGCTAAGGGTGATAAACATGGTATGAACTGGCGATGAGAGGGCTTCAATGATGTGGCATTCACAAGCAATTGGATCTCTTTGAGAAAGAAGTAACAAATGTCAAACGCTTAGAAATAGAGTCCCAAGTAAATAATTTCAGACATTGACAAGCATATTGTGCAAAGAAGTTATTGGTTCTTGACACAATCACTGATTATACAGGTCCTGGATTTCCTAGAGCTCCCACACCAACAGCACAGCTCACTCCAAACTTAGCTATCTGCTGGGGCAGGTATAATATTATCATTTACGGCATTTCTGTACAGGAGCTGACACTGAGACACACACGGGCCGTACAGTCCCAGACAGGAGTGAATCATTCCCTTTTACCCACTGTGTACTGTACATGTACAGGAGCTGACACTGAGACACACACAGGCCGTACAGTACCAGACGGGAGTGAATCATTCCCTTTTACCCACTGTGTACTGTACATGTACAGGAGCTGACACTGAGACACACACGGGCCGTACAGTCCCAGACAGGAGTGAATCGTTCCCTTTTACCCACTGTGTACTGTACAATGTACAGGAGCTGACACTGAGACACACACAGGCCGTACAGTATCAGACAGGAGTGAATCGTTCCCTTTTACCCACTGTGTACTGTACAATGTACAGGAGCTGACACTGAGACACACACGGGCCGTACAGTACCAGACAGGAGTGAATCGTTCCCTTTTACCCACTGTGTACTGTACAATGTACAGGAGCTGACACTGAGACACACACGGGCCGTACAGTACCAGACAGGAGTGAATCATTCCCTTTTACCCACTGTGTACTGTACATGTACAGGAGCTGACACTGAGACACACACGGGCCGTACAGTCCCAGACAGGAGTGAATCATTCCCTTTTACCCGCTGTGTACTGTACATGTACAGGAGCTGACACTGAGACACACACAGGCCGTACAGTATCAGACAGGAGTGAATCGTTCCCTTTTACCCACTGTGTACTGTACAATGTACAGGAGCTGACACTGAGACACACACGGGCAGTACAGTACCAGACAGGAGTGAATCGTTCCCTTTTACCCACTGTGTACTGTACATGTACAGGAGCTGACACTGAGACACACACGGGCAGTACAGTACCAGACAGGAGTGAATCGTTCCCTTTTACCCACTGTGTACTGTACATGTACAGGAGCTGACACTGAGACACACACGGGCCGTACAGTCCCAGACGGGAGTGAATCGTTCCCTTTTACCCACTGTGTACTGTACATGTACAGGAGCTGACACTGAGACACACACGGACCGTACAGTACCAGACAAGAGTGAATCGTTCCCTTTTACCCGCTGTGTACTGTACATGTACAGGAGCTGACACTGAGACACACACGGGCCGTACAGTACCAGACGGGAGTGAATCGTTCCCTTTTACCCGCTGTGTACTGTACATGTACAGGAGCTGACACTGAGACACACACGGGCCGTACAGTCCCAGACAGGAGTGAATCGTTCCCTTTTACCCACCATGAACTGCGGTAACTTTCTTTCATTTTGAAACATGTATCAAGTATTCCAGTTCGCTGCAGCCTATTTCTGGGCAGGATTACTGGCTGTAAAATTCGACATAACAAGCAGAATGTGTTCCTCTCTAAGGGGGCTGGAAATTTCTTTTTCTCCATAATCGTTGGGATGAGTTGGATTGCTTCCTTGATTCTTCTTGTTCCTCCTCCTTCTCAGGCCTGGACCCGTAGGTGGGCACCATTTGCCTCTTCTCACCCAGTATACCAGCTGGGTGGAGGATTTCAGGATAGAATGGGGGAAACACCTGGCTTGGGAGTCCCCCCAGCCCCTCCCCCCTTGACCACGACCCCTCCGACGCACGTGACCTTGTTCGGAGGGAGGCGGAGGTTCTGCCCCAAACAAGCCCTGCGGCAACTGGCAGTGAATGCCCAGTCACCTGGTGCATCCAGTTTCCTGCCTGCGTCATGGGCACTTCTGCCACACTCTCGCCTGACCTATGGTGCCAGTTTGCTGGAAGGGCTGCAATAGTTAGAAACTGGTGTACGTAAATGTTTCGAATGGAGTGCGATGAATCCCACACTCACCACTTGCTCGTTGGTCTGATTATAAAAAGCTTCGGCGAACACCGAGACCACAAAGACATTGATGAGGAATGACAGAAACAAAGCGATGCAGGCTTCGATGAAGAAGTAGCGATTTGCCTGCGTCACTTCATTTTTATTGGCTCGATTCACTTCCCTGGACTGAGAAAGAGAGAACATCAGCACTGGTTAATCCCTCAATTTTGCTCCCCTCACCATTTCTCTCCCCACGCTGTGTCACCTGAAGCTTCAGTCAGACACATCTCAAAGTACCTCACACATTGAACTACCTTGAAGTGCAACGACTCTTATTTTGGAGGCAACGTGCGGCCATTGTGTGCACAGCAAGATTCCACAAACAGCAAATGAGATGCATCACGTGTTAATCTGTTTTTGTTTGGAGGTGTTGGCTGCGGGATTGGCCAGGACAGCGGGGAGAACTCCCCAGTTTTTCTTCGAATAGTGGCCATGGGATCTTTTACGTCCACCTGAGAGGGAAGACGGGGCCTCGGTTTAACGTCTCATCTGAAAGACGGCACCTCCGACAGTGCACTGCACTGGGAGTGTCAGCCTTGTATTATGGAAATTGTAAACAATTTTACAACACCAAGTTATAGTCCAACAATTTTATTTTAAAATTCACAAGCTTTCGGAGGCTTCCTCCTTCCTCAGGTGAATGTCAAGAGATCCTCGAACCTCTCGCATTTATAAATCACAGAACAATGCCTGGTGATTACAGATAGTCTTTTCAACTGCCCGTTGCCAAGGCAACCAAAGTGTTCAGACAGATAGGTGTTACCTACAGGGCCACCGAATATACAAACGGCCAGAACTAAAAAAAACAGATGAATTATGGAGTGAGACTTAAATCCATAACCTTGTATTATGGAGTGAGACTTAAATCCATAACCTTCAGAGCCGACCAGGAACTAGACTCCAGAGCACCAGACCCCAGTCCCCATGGTAATATACTATGAAATCCCAACACTCTGTAAGGGAGAGTGGAGAGATCTGTGAGCTATTTTGTTTTAGATCTGACAGAAATTCTAATATTCCTTTGTTTTGAAACATTCGGGTCGATGTTTACCCAGTCACCCGGTAGAAACCAAGCAGGCAGGGAGTTAAATAAGAAAAAGTTATTTACCCGCTTGGAACTCGACCCTTTCCAGACATTAACCTTCAGGGTTTTGTGGGCGGCTGTGGTGGCCGCCTAAACCAGGTGGGGCCACATGAATTTATGCAGGTCGGGGTCCTATTATGCCAATGGGGCCCCAATTGCATTTTAGCTGGGGCCTGAACAGGGGAAGTTGCGATGGGTTGCCGTCAGGCTGAGCCTGGTCTGCAGACAGAAGAGGTCCTCCAAGCTAAGTGTAAAACCTTCCTTTGTGGGGCCAGGAGGAGCAGCAGTGTCCTCCGGGCCCCATAAGAAAATTAACGGCCTCTCCTGCCACGGACTCTCCCCATTCTCTCCCGCCAGAACCTCCTGAAACTCCCTCCTTGCCACTTACTGGGAAGCTGGCAGATGTCCAAGGGCTGCTCGTTCTGTGCAGTGCGAAGTGGACCAGCGGCCAATAAATGAGGCCTAGGAGTTAAAATACCCCGGGCCTGAAAATTAGGCCAATGGGTATGGTTCGCACTCACCTCACCCCCATCCGCCCCCACCCCCCACCCTGACCAAATGCACCCCTCCTCACTTACCCACCTGAAACTAAAAGGAAATTGTTAAATTTACAGATAGTATCAATTAATATACCAAAAAACTGATCCGTGGTGAGGCACTGAGAATATAAATAGAGACCTGTTTCCTCTCACTATCGTATTTGGACTTGGCGGTGTGCCCACGTTTAAATATTGTTCCACGTTCGCCCATGTAGGCGGGACACTCACCCTGACCAAGGCTGAGTACAGGTAGATATTGTGGGGCATGATCACAGCTCCGACGATGCCAACCGCCTGCTGCAGCTGTCGGGTCCCACAGCCTTGACAACTGGGCACAAACATCCCTTTCAGCAGCTGTCCCTGGTCTGGCCTTACAGTCACATACTGTGGGGCAGAGAAACACGGTCTGTTAAATGAGTAATGTTATAGCAAGCCTCTGAATCCTGAGACACTTTAAATTGCAGGGAATGTGGGTAAATTTAACTGGGTAATTGTTTTTTGTAATTCATTCTGGGGATGTGGGCGTCGCTGGCGAGGCCGGCATTTATTACCCATCCCTAGTTGACAACATCCAGGCTTGGGCTGATAAGTGGCAAGTAACATTCATGCCAGACAAGTGCCAGGCAATGACCATCTCCAACAAGAGAGAGTCTAACCACTTCCCCTTGACATTCAACGGCATTACAATTACTGAATCCCCCACCATCAACATCCTGGGGGTCACCATTGACCAGAAACTTAACTGGACCAGCCATATAAATACTGTGGCTACAAGAGCAGGTCAGAGGCTGGGTATTCTGCGGCGAGTGACTCACCTCCTGACTCCCCAAAGCCTTTCCACCATCTACAAGGCTCAAGTCAGGAGTGTGATAGAATACTCTCCACTTGCCTGGATGAGTGTAGCTCCAACAACACTCAAGAAACTCAACACTATCCAGGACAAAGCAGCCCGCTTGATTGGCACCCCATCCACCACCCTAAACATTCACTCCCTTCACCACCGGCGCACAGTGGCTGCAGTGTGTACCATCCACAGGATGCACTGCAGCAACTCGCCAAGGCTTCTTCAACAGCACCTCCCAACCCGTGACCTCTACCACCTAGAAGGACAAGGGCAGCAGGCACATGGGAACAACACCACCTACACGTTCCCCTCCAAGTCACACACCATCCCGACTTGGAAATATATCGCCGTTCCTTCATTGTCGCTGGGTCAAAATCCTGGAACTCCCTTCCTAACAGCACTGTGGGAGAACCTTCACCACACGGACTGCAGCGGTTCAAGAAGGCGGCTCACCACCACCTTCTCCAGGGCAATTAGGGATGGGCAATAAATGCCGGCCTTGCCAGCGACGCCCACATCCCATGAACGAATAAAAAAAAAATCTTGAGAAGGTGGTGGTGAGCCGCCTTCTTCTTGAACCGCTGCAGTCCGTGTGGCAAGGGTTCTCCACAGAGCTGTTAGGTAGGGAGTTCCAGGATTTTGACTCAGTGGTGATGATGGAACGGTGATATATGTCCAAGTTAGGATGGTGTATGACTTGGAGGGGAATCACATAAGTCCCTTTGGACATCCACTGTTTTTACCTTTTTACCATTTAGAAAGTACCCTGTTCTATCCTTTTTTCTCCAAAGTGGATGACCTCACATTTGTCTACATTGAATTCCATTTGCCACAGTTTTGCCCATTCACCTAATCTATCAATATCCCTTTGTAATTTTATGTTTTCATCTACACTGCTTACAATGCCACCAATCTTTGTGTCATTGTGTTCTCCTCTTGCTCTTTATGTATTTATAAAACATCTTTGGGATTTCCTTAATTTTACTTGCCAATATTTTTTCATGCCCTCTCTTTGCTTTCCTAATTTTCTTTTTAATTTCACCCCTGCACTTTCTATGCTCCTCTAGGCTTTCTGCAGTTTTGAGCTCTTGGTGTCTGACATAAGCTTCCCTTTTCTGCCTTATCTTACCCTGTATGTTCCTTGACATCCAGGGGGCTCTAGATTTGGCAGTGTCACCCTTTTTCTTTGTGGGGACATGTTTACTCTGAACCCCTTGAATCTCCCCCTTGAATGCCTCCCACTGCTCTGACACTGATTTACCTTCAAGTAGCTGTTTCTAGTCCACTTTTGCTAAATCGCTTCTCAGCTTAGTAAAATTGGCCTTTCCCCAATTGAGAACTTTAACTCCTGTTCGATCTTTGTCCTTTTCCATAACTATGCTAAATCTAACTGAATTATGATCACTACCACCAAAACACTCTCCCACTGATACTCCTTCCACCTGCCCAACCTCATTCCCTAAATCTAAATCCAGAACTGCCCCCTCTCTCGTTGGGCTTGCTCCGTACTGGCTGTACCTTTTGCACTGATTCTATCCCAGTTAATATTAGGGTAGTTGAAATCCCCTACTATTACTGCCCTATTGTTTTTGCACTTCTCAGAAATCTGCCTCCATATTTGCTCCTCTATCTCCCACTGACTGTTTAGGGGTCTATTGTACACTCCCAGCAGTGTGACTGCCCCTTTTTTTGTTCTTTAGCTCAACCCATATGGCCTCATTTGATGATCCTTCTAACATATCATCCCTCCTCACAGCTGTAATTGTTTCTTTAACCAATATTGTGACGCCCCCTCCTTTTTTATCCCCCTCTCTATCTCGTCTGAAAACCCTGTAACCAGGAACATTGAGCTGCCATTCCCGCCCCTCTTTAAGCCATGTTTCAGTAATAGCTGAGATATCGTACTGCCTCGTGTCTGTCTGTGCCCTCAGCTCATCTGCCTTATTCACTATACTCCTTGCAGTGCTTAATTTACCATTAAGCACTGCCAAACTCCTTTGTTGTCTATTTTCTAGCCTTTGTTTCCTCTCCCTTCCAAACTCACTTACTAAATTTCTGCCTTCCATTTCCAGCTCTGCTTCTCTCCCTTCTGAATCTACGTTCAGGTTCCCATCCCCCTGCCAAGCTAGTTTAAACCCTCCCCAACAGCACTAGCAAACCTCCCCGTGAGGATATTGGTCCCGGCTCTGTTGAGGTGCAACCCGTCCGGCTTGTACAGGTCCCACCTCCCCCAGAACTGGTCCCAATGCCCCAGGAATCTAAAGCCCTCCCTCCTGCACCATCTCTCCAGCCACGCATTCATCTGCTCTATCCTCCTATTTCTAAACTCACTAGCGCGTGGGACTGGGAGTAATCTGGAGATTACTGCCTTTGAGGTCCTGCTTATTAATCTCTTTCCTAGTTCCTTAAAATCTGCCTGCAGGAGCTCATCCCTCTTTCTACCTATGTCACTGGTACCGATATGGACCACGACCTCTGGCTGTTCACCCTCCCCCTCCAGAATGTTCTGCAGCTGCTCGGTAACATCCTTGATCCTGGCACCAGGGAGGCAACATACCATCCTGGGCTCATGTCTGCGGCCGCAGAAACCCTGTCCGTTCTCCTAACTATAGAATCCCCTTTCACTATTGCTCTCCTGACCTTTCTCCTCCTCGCCCTGTACCGCTGAGCCACCCATGGTGCTGTGGACTTGGTTCTGGTACTTGGAGGTGGTGTTGTTCCCATGCACCTGTTGCCCTTGTGTGTGCCAGGCCCTTTTTCAAGGCTTTGCTCACTTCACCTGTAAACTTGTCAAAATGCTGCACCTGGGTCATGTGACTCAACCAGATGCCGTTCAAGAAGATTCAGAAATATCAGCAAAAGAATTATGAAAAAAGAAAGTGAATCAGAGTCAGGTCTTGTGTTGTGAAGGTTTTTCGGAATGTTTTAGACATCGCCAACAGCGAGCCGATTAAAATAATGAAGTGACTCCAAGGATCTTGCAGTTTAAAATATTACAAATCAAAGTTACCAAAGTGCAAATGCATCCACTCTTACCTCATATCCAAAAGTGACAGCCATAACTGCAATAAGGAACCCAAACAAAGCTTCCAGTTTTCTCAAACCTGAGGAGGAAGGGAGTTGCTGTTATACCATGATCAAGATAATATTCCCCTCCAAGTCACACACCATCCCGACTTGGAAATATATCGCCGTTCCTTCATTGTCGCTGGGTCAAAATCCTGGAACTCCCTTCCTAACAGCACTGTGGGAGAACCGTCACCACACGGACTGCAGCGGTTCAAGAAGGCGGCTCACCACCACCTTCTCAAGGGCAATTAGGGATGGGCAATAAATGCCGGCCTCGCCAGCGACACCCACATCCCATGAACGAATAAAAAAAAATCAACCCAAAGTTCATTGGGGTCAAAATTGGTTATGGCCCATTTTCAGACGCATAATTGACACAGATTGTGCTCACCCCAACCAGGAGGGTCTCTCTCTGTCTCTCTCTGTCCCTCTCACAGTCTCTCTGTCTCTCCCTCTGTCTCTCACAGTCTCTCTCTGTCTCTCCCTCTGTCTCTCACAGTCTCTCTGTCTCTCTCTGTCCCTCTCACAGTCTCTCTGTCTCTCACTCTGTCTCTCACAGTCTCTCTGTCTCTCTCTGTCCCTCTCACAGTCTCTCTCTGTCTCTCCCTCTGTCTCTCACAGTCTCTCTGTCTCTCTCTGTCCCTGTCACAGTCTCTCTCTGTCTCTCACAGTCTCTCTGTCTCTCTCTGTCCCTCTCACAGTCTCTCTGTCTCTCCCTCTGTCTCTCACAGTCTCTCTGTCTCTCTCTGTCCCTCTCACAGTCTCTCTCTGTCTCTCCCTCTGTCTCTCACAGTCTCTCTCTGTCCCTCTCACAGTCTCTCTGTCTCTCCCTCTGTCTCTCACAGTCTCTGTCTCTCTCTGTCCCTCTCTCTCTCTGTCTGTCTCTCACAGTCTCTCTGTCTCTCTCTCTCTGTCCCTCTCACAGTCTCTGTCTCTCTCACAGTCTCTCTCTCTCTCACAGTCTCTCTCTCTCTGTCTCTCTCACAGTCTCTCTCTCTCTCTCTGTCTCTCTCTCTTTCACAGTCTCTCTGTCTCTCTCTGTCTCTCTCTCTTTCACAGTCTCTCTGTCTCTCACAGTCTCTCTCTCTCTCTATGTCTCTCTCACAGTCTCTCTCTCTGTCTCTCTCTCTCTCACAGTCTCTCTCTCTCTCTATGTCTCTCTCACAGTCTCTCTCTCTGTCTCTCTCTCTCTCACAGTCTCTCTCTCTCACAGTCTCTCACAGTCTCTGTCTCTCTGTCTCCCTCTCACAGTCTCTCTCTGTCTCTCACAGTCTCTCTCTCTCACAGTCTCTCTCTCTGTCTCTCTCTCTCTCACAGTCTCTCTCTCTCACAGTCTCTCTCACAGTCTCTGTCTCTCTGTCTCCCTCTCACAGTCTCTCTCTCTCTGTCTCTCTCACAGTCTCTCTCTCTCTCTCTCTGTCTCTCTCTCTTTCACAGTCTCTCTGTCTCTCACAGTCTCTCTCACAGTCTCTCTCTGTCTCTGTCTCTCTCACAGTCTCTCTGTCTCTCTCTCTGTCTCTCTCTCTTTCACAGTCTCTCTGTCTCTCACAGTCTCTCTCTCTGTCTCTGTCTCTCTCACAGTCTCTGTGTCTCTCACTCTGTCTCTCTCACAGTCTCTCTCTCTCTCACAGTCTCTCTCTCTGTCTCTGTGTCTCTCACCCTCTCTCTCTCTCACAGTCTCTCTCTCTCTCTCACAGTCTCTCTCTGTCTCAGTCTCTCTCTGTCTCTCTCTCTCTGTCTCAGTCTCTCTCTGTCTCTCTCTCTCTGTCTCTCTCACAGTCTCTCTCTCTCTCTCTCTGTCTGTCTCACAGTCTCTGTCTCTGTCTCTCTCTGTCTGTCTCACAGTCTCTCTGTCTCTCTCACAGTCTCTCTCTCTGTCTCTCACAGTTTCTCTCTCTCTGTCTCTCTCACAATCTCTCTCTCTGTCTCTGTCTCTCTCACAGTCTCTCTCTCTCTCTGTCTCTCTCACAGTCTCTCTCTCTCTCTCACTGTCTCTCTCACAGTCTCTCTCTCTCTTTGTCTCTCTTTCTCCCTCTCTCGCTTTGAATCTCAGTCTCTTTCTCTGTCTGTCTGTCTCTCTCATTCTCGTGCTTTGCCAGAGAGGGCACCTTTGTACCTGTGACACAGTGTGTTTCACTGTGTGATGAAGGTAGTACTCTGAATTTAACTCTTTCTTACCCATGTCCCCTTACACTCCCCCCACCCCCACTTACTGAATTTAAAGCATTTGAGGTCAGCACTAGACATTGTTTTATTAGCATCATGTATCTGTCTCAATCTATTCTCCTATATAGATCTTTTGTTTTATACAGTATATCATGAACATTACGAATATTATTATACATTGAAAAGCCAGGAAAGCTTTAAAAGCTATTTCTCCCATGTACTTCCATATATCAAAAAGTCATCACCTGAACATAAAACACCTTCCTTTTTAGTGTTTTCCATATTGTGCATAATTTTAAAGCCAATTTGAGGGGATCACACTGAATTTTGGAGTTTCCAATTCGATATCTTCTCTGCATTCACTTCAATCCCTCTGATCAGTACCAGTGAGTTTAACCCTTGTTTCATGAAGCTTAATGCAGAAGGTCGGTCTCTCTATGGAGCCTTGAGGAGAAGTTTTAAATCAGTAATGATACAGTGCTAAATCGAGCCGCAAAGCGACCTTCGTGTCGGCGCTAAGTGGACTCCTAAAGGCCGAAAATGGCGTCCGGGATGCGCGCGCGCAGTTCTGGCGTGACGTGCGCAGGACGCCATCTTGGTAAAGGCGTTTGCGCTCGCGCACTTAACGAACACCAGCAGCATGTAAAGTAGGGAGATTATGTGGTAGATCAGTGTGCAACGCTGATTTAAAGGGGACAGATGCGATTTCCAGCCAACTCTTAACCTCGCACAGCTGTACAGGTCGTAAACGGCTTGGAGGACCCCCCCCCACCAGCGCTATTTAAAGGGACCATGCAGGAGTTACGGGTCAGTTGCTGGATTATTGCTTCTGGCCGCTGATGCATTTGTCCTTGTTTTTGGAGGTCTCCTCGACTTGAATACTGGGACTAGGGGACATAGCCTAAAAATTAGAGCCGGGACTTTCAGGAATGAAGTTAGGAAACACTTTTACACGCAAAGGGTGGTAGAAGTTTGGAACTCTCTTCCGCAAAAGGCATTTGATACTAGCTCAATTGCTAAATTTAAATCTGAGATTAATAGATTTTTGTTAACCAAAGGTATTAAGGGATATGGGGCTAAGGCGGGGAGATGGAGTTAGATCACAGATCAACCAAGATCTCATTGAATGACGGAACAGGCTCGAGGGGCTAAATGGCCTCCTCCTGTTCCTATAATAAAGTTTCAGTACTCTACAGCGAGTGGGCTGGCTAACTGACAGGCAACAGCAAGGGCACTGGTGGAGTGACAGGGGTGGGACAGGAGTACTGTCATCCTGAGAGAGGACAGCGGGTTCATGTTCCATGGAGCCACTGCCACTTGTTACCTTCTGTTATGCACCACCTTCTCCTGCAAGAAAGCGGTCGGTGAGTGCCCTGCAGGGTGTTTGGGTGATGTGGCTGTCATGGTTGAATAGCTGCCAGTGTGTGTAACCTGTGAGTTGTGGGTGCATGACTTGCAACAGAGCGGAAACGAGGAAACATTTTTTCACCCAGAGGGTGGTGGGGGTCTGGAACTCACTGCCTGAGAGGGTGGTAGAGGCAGAAACCCTCAACTCATTTAAAAAATATCTGGATGTGCACCTGAAGAGCCGTGACCTACAGGGCTACAGACCACATGCGGGAAAGTGGGATTAGGCTGGGTGGCTCGTTTCTCAGCCGGCGTGGACACGATGGGCAGAATGGCCTCCTTCTGTGCTGTAAATGTTCTATGATTCATGATTCTAACAGTAGTAATGTGTGAGGGTGAGATGAAGCATCTGATGGGAAGAATTGAGTACTGATGGAAAGATTTTGTTGGTCGGTGGGTGATGGGGTATAGTGTGTGGAGCAGTGGATGCGGCTAGTGGTGCAGTTAGTAGGAGATGTCACTTGACAGTTGACCTCACTCACCTTGACCACTTGTGCCAAATGGTGAGACCTCACCTGGAGTACTGTGTACAGTTTTGGTCTCCTTACATAAGGAAGGATATACTTGCCTTAGAGGCAGTACAACGAAGGTTCACTAGATTGATTCCTGGGATGAGAGGGTTGTCCTATGAGGAGAGATTGAGAAGAATGGGCCTATATTCTCTGGAGTTTGAAAGAATGAGAGGTGATCTCATTGAAATGTATAAAATTCTTAGAGGGCTTGACAGGGTAGATGTGGAGAGGCTGTTTCCCCTGGCTGGAGAGTCTAGAACTGGGGGCATAGTCTCAGGATAAGAGGTGGGCGATTTAGGACTGAGATGAGGAGGAATTTCTTCACTCAGAGGGTTGTGAATCTTTGGAATTCTCTACCCCAGAGGGCTGAGGATGCTCAGTCGTTGAGTATATTCAAGACTGAGAGCGATAGATTTTTGGACTCTAAGGGAATCAAGAGATATGGGGATCAGGCGGAAAAGTGGAGTTGAGGTCGAAGATCAGCCATGATCTTATTGAATGGCGGAGCAGGCTCGAGGGGCCGTATGGCCTATTCCTGCTCCTATTTCTTATGTTCTTAAATCAATGCACTTCTTCCTGCACTGTATCCATGTTCGTGGTGCTATGCTCCTGGTATTGACCTTGTCCCCTACTGCCTCCCACTGCCTCAGGCCTCATGCCCCCACTGCGGATATAGGATGTCCCTCCTCCTGCCCACCTCTTGCACCAAGGCCTCCAGTGCATCAGCAGAGAACCTTGGTGCATGCTCTCTCGCAGGCCTGGTACCAACTCAGATCAAACTTTGAGCAGCCAAGTTGTTGCTCATTAAAAATTCCAGAGTTCCTATCATTGCCGTGTTTCACTATATTGCAGCACAGATTCACTTCACCATTGACTTCCACCACTTCCTGCGGACACACTGCACCTCCCCTTTAAGAGGTGCGGGCTGCCTTTAAGTGGTGCCGGCCACTGGCAGTATCTGGGCCTCCTGCTGGTGAGCAGCCAATCAACAGGGCAGGTAATTGTTACGAGCTGCCTGAATCTCAACGACCGGGCGGCGTTAATCGTGCACCGCGATCCCAGTGCCCGTTTTCGGGGGTTAACCAATTTAACCCCCTATATGTTCCCACTCTCCTGAGCAACATTAACCATTTCATATAGTGGTGTTGTCAATGTGACTGAGCCTGTCTGAGACCCGTCCCTCAGTTCATCTTCATCATGCATTCCACATATTGATTGCCTCCCCCGCAACATATCAGCAGTGTCCCAACATCATGCAGCACAAGACATCAGATACAAGCCATTCTTGCTCTTCCAGGTTATTTATCAGAAGATCTGGGGATGTCTGGAGGTCATTGATTAGAATCTCCCCCTACATGGTCCTGATGTCTCAGGTAGTGGTCAGGTTGCAAAATACATTCTCCTCATTGTTCAGTATTGGCAAGGATATAACCATCTCCAAGAGAAATCTATCAATTAACTATTCTTGACTACACTTTCCTGACCTTCGCGAGGTTGAGTCTTGGTACTGGACTGATACCAGAGGAGTCCTCGTTGACATATGCCAGGAGCTTAACGTCTGTTTTAGGCGGCCGCCAGGGAAAAGGGTCAAAGATGATGGCTTCAGTCTTCCCAATGTTTAACTGAAAGAAATTGCGGGCTATCCAGGACTGCATATCGGACAAGCAGTCTGACAGTACAGATGGAGTGAAGGGACCGAGGGAGGTGGTGGAGAGATTGGTGTCATCAGCGTACATGTGGAAACTGACCTCATTTCTTCATGATTGGTTTTTGTTGTTGTTGTTGTTGTTGATCAACCCTACAGGACAATGTACGATGTACCCTCCCTCTCTCTCTCACTCACCCCAGCCTCTCTCTCTCACTCACCCCAGCCTCTCTCTCTCACTCACCCTCTCTCTCTCCTCACCCACCCTCTCTCTCTCTCTCTCTCACCCACCCTCTCTCTCTCACCCTCTCTCTCACCCCCCTCTCTCTCTCACCCTCTCTCTCTCACCCACCCTCTCTCTCTCACCCTCTCTCTCTCTCTCACCCACCCTCTCTCTCTCACCCTCTCTCTCTCACCCACCCTCTCTCTCTCTCACCCACCCTCTCTCTCTCTCACCCTCTCTCTCTCTCACCCACCCTCTCTCTCTCACCCTCTCTCTCTCACCCACCCTCTCTCTCTCTCACCCACCCTCTCTCTCTCACCCTCTCTCTCTCTCTCTCTCTCACCCACCCTCTCTCTCTCACCCTCTCTCTCTCACCCACCCTCTCTCTCACCCCCCTCTCTCTCTCTCACCCACCCTTTCTCTATCTCCCTCTCACCCGCCCTCTCTCTCTCTCTCACCCACCCTCTCTCTCTCTCTCTCACCCACCCTCTCTCTCTCACCCACCATCTCTCTCTCTCTCACCCTCTCTCTCACCCCCCTCTCTCTCTCACCCTCTCTCTCTCTCACCCACCCTCTCTCTCACCCCCCTCTCTCTCACCCCCTCTCTCTCTCTCACCCACCCTTTCTCTCTCTCCCTCCTCACCCTCTCTATCTTGGTCTCTCAACCCACCCTCTCTCTCGCTTCCTCAACCCACCCTCTCTCTCTTTCTCTGTCACTCCTTCAACCCACTCTCTCTCTCTTTCTCTTCGTCTCTCTCTCTCTTTCTCCGTCTTTCTCTTCCCCTCTCTCTTTCTGAGACATAGACTGGTAGGGTGACTGCAAGATCCCGAGAGAATATCTAGTGCAAAACCAGAAAATCTGAAACATCTGCCCATTTTTAGTCATATTTAAATTAGAGGTTGATGATGTCATCAGACGGATGCCATGTTATTAATGCCTTAGCAATGTTGAGCGTCAGGAGCGCCCTCTGGTGGCCAGCGTTGCTAAGGCAGCGGAGAGTTGTCTCCAATTTGAAGGGCCACCCTGTCTGGTATAATGGATTGTAGAGTTGTTGACCACACTATACTGAGGCAGCAACCACAGCCATTAGCGAGATCACCAGCGGGAGCCTGCCACCAACATGCAAATGAGCCTGATACTGGAAGGTTGGGGGAGGGGGGATTCCTGTTGGATTGGATAATCCAGTCCTCACATCCAGGATCACATGCGAATGGCCATTTGGGTGAGAGGTTGGTTGGTCATAGAACCTGTACGCAGCAAGACTCATCACCTTCAGGACAAATGGGGGGACGCTGGATGGATAAAAATAGCCAATAATTATTTAACTATCAACACTTCTGTGGAAATATTATCCAGGAAGCGTTTCAGCTGAATGGGGAAAGGACTTGGTAGCAAAATCTTTCAAATTACGTCAGACTTACCATATTTATCCAAGAAGAGGAAGAAAAACGTGTCCACAATAGTTATTAATACTCCGCCCCACAGGGGAATCCTAAACAACAGAGAGCAGGCAATTAGAAACATAGATAAATAGGAGCAAGAGTCGGCCATTCGGCCCTTCGGGCCTGCTCTGCCATTCAAAATGATCATGGCTGATCGTCTAACTCAGTATCCTGTTCCCGCTTTTTCCCCATATCCCTTGATCCCTTTAGCACAAAGAAACTTATCTATCTCCTTCCTGAATACATCTAATGACTTGGCCTCCACAGCCTTCTGTGGTAGAGAATTCCACAGGTTCACCACCCTCTGAGTGAAGAAATTTCTCCTCATCTCAGTTCTGAATGGCATACCCCGTATCCTGAGACTGTGACCCCTGGTTCTGGACTCCCCAGCCATCGGGAACATCCTCCCTGCATCTAGTCTGTCTAGTCCTGTTAGAATTTTATATGTTTCGATGAGATCACCTCTCATTCTTCTAAACTCTAGTGAATATAGGCCAAGTCGACCCAATCTCTCCTCATGTCAGTCCTGCCATCCCAGGAATCAGTCTGGTAAACCTTCGTTGCACTCCCTCCATGGCAAGGACATCCTTCCTCAGATAAGGAGACCAAAACTGCACACAATACTCCAGATGTGGTCTCACCAAGGCCCTGTACAACTGCAGTAAGACATCCCTGCTCCTGTACTCAAATCCTCTTGCAATGAAGGCCAACATACCATTCACCTTCCGAACTGCTTGCTGCACCTGAATGCTTGCTTTCAGTGACTGGTGTACAAGGACACCCAGGTCTCGTTGCACCTCCCCTTTTCCCAATCTATCACCATTCAGATAATACTCTGTCTTTCTGTTTTTACAACCAAAGTGGATAACCTCACATTTATCCACATTATACTGCATCTGCCATGTTCTTGCCCACTCACCCAACTTGTCTAAATCACATTGGAGCCTCTTTGCATCCTCCTCACAGCTCACATTCCACCCCAGCTTTGTGTCGTCTGCAAACTTGAAAATATTGCATTCAGTTCCCTCATCCAAATCATTGATATATATTGTGAATAGCTGGGGCCCAAGCACTGATCCCTGCGGTACCCCAAGAGTCACAGTCTGCCACCCGGAAAAAGACCCGTTTATTCCTACTCTCTGTTTCCTGTCTGTCAACCAATTCTCAATCCATGCCAGTATATTCCCCCCAATCCCATGTGCTTTAATTTTGCACACTAATCTCTTGTTAGAGAATTAGAGAAACATTTCAGCCTTCTCAGACTGTGCTCTGCTCACAGTGGCCTACAGTGTACTCGTGGTGCCCAGAGGGACACTCCTGGCCCCACAAAAATGATACTTTTCTTCTTGGCCCTTTTCTGGGTCACCACCCTGGCACAACTAAGATTATCCAGTTAAGTGCACATTGCAAGCTCCATCCATTTGTCCCTTTAAATTTCGTCGGGGTCTTCTGCACATTATAGGACCCCAACTTGAATACAATAATGAAGCTCCCGCCTGATTTGGCTGTCCAGTGAAAAATGGAGGTGGACAGGATTAGAGTGGGAAGGGGATGGTAAGTACAGCCCAAGTTAAAATCGACCCTATGGATTCTAAGGGCCTGAGATTACAGGCGCCAGGGAAGCTGTAGAGCGGGCAGATCTCTGGGGGGAGGGGAACAATTTGGGCCAGAACCCAGATACGCTGACTTTCTATCCTGTGTAACCCTAACCCTAACCCTAACCCTAACCCAATACTGGTTGGGGGCAGTAGGTGAGACCTCCCCCAGCACCATACATCCCAGGACTGCTTTAGAGTCGTGTCTGGGGGAGTTCCTGGGTTGTCCCAGGAATTCTGCCCATTACACTCTCCCTAGGCCCATTGAAATTCACGTCAGTTGAGAACTAGCGTGAATTCTATTGTGTACCTAATAAAGGCCCCAAGGCTGCCCAAGAGAAAGATAATCAAGATACCTTTAAGAACACGCCAGTTTACTCCCTTAAGAGTGGAAGAAAAATTCCATCCCTTATTTCTTCAGCCTTTCCCTGATTTGGGCTGGGTCATTTGGGATGGTGTCCACATTGATGAGCATGGACGGTCGCACTCTACTGCAATCTCAGCAGTGGAGCAGGAACCCTGGAATTTGAGGGCCTAAGAGTTTGCTCATAACTCACGTTAGACTAACTCATTTATCCTTCAATGTCTTGTAGGAGAGTCTATTACTGGAGGAATCTGTATTACTGGAGGAGAGTTTATTACTGGAGGAGAGTCTATTACTGGAGGAATCTGTATTACTGGAGGAGAGTTTATTACTGGAGGAGAGTCTATTACTGGAGGAATCTGTATTACTGGAGGAGAGTTTATTACTGGGGGAGAGTCTATTACTGGAGGAAACTGTATTACTGGAGGAATCTGTATTACTGGAGGAGAGTCTATTACTGGGGGAGAGCCTATTACTGGAGGAATCTGTATTACTGGAGGAATCTGTATTACTGGAGGAGAGTTTATTACTGGAGGAGAGTCTATTACTGGAGGAATCTGTATTACTGGAGGAGAGTCTATTACTGGAGTAGAGTCTATTACTGGGGGAGAGTCTATTACTGGAGGAAACTGTATTACTGGGGGAGAGCCTATTACTGGGGGAGAGCCTATTACTGGAGGAGAATCTATTACTGGGGGAGAGTCTGTTACTGGAGGAAACTGTATTACTGGAGCTGAGTCTATTACTGGAGCTGAGTCTATTACTGGGGGAGAGTCTATTGCTGGAGGAGAGTCTATCACTGGGGGAGAGTCTATTACTGGGGGAGAGTCTATCACTGGGGGAGAGTCTATTACTGGAGGAGAGTCTATTACTGGAGGAATCTATATTACTGGAGGAGAGTCTATGACTGGAGAAGAGGCTATTACTGGAGGAGATTCTATTACTGGAGGAATCTGTATTACTGGAGGAATCTGTATTACTGGGGGAAGAGTATAGTACTGGGGGATAGTCTATTACTGGAGGAATCTGTATTACTGGAGGAGAGTTTATTACTGGGGGAGAGTCTATTACTGGAGGAAACTGTATTACTGGAGGAATCTGTATTACTGGAGGAGAGTCTATTACTGGGGGAGAGCCTATTACTGGAGGAATCTGTATTACTGGAGGAATCTGTATTACTGGAGGAGAGTTTATTACTGGAGGAGAGTCTATTACTGGAGGAATCTGTATTACTGGAGGAGAGTCTATTACTGGAGTAGAGTCTATTACTGGGGGAGAGCCTATTACTGGAGGAGAATCTATTACTGGGGGAGAGTCTGTTACTGGAGGAAACTGTATTACTGGAGCTGAGTCTATTACTGGAGCTGAGTCTATTACTGGGGGAGAGTCTATTGCTGGAGGAGAGTCTATCACTGGGGGAGAGTCTATTACTGGGGGAGAGTCTATCACTGGGGGAGAGTCTATTACTGGAGGAGAGTCTATTACTGGAGGAATCTATATTACTGGAGGAGAGTCTATTACTGGAGAAGAGGCTATTACTGGAGGAGATTCTATTACTGGAGGAATCTGTATTACTGGAGGAATCTGTATTACTGGGGGAAGAGTATAGTACTGGGGGATAGTCTATTACTGGGGGAGAGTCTATTACTGGGGGAGAGTCTATTACTGAAGGAAACTGTATTACTGGCGGAAGGGTCTATTACTGGGAGAGAGTCTATTACTGGGGGAGAGTCTATTACTGGAGGAGAGTCTATTACTGGGGGAGAGTCTATTACTGGGGGGGGGGAGTCTATTACTAGGAGATACAGTATTACTGGCGGAAGAGTCTATTACTGGAGGAGAGTCTATTACTGGAGGAGAGTCTATTACTGGAGAGGGTCTATCACTGTGGGGGGGGGAGTCGATTACGGGAGGAGAATCTATTACTGGGGGAGAGTCTAGTACTGGGGGAGAGTCTAGTATTGGGGGAGAGTCTATTACTGGGGGAGAGTCTATTACTGAGGGAGAGTCCAATACTGGGGGAGAATCTATTACTGAGGGAGAGTCTAGTTTTGGGGGAGGGTCTAGTTTTGGGGGAGAATCTATTACTGGAGGTGAGTCTATTACTGGGGGGGAGTCGAATCGTGGGGGAGAGTCGATTACTGGGGGATAGTCGATTACTGGGGGAGAGTCTAGTACTGGGGGAGAATCGATTACTGGGGGAGAGTCTAGTACTGGGGGAGAATCGATTACTGGGGGAGAGTCAATACTGGGGGAGAGTCAATTACTGGGGGAAACTGTATTACTGGAGGAGAGTCTATTACTGGATGAGAGTCTATTACTGGAGGAAACTGTATTACTGGAAGAGAGTCTATTACTGGAGGAAACTGTATTACTGGAGGAAACTGTATTACTGGAGGAAACTGTATTACTGGGGGAGAGTCTATTACTGGGGGAGTGTCTATTACTGGAGGAGAGTCTATTACTGGAGGAAACTGTATTACTGGGGGAGAGTCTATTACTGGAGGAAAGTCTATTACTGGAGGAGAGTCTATTACTGGAGGAAACTGTATTACTGGAGGAGAGTCTATTACTGGAGGAAACTGTATTACTGGGGGAGTGTCTATTACTGGAGGAGAGTCTATTACTGGAGGAAACTGTATTACTGGGGGAGAGTCTATCACTGGAGGAGAATCTATTACTGGGGGAGAGTCTGTTACTGGAGGAATCTATATTACTGGAGGAGAGTCTATTACTGGGGGAGAGTCTATTGCTGGGGGAGAGTCTGTTACTGGAGGAATCTATATTACTGGAGGAGAGTCTATTACTGGGGGAGAGTCTATTGCTGGAGGAGAGTCTATCACTGGAGGAATCTGTATTACTGGAGGAATCTGTATTACTGGGGGAAGATTATAGTACTGGGGGATAGTCTATTACTGGGGGAGAGTCTATTACTGGGGGAGAGTCTATTACTGAAGGAAACTGTATTACTGGCGGAAGAGTCTATTACTGGGAGAGAGTCTATTACTGGAGGAATCTGTATTAATGGGGGAAGAGTCTATTACTGGGGGAGAGTCTATTACTGGGGGAGAGTCTATTACTGGAGGAGGGTCTATTACTGGAGGAAACTGTATTACTGGGGGAGAGTCTATTACTGGAGGAGAGTCTATTACTGGGGGAGAGTCTATTACTAGGAGATACAGTATTACTGGCGGAAGAGTCTATTACTGGAGGAGAGTCTATTACTGGAGGAGAGTCTATTACTGGAGAGGGTCGATCACTGTGGGGGGGGGGAGTCGATTACGGGAGGAGAATCTATTACTGGGGGAGAGTCTAGTACTGGGGGAGAGTCTAGTATTGGGGGAGAGTCTATTACTGGGGGAGAGTCTAGTACTGGGGGAGAGTCTAGTATTGGGGGAGAGTCTATTACTGGGCGAGAGTCTATTACTGAGGGAGAGTCCAATACTGGGGGAGAATCTATTACTGAGGGAGAGTCTAGTTTTGGGGGAGGGTCTAGTTTTGGGGGAGAATCTATTACTGGAGGTGAGTCTATTACTGGGGGGGAGTCGAATAGTGGGGGAGAGTCGATTACTGGGGGATAGTCGATTACTGGGGGAGAGTCTAGTACTGGGGGAGAATCGATTACTGGGGGAGAGTCTAGTACTGGGGGAGAATCGATTACTGGGGGAGAGTCAATACTGGGGGAGAGTCAATTACTGAGGGAGAATCTCGTGTTGGGGGAGAGTCTATTACTGGGGGAGTGTCGATTACTGGGGGAGAATCTAGTATTGGGGGAGAGTTTATTACTGGGGACGGTTTATGACTGGGGGAGAGTCGATTACTGGGGGAGAGTCTATTACTGGGGGAGAGCCCATTACTGGGAGAGCGTCTAGTACTGGGGGAGAGTCGATTACTGGGGGAGGTTCTAGTACTGAGGGAGAGTCGATTACTGGGGGAGATTCTATTACTGGGGGAGTGTCTAACACTGGGGGAGAGTCTAGTACTGGGGGAGAGTCGATTACTGGGGGAGAGTCGATTACTGGGGGAGAGTCTATGATTGGGGAGAGTCTAGTATTGGGGGAGAGTCTATTACTGAGGGAGAGTCTAGTATTGGGGGAGAGTCTATTACTGAGTGAGAGTCTAGTATTGGGGGAGAGTCTATGACTGGGGGAGAGTCTAGTATTGGGGGAGAGTCTATTACTGTGGGAGAGTCCAGTATTGGGGGAGAGTCTATTACTGGGGGAGGGTCTAGTATTGGGGAGAGTCTATTACTGTGGGAGAGTCCAGTATTGGGGGAGAGTCTATTACTGGGGGAGGGTCTAGTATTGGGGAGAGTCTATTACTGTGGGAGAGTCCAGTATTGGGGGAGAGTCTATTACTGGGGGAGGGTCTAGTATTGGGGAGAGTCTATTACTGTGGGAGAGTCTAGTATTGGGGGAGAGTCTATTACTGTGGGAGAGTCCAGTATTGGGGGAGAGTCTATTACTGGGGGAGAGTCAATTACTGGGGGAGAGTCTAGTATTGGGGGAGAGTCTATTACTGGGGGAGAGTCTAGTGCTGGGTGAGAATCGATTACTGGGGGAGAGTCGATTACTGGGGGAGAGCCGATTACTGGAGGAGAGTCGATTACTGGGGGAGAGTCTAGTACTGGGGGAGAGTCTAGTTTTGGGGGAGAGTCTATTACTGAGTGAGAGTCTAGTATTGGGGGAGGATCTATTACTGGGGGAGGGTCTGGTATTGGGGGAGAGTCTATTACTGTGGGAGAGTCCAGTATTGGGGGAGAGTCTATTACTGGGGGAGAGTCGATTACTGGGTGAGAGTCTAGTATTGGGGGAGAGTCTAGTATTGGGGGAGAGTCTATTACTGAGGGAGAGTCTAGTATTGGGGGAGAGTCTATTACTGTGGGAGAGTCCAGTATTGGGGGAGAGTCTATTACTGGGGGAGAGTCGATTACTGGGGGAGAGTCTAGTATTGGGGGAGAGTCTATTACTGGGGAGAGTCTAGTGCTGGGTGGGAATCGATTACTGGGGGAGAGTCGATTACTGGGGGAGAGTCGAGTACTGGGGGAGAGTCTAGTATTGGGGGAGAGTCTATTACTGAGGGAGAGTCTAGTATTGGGGGAGAGTCTATTACTATGGGAGAGTCCAGTATTGGGGGAGAGTCTATTACTGGGGGAGAGTCGATTACTGGGGGAGAGTCTAGTATTGGGGGAGAGTCTATTACTGGGGAGAGTCTAGTGCTGGGTGAGAATCGATTACTGGGGGAGAGTCAATTACTGGGGGAGAGTCTAGTACTGGGGGAGAGTCTAGTTTTGGGGGAGAGTCTAGTTTTGGCGGAGAGTCTAGTTTTGGCGGAGAATCTATTACTGGAGGTGAGTCTATTACTGGGGGAGAGTCGATTACTGGGGAGAGTCAATTACTGGGGGAGAGTCGATTACTAGGGTAAACTGTATTACTAGGGGAGAGTCTATTACTGTGGGATGGTCTATTACTGGGGAGAGTCTATTACGGGTGGACAGCCTATTACTGGCGGAGAGTCAACTACTGAGGAAAGTCTCTTACTGAGAGAAACTGTATTACCCGGGGAGTTAATTACTCGGGTCTATCACTGGGGAGACTGTATTTCGCGGGATGGGTCTATTAATGGGTGAGAGTCGATGACTGTGGAGAGTCTCTTACTGAGGGAGACTGTATTACACAGGGAGGGTCTATTACTGGGGAAGGGTCTATTCCTGGGGGAGGGTCTATTACTGTGAGAGAATCTAATACTGTGAGAGGGTCTATTACTATAGGAAATTGTATTATTAGGGAAGGGTTTATTACTGAGGAAGAGTCGATTATAGGAGAGTCTCTTACTGAGGCATACTGTAATACTGGGGAAGGGTCTATTACTGGGGGAGGGTCTGTTAATGGGGGAAACTGTCTTACTAGGGCAATGTCTGTTGCTGGGTTGGGTCTATTACTGGAGAAAGTATAGTTCTGGGGAAAACTGTATTACTGAAGGATGTTCTATTACTGGGCAGAGTCTATTACTGGGGAGACTATTACTCTGGGAATGTTTATTACTGTGGAGAGTTTATTGCTGGGTCGAGCGTATTACTGTGAAAGGGTGAATTACTGGGGAGACTATTATTATGGGAGAGTCTATTTCTGAGGGAGACTATTACTGGGAGATTGTATTACTGGGAGGTTGTATTACTGGGAGACTGTATCACTGGGAGACTGTATCACTGGGAGACTGTATTACTGGGAGGTTGTATTACTGGGAGACTGTATCACTGGGAGACTGTATCACTGGGGAGACTATTACTTGGGAGATTGTATTACTGTGGGAGGGTGTATTACTGGGAGACTGTATTACTGGGACACTGTATTACAGGGAGACTGTATTACGGGGAGACTGTATTACTGGGGAGACTGTATTACTTGTGAGATTATATTACTGTGGGAGGGTGTATTACCAGGAGACTGTATTACTGGGAGATTGTATTACTGGGAGATTGTATTACTGTGGGAGGGTGTATTACTGGGAGATTGTATTACTGGGAGACTCTATTATTGGGAGATTGTATTACTGGGAGATTGTATTACTGGGAGATTGTATTACTGTGGGAGGGTGTATTACTGGGAGACTCTATTATTGGGAGATTGTATTACTGGGAGATTGTATTACTGTGGGAGGGTATATTACTGCGAGACTCTATTATTGGGAGATTGTATTACTGGGAGATTGTATTACTGTGGGAGGGTGTATTACTGGGAGACTCTATTATTGGGAGATTGTATTACTGGGAGATTGTATTACTGTGGGAGGGTGTATTACTGGGAGACTCTATTATTGGGAGATTGTATTACTGGGAGATTGTATTACTGTGGGAGGGTATATTACTGGGAGACTCTATTATTGGGAGATTGTATTACTGGGAGATTGTATTACTGTGGGAGGGTATATTACTGCGAGACTCTATTATTGGGAGATTGTATTACTGGGAGATTGTATTACTGTGGGAGGGTGTATTACTGGGAGACTGTTTTATTGGGAGGGTGTATTACTGGAGACTGTATTACTGGGAGATTGTATTGCTGTTGGAGGGTGTAATACTGGGAGATTGTATTACTGGGAGATTGTATTACTGTTGGAGGGTGTAATACTGGGAGATTGTATTACTGGGAGATTGTATTACTGTGGGAGGGTGTAATACTGGGAGATTGTATTACTGGGAGACTATTATTGGGAGACTGTATTACTGGAGGAGAGTTTTGTCGGGGGAGATGATGGCGTATATTTCCGTTGGGGTTATCCTGCTCATTCACTGTAACTCCGGTGGATTAGCTGCTGAAACCCAATGCTGCAATTCAGTTTTTCCAGGATTTCCATGACTCTTTTGCCGAAGTTATGGTGAATGAGCAGGAGACCCTTTGAATCAATGAGTGTAGGAAAAGGGAATGCTCAAGTCAGACAACCTGAATGTGGCAATCAGTAATGAAACACCGTCCGAGGGAACTCAGTGGGATTGTACTCTACCTTCCAACAGACAGCAGATTAATAGCTATAGCCGATCCAATCACTTCCTGCATGTCGGAGCCGATGATTGCCAGCTCCACCATCAGCCACAGAGCAATCCGAGGGAACTGCAACATTCAGAAGACAGCAGTGTTAGTGGTGAACAAAGTGGGAAATGGCCACTGTCAGCTGATCTGGTGGATAATCTGAAATAGGTGAGTGAAATTCTCGAGGAAATTACAGTGATGTCATTTTCACATATCACAAGATAATTACAGATGAGGAAGCCCATTTGGCCCATCTTAATATATCCATTCAAAAGGTTCCTAACACCCCTTCCCCCATTGTAACGTCCGATTGTTTGAACGATTACAGGGTTTTTACCTCCTCTGCTCTATGCAGGAGTTCATTCCATGTGTTGATCACTCTCTGTGCGTACAGAAACCTCCTGATATCAGTCCTAAATTTATCATTGACTAGTTTGACCCTGTGACCCCGTGTGCTACTCTCACAATTTAATTTCATGTAATATTACAAGATTTATCTTTTCCATTCCCTTTGTCTCAGTGACCAGAACTGGACACAGGACTCAAGGTGGGTCTGACCAGAACTGGACACAGTACTCAAAGTGGGTCTGACCAGAACTGGACACAGTGCTCAAGATGAGTCTGACCAGAACTGGACACAGTGCTCAAGGTGGGTCTGACCAGAACTGGACACAGTACTCAAAGTGGGTCTGACCAGAACTGGACACAGTGCTCAAGATGAGTCTGACCAGAACTGGTCACAGTGCTCAAGGTGGGTCTGACCAGAACTGGACACAGTGCTCAAGGTGGGTCTGACCAGAACTGGACACAGTGCTCAAGATGAGTCTGACCAGAACTGGTCACAGTGCTCAAGGTGGGTCTGACCAGAACTGGACACAGTGCTCAAGGTGGGTCTGACCAGAACTGGACACAGTGCTCAAGATGAGTCTGACCAGAACTGGTCACAGTGCTCAAGGTGGGTCTGACCAGAACTGGACACAGTGCTCAAGGTGGGTCTGACCAGAACTGGACACAGTGCTCAAGATGAGTCTGACCAGAACTGGACACAATACTCAAGGTGGGTCTGACCAGAACTGGACACAGTGCTCAAGATGAGTCTGACCAGAACTGGACACAGTGCTCAAGGTGGGTCTGACCAGAACTGGACACAGTGCTCAAGGTGGGTCTGACCAGAACTGGACACAGTGCTCAAGATGAGTCTGACCAGAACTGGACACAATACTCAAGATGAGTCTGACCAGAACTGGACACAATACTCAAGGTGAGTCTGACCAGAACTGGACACAGTACTCAAGGTGGGTCTGACCAGAACTGGACACAGTGCTCAAGGTGGGTCTGACCAGAACTGGACACAGTACTCAAGGTGGGTCTGACCAGAACTGGACACAGTGCTCAAGGTGGGTCTGACCAGAACTGGACACAGTGCTCAAGGTGGGTCTGACTGGAACTGGACACAGTACTCAAGGTGGGTCTAACCAGAACTGGACACAGTGCTCAAGGTGGGTCTGACCAGAACTGGACACAGTGCTCAAGGTGGGTCTGACCAGAACTGGACACAGTGCTCAAGGTGGGTCTGACCAGAACTGGACACAGTGCTCAAGGTGGGTCTGACCAGGGTTCTGTACATTAACTTGATCCCTTGAATGCTGCACAACTTTGCAAAATGTCTCCCAGCGGGAGGTGGGCAGTGTGAGAGTGACAGCCAGTGTTGGAGTCGGCAGGAGACCTGTCCCAGTTTCTGGGTCGCTCTTCATTTGTATTGTGGAGGTGAGCTACAAGTGAGAAACGTGCTCCCCACAGGGAACTCATTGATTTGAAAGGAGGAAGTCAGGCACTGCTGCAAGTCCTTAAAGGCCTGCTGCAGCTTAAAGGGGTGATGCTTACTTTGTTGTTGAAAGAGAGAAGCAACACCCTGCAATGTTAGTTGACAGGAAGATCAATGTTGGGCTTTGGGCAGATGCAGTTTATTGGAGGGTGGAAGGACTGCGACTGGGAGAGATGTTGGACGTGACTTGATATCGGGGAGCAGGGATTGTTCAGCTGAAGTCCTCTTCAATGAGTTTCTGCTGAAGAGCTCTGGCTGCAGTCAACTGCTTCCTCTCCATCCTCTACATCAATGTCCTCTCCCTCATCATGCTGAAGGTCCTTGTCCAATGGTGGCTCCATGTGTTGTCTCCATTGCAGAGCAAAGCTATGCAGCAAACTGCAATTATATGGGACACTCTCTCTGAGCTGCATTGCAGGAAGTCACCAGGACTGTCCAGGCAGCAGCATTGTTGCTTGAGGACGCCAATGGTCTGCTCGATAAGAACTCTAGTTGACCCTTGGATCTGATTATAGCACAGTTTGGCTACTCAGCATGGGTTCCTGAAAGGGGTCACGAGTCAAGTGTGCAGGGGGTAGCCCTTGTCCCAAAGCAGCCAGCCCTGCAGGGGCAAAGGGTTGGGGGATAGAGGATTCGAACAAGATAAAAGTGCAGGCACAAGGCCCTGCTTTGCCCCTCGGAGAAGCCTTAGGAAAACATAAAGGTGGCGGAGGTCGGCAAAATGAGTCTCCTTTCTCCTGACGTCCCCGCCCCCTTGGGAATGGATATTCTTCAGAGGTAAAGGTCAGAAAAATTGGTCCCAAGCTCCTTTAGTCAACGTTTACAACATTTTTTGCTGGGGAAGGTTGGACCTCTGATACATACCTTGGGATACTGCCTGCGACAGACCTCAGCTAGTTGCATGCCACTTACAACTCCTAACCGGGCCGACAGTCTCTGTAACATGAGGCCGAGGATGGTGGCCAACAGCAAGACCCAGAGGATCTGAAAAAAAAGTGGGGATAAAAAGCAAGACAAATTCAGTCCAATACTGTCACACAAACTTCTATAAAAACCCTACAGAGCCTAAATATGGATCCCTTTGATCTTTATTTTTGATCTCACTCTTGTCATTCAACAGCACTGCACATTAACTCTTGAGGTGCCTGCGATGTCCACAAATTATCTCCACTTGCTTCTGGTGCAGCCAACCTCAGGAGGTGATTTTTTGAAGCTGGGTTGGCTGTTTCACCCATTGTTTTGTCTGTTTTCTCCCTGTTGGAAATACCTGGCCTTTACTACCCTCGGTGAATTTCATGGTAGGGGATTTCCTCTGGTCACTATGTGTTCACCACATTGTAAACGGGAGATTTCCCACATTTGTTACTTGCAGAGAAAGTGTAAGCACGATCTAAAAGAACCAAGGGACGATTTCCCCAATGCATGTTCCTGATGTAGGAGCATTCGGGAAATCGTGGGAGCTCTCTCCACTTCCTGATACACGGTCCCATGGGCCAGGCTTCTCTAAGTGCGCCAGAAGCTGAATTGGACCAGCCACAGCAATAGTGTGGCTACCAGAGCAGGTCAGCTCTGGGTATTCTGTAACGAGTGGCTCACCTCCTGACTCCCCAAAAACTCTCCACCATCTACAAGCTTCAAAGTCAGGAGTGTGATGGAATATTCACCACTCCCCTGGATGGTGCAGCCCAACAACACTCAGGAAACTCAATACCATCCAGGCAGAGCAGTTCATTTGATCGGTGCCCCTGACACTGGACTCAATATCCACCCCCTCTGCCACTAGTGCACCGTGGCTGCATCATGCACAATGTACAGGATGTACTGCAGCAACTCTCCAAGGTTATTTCGACAGCAACTTCCTCCTTTGAAACCTCCACCACCTTCTCAGGACAACTAGGGATGGGCAATAAATGTGGTACTGCCAGTATTGCCCACATGCAATGATTTAAAAAACAGTATGGGTCAGGAATTCTGACCCTTCACCTCAGGTGCCTGTTCATGAAGCGTTCGATTTTCCTACAGGTGATTTTGACATCAAGAGATGAGCTTTGCTCCCAGCCAGAAAATCCCCCATTATCTTCTGTAGATTATGCTAATGCAGTCCCTCACTGAATGTCATGAGTCCGGAGAAGGTTGTGCCCCCAGTACACTATTCACCCATGTAGAATGGGTTCCCGGCAGGGGAATGGGCTTGGCCTGCTTTGGGGTGTTTCTTAAAGCTAGGTTGATCTTGTCGTTTAATTGAACGTTGATGTGTGGTTATTTTTGCACTGAGCATTTCCAGATTTTCAAATGCCTCATGAAGTCTCCTCTGAAATTCCCCAGGGATTGGAGAGACTCTGAAAGGTTTGCACAGCAATCTATATGTTTTCAAATGGTATTTGAAGATGCAGTGAGAGGGCCTGATCATTCATCTCTTACAACCTCTTTGCATCTACAGCAAACAATGGGTTTGCTTTCACTACTTCAGGTAGAGCATCACCATTGGTTCGAAGTGGGTAGTGATTGTGTTGGAGGGCTTTGGATTAATACACAGATACAATTCATTATTCCTTTCATTGCCCCACCATTGAAGAGACCCGGGCAGTCAGGACTGCCCAATCAACAAACTCATTAAGATGCTTCCTGACAAGTTTTTTTCCACAGCTAGAAGTAGTTTTCCAGCTGGCAGCTGTGCCCAGAGCCTTCCAGCCACCCAGCCCCTGGTACTACCTGGGTACGAGGCCATGGCACCTTGTTTTGTTAGTTTTGATGAACCCTTCACCATAATGTTCTTGTCTCACTGTCATGTTGAATGACTACAGTCCCTAGAACAGGTCGACATCCATTTGCAACTACTAGAAACTCAGTGCCGTGTACATCTTGCCCATCTTACAGATTCTGACACTGAGCCTTTCTCTTGCCAGTGGCTTTAGTTCTGCTTTGTTGAGCTTGAGCAGTGAGATGTTAGATTCCTTAAACTCTCCGCCAACTGGGCTGGAAAATCAGGATTTTCCCAGTGATCCCGGCAGTTACTCTGGGATTGTGCCTGCCACTCAACTCTGCCTCTGACCCCACTGAAGCTCACTGGGTCAGGGGTCAGGGCCTGTAGGTGTGGCATCACCCTGCTGATGACCCTGGAAATGCTAGTGGTGGCTGGCTGCCCAGGAAGGGGTGGGGGGAGGTGTGTTGCCCCTCCCGTCGCCAGCCAGAACTCCCAATGTAGACTGGGTGTTTCTGCTGTGCTCCTGCTGGAGTTGTGGTGGGAGAGCACTAGAACGGCTGAGCAATTTCAGCCCCACTGCCTCAGGTATTCACTCTCAAGCAGAACAGATACCGAGAGCACAATACGGCAGAAAGCCGAGAGGAGTATAGAAAGTGGAGGGGTGAAAATTAGGAAAGCAAAGAGAGGGCATGAAAAAATACTGGCAAGTAAAATTAAGGAAAACCCAAAGATGTTTTATAAATACATAAAGAGCAAGAGGATAACTAAGGAAAGAGTAGGGTCTTTTAGAGACCAAAAAGGCAGAAGATGTGGGTATGGTTCTTAATGAATACTTTGCGCCCATCATCACAAAAGAGGGGGACGATACAGACTTTGTAGTTAAGGAGGAGGAGTGTGACATATTGGATGGGATAAACATAGTGAGAGAGGAAGTATTAAGGGGCTAGTATCTCTGAAAGTAGATAAATCGCCAGGCACGGATGAAATGTATCCCAGACTGTGAAGAGAAGGGAGGAAATAGCAGAGGCTCTGACCATCATTTTCAAATCCTCTCTGGCTACAGGCGTGGTGCTGGAGGATTGGAGGACTGCTAACATTGTACCGTTGTTTAAAAAAGGAGAAAGGGATAGACCGAGTAATTACAGGCCAGTCAGCCTAACCTCGGTGGTGGGCAAATTATTGGAAAAAATTCTGAGGGACAGGATAAACCGTCACTTAGAAAGGCACGGATTAATCAAGGACAGTCAGCACGGATTTGTTAAGGGAAGATTGTGTTTAACTAACTTGATTGAATTTTTTGAGGCGGTAACAAGGAGGGTCGATGAGGCCAGCATTTTTGATGTGGTCTACATGGATTTTAGCAAGGCTTTTGACAAGGTCCCACATCGCAAACTGGTCAGAAAAGTAAAAGCCCATGGGATCCAAGGGAGAGTGGCAAGTTGGATCCAGAATTGGCTCAGTGGCAGGAAGCAAAGGACAATGGTCGACGGGTGTTTTTGTGACTGGAAGGCTGTTTCCAGTGGGGCTCCACAGGGCTCAGTTCTAGGTCCCTTGCTTTTTGTGGTATATAATCAATGATTTGGACTTAAATGTAGGGGGCATGATTAAGAAGTTTGCAGATGATACAAAAATTGGCTGTGTGGTTGATAGTGAGGAGGAAAGCTGTAGACTGCAGGAAGATATCAATGGACTGGTCAGGTGGGCAGAAAAGTGGCAAATGGAATTCAGTCTGTAGAAGTGTGAGGTAATGCATTTGGGGAGGGCAAACTAGGCAAGGGAATACACATTAAATGGGAGGATACTGAGAGGTGTAGAGGAAGTGAGGGACCTTGGAGTGCATGTCCACAGATCCCTGAAGGTAGCAGGACAGGTAGATAAGGTGGTTAAAAAGGCATACGGGATACTTTCCTTTATTAGCCGAGGCATAGAATATAAAAGCAGGGAGGTTATGCTAGAACTGTATAAAACTCTATTAAGGCCACAGCTTGAGTACTGCATACAGTTCTGGTCACCACATTACAGGAAGGGTGTAATTGCACTAGAGAGGGTGCAGAGGAGATTTATGAGGATGTTGCCAGGACTGGAGAATTTTAGCTATGAGGAAAGATTGGATAGGCTGGGGTTGTTCTCTTTGGAACAGAGGAGGCTGAGGGGTGATTTAATTGAGGTGTACAAAATTATGAGGGGCCTAGATAGAGAGGATAGGAAGGACCTACTTCCCTTAGCAGAGGGGTCAGTAAGCAGGGGGCATAGATTTAAAGTGATAAGTAGAAGGATTAGAGGGGAGCTGAGGAGAAATTTTTCACCCAGAGGGTGGTGGGGGTCTGGAACTCACTGCCCGAAAGGGTGGTGGAGGCAGAAACCCTCAACTCATTTTAAAAAGTACCTGGATGTGCACCTGAAGTGTCGTAACCAACAGGGCTACGGACCAAGTGCTGGACAGTCGGATCAGGCTGGATAGCTCTTTATCGGCCGGCGCGGACACAATGGGCCAAATGGCCTCGTTCTGTGCCTTAAATCTCCATGATTCTAACATTGAAAGTCCAGCAGAAATCTGTCTTGCTTGTTGTTTATTAACATGTTGGTATATGATCTACAGAGTGAGACAATGTGACCTTCATCTGATCACATCATGCTTTCATCTACAGTCTGGAGTACTGTCTGCCTTTGTTTGGCCATTTCCAGTGATACTTAAAGGGATCCTCACCTGCCCTCAGCGAATGACTGCAACGATTTGGCAGACATCCTGCTGTGAGTTCACTCTCCGATCTTCAGTATAGAAGTTTATTGTGCACAGAATTTTAGGCCAGTACAAACTATTTACACTGTGGGAAGATTTCCCATAAGGATGTACCTTAAATCCTGCCACAGCTCCAGACTGAAGGTCAGATTCAATGTTTCCTGGGTCCAGATATGCGATACTCATCAGAAACCCGGGTCCTGTAAAGGCCCAGAGCTTCCGCATGCTAAACCGAGTCTGAGGGCAAAAAGAAAGAGATCAGTCGGTTCGACACTCGAGAGCTGGATTTCTAACCTTATTTACATTTGACAATATTATTTTGTCCCCTGATGGAAAGCTCCCCCTACACTGTCCCATCAAACACTCCCAGGGCAGGTACAGGGTTAGATACAGAGTAAAGCTCCCTCTACACTGTCCCATCAAACACTCCCAGGGCAGGTACAGGGTTAGATACAGAGTAAAGCTCCCTCTACACTGTCCCATCAAACACTCCCAGGGCAGGTACAGCATGGGTTAGATACAGAGTAAAGCTCCCTCTACACTGTCCCATCAAACACTCCCAGGACAGGTACAGGGTTAGATACAGAGTAAAGCTCCCTCTGCACTGCCCCATCAAACACTCCCAGGGCAGGTACAGGGTTAGATACAGAGTAAAGCTCCCTCTACACTGTCCCATCAAACACTCCCAGGGCAGGTACACCACGGGTTAGATACAGAGTAAAGCTCCCTCTACACTGTCCCATCAAACACTCCCAGGACAGGTACAGCACAGGTTAGATACAGAGTAAAGCTCCCTCTACACTGTCCCATCAAACACTCCCAGGGCAGGTACAGCACGGGTTAGATACAGAGTAAAGCTCCCTCTACACTGTCCCATCAAACACGCCCAGGGCAGGTACAGGGTTAGATACAGAGTAAAGCTCCCTCTACACTGTCCCATCAAACACTCCCAGGGCAGGTACAGCACGGGTTAGATACAGAGTAAAGCTGTCCCCCAAAAATATTCTTTAGCCGCATCTTCCACCAGTGTAGCATATTTCCAGCCCTGCTCGGGGTGCTTTGAGAATTTATTTGTGAATTTAGTTCAGTTCTGTGCTCGCTCATGATTGCCCAAACTCAATTCCTTTGGATCCTTACACTCAAGAGAGGAATCTTTCCTCCAATGATTCTGGGCTGGATTGAAGCCCAGGTGTCTGGAGGTGAAAGGATTATTTTCGAAAGCACGAATCACCTCATCTCTAGGGCCTCTCATTTAATGATGTTCTTGAGCGAAGCCTCTGGAGATGACATGAAGAGCTGCAAAGCCTGTGATTTTCCAAAACGTCAGTTACAGACAAGTGGGCTATTGTGGAATACCAGGATATATTGGAGAGGGAGCTCCATGCTCCCCCTGAGTGACAGTATGAAAGGAAGAAGGTACTAGAGCACAGAAAGAAGTGGCAGAAACTGCCCCCCACTTTATAAATCGGACTTTACTGTCTGGTTCACACCATAGACATTCCCGAGCAACTTGCTGGAAAGGCAGAGTGTTTGATCCAAAATCACATGGGTTGCAGTCCTGCTGACAGTGAACCTCCTTGACAGCTGTCCAAAGGCAACACTCTGAATCCTAACCCAGTTCATCTGTGTTCTCTCAGAGTTCCCTCTCAGGGGGATTGGTGCAAAGACAGAGTACAATGAGCTCTACTTTGGTTAAACCAGTGAACAGAGCCTGATTACTGTCAGTTGGGATTGTCGAGTCTCCTGTTCAGATGACACTGAAGTGTAGACTCACCGAGCCGATGTTCGGGATGGGGATCTTCTTCTCCAGATCGGTTTGGAATGTCACTTCCATGGGAGCTAACGATCCTGGCGGAGTGATGCTACTGCAACACGTGTCAATACATTTTGGAGGCTTGTCTGAAAAGAGTTACAAATATATCACAACTCAGGCAAAGTAAGGGCAGTTTAAAGAGTCCCAGGCACCTCTCCCAGTGACACCTCTCCCAGTGACAACTCTCCCATTGAAACCTCTCCCAGTGACACCTCTCCCAGTGACACCTCTCCCAGTGACACCTCTCCCAGTGACACCTCTCCCATTGACACCTCTCCCAGTGTCACCTCTCCCAGTGACACCTCTCCCAGTGACACCTCTCCCAGTGACACCTCTCCCAGTGACACCTCTCCCCATTGACACCTCTCCCAGTGTCCCCTCTCCCATTGACACCTCTCCCATTGACACCTCTCCCAGTGACACCTCTCCCAGTGACACCTCTCCCAGTGTCCCCTCTCCCAGTGACACATCTCCCAGTGTCCCCTCTCCCATTGACACCTCTCCCAGTGACACCTCTCCCAGTGACACCTCTCCCCAGTGACACCTCTCCCCAGTGACACCTCTCCCAGTGACACCTCTCCCATTGACACCTCTCCCAGTGTCCCCTCTCCCAGTGACACCTCTCCCATTGACACCTCTCCCAGTGACACCTCTCCCAGTGACACCTCTCCCATTGACACCTCTCCCAGTGACACCTCTCCCAGTGACACCTCTCCCAGTGACACCTCTCCCCATTGACACCTCTCCCATTGACACCTCTCCCAGTGACACCTCTCCCAGTGACACCTCTCCCCGGTGACACCTCTCCCCAGTGTCACCTCTCCCCATTGACACCTCTCCCATTGACAACATCTCCCATTGACACCTCTCCCAGTGACACCTCTCCCAGTGACAACCTCTCCCATTGACACCTCTCCCCATTGACACCTCTCCCCGGTGACACCTCTCCCCATTGACACCTCTCCCATTGACAACCTCTCCCATTGACACCTCTCCCCATTGACACCTCTCCCCATTGACACCTCTCCCCGGTGACACCTCTCCCCATTGACACCTCTCCCAGTGACACCTCTCCCAGTGACACCTCTCCCAGTGACACCTCTCCCCAGTGACACCTCTCCCAATGACACATCTCCCAGTGTCCCCTCTCCCAGTGACACCTCTCCCCATTGACACCTCTCCCCATTGACACCTCTCCCAGTGACACCTCTCCCATTGACACCTCTCCCATTGACACCTCTCCCCATTGACACCTCTCCCCATTGACACCTCTCCCCATTGACACCTCTCCCAGTGACACCACTCCCAGTGACACCTCTCCCAGTGACGCCTCTCCCAGTGACACCTCTCCCCAGTGACACCTCTCCCCAGTGACAACTCTCCCATTGACACCTCTCCCCAGTGACACCTCTCCCCATTGACACCTCTCCCAGTGACATCTCTCCCCATTGACAACTCTCCCATTGACACCTCTCCCCAGTGACACCTCTCCCCATTGACACCTCTCCCATTGACACCTCTCCAATTGACACCTCTCCCTGAGACACCTCTCCCTGTGACACCTCTCCCATTGACACCTCTCCCAGTGACACCTCTCCCATTGACACCTCTCCCATTGACACCTCTCCCTGTGACACCTCACCCATTGACACCTCTCCCATTGACACCTCTCCCATTGACACCTCTCCCTGAGACACCTCTCCCAGTGACACCTCTCCCATTGATACCTCTCCCAGTGACACCTCTCCCAGTGACAGCTCTCCAATTGACACCTCTCCCATTGACACCTCTCCCATTGACACTTCTCCCCATTGACACCTCTCCCATTGACACCTCTCCCAGTGACACCTCTCCCATTGACATCTCTCCCAGTGACACCTCTCCCATTGACACCTCTCCCATTGACACCTCTCCCATTGACACCTCTCCCATTGACACTTCTCCCCATTGACACCTCTCCCATTGACACCTCTCCCATTGACACCTCTCCCATTGACACCTCTCCCTGAGACACCTCTCCCAGTGACACCTCTCCCATTGATACCTCTCCCAGTGACACCTCTCCCAGTGACAGCTCTCCAATTGACACCTCACCCATTGACACCTCTCCCATTGACACTTCTCCCCATTGACACCTCTCCCATTGACACCTCTCCCATTGACACCTCACCCATTGACACCTCTCCCATTGACACCTCTCCCCATTGACACCTCTCCCATTGACACCTCTCCCATTGACACCTCTCCCATTGACACCTCTCCCATTGACACTTCTCCCCATTGACACCTCTCCCCATTGACAACTCTCCCAGTGACACCTCTCCCAGTGACACCTCTCCCAGTGACGCCTCTCCCAGTGACACCTCTCCCCAGTGACACCTCTCCCCAGTGACACCTCTCCCATTGACATCTCTCCAATTGACACCTCTCCCATTGACACCTCTCCCATTGACACTTCTCCCCATTGACACCTCTCCCAGTGACACCTCTCCCATTGACATCTCTCCCAGTGACACCTCTACCATTGACACCTCTCCCATTGACACCACTCCCATTGACACCTCTCCCATTGATACCTCTCCCAGTGACACCTCTCCCAGTGACAGCTCTCCATTTGACACCTCACCCATTGACACCTCTCCCATTGACACTTCTCCCCATTGACACCTCTCCCATTGACACCTCTCCCATTGACACCTCTCCCATTGACACCTCTCCCATTGACACCTCTCCCATTGACACCTCTCCCTGTGACACCTCTCCCAGTGACACCTCTCCCAGTGACACCTCTCCCATTGACACCTCTCCCATTGACACCTCTCCCAGTGAAACCTGTCCCAGTGACACCTCTCCCTGTAACACCTCTCCCAGTGACACCTCTCCCATTGACACCTCTCCCCAGTGACACCTCTCCCATTGACACCTCTCACAGTGACACCTGTCCCAGTGACACCTCTCCCAGTGACACCTCTCCCAGTGACACCTCGCCCAGTGACACCTCTCCCAGTGACACCTCTCCCCATTGACACCTCTCCCATTGACACCTCTCCCATTGACACCTCTCCCCATTGACACCTCTCCCATTGACACCTCTCCCCATTGACACCTCTCCCAGTGACACCTCGCCCAGTGACACCTCTCCCATTGACACCTCTCCCATTGACACCTCTCCCCAGTTACACCTCTCCCCATTGACACCTCTCCCATTGACACCTCTCCCATTGACACCTCTCCCCGGTGACTCCTCTCCCCAGTGACACCTCGCCCATTGACACCTCTCCCATTGACACCTCTCCCCAGTGACACCTCTCCCCATTGACACCTCTCCCATTGACACCTCTCCCATTGACTCCTCTCCCCGGTGACACCTCTCCACGGTGACACCTCTCCCCATTGACACCTCTCCCCATTGACACCTCTCCCATTGACACCTCTCCCCAGTGACACCTCACCCCATTGACACCTCTCCCAGTGACACCTCTCCCTATTGACACCTCTCCCATTGACACCTCTCCCATTGACACCTCTCCCCAGTGACACCTCTCCCATTGACACCTCTCCTTGTGACAGCTCTCCCAGTGACACATCTCCCATTGACACCTCTCCCAGTGACACCTCTCCCTATTGACACCTCTCCCATTGACACCTCTCCCATTGACACCTCTCCCCATTGACACCTCTCCCATTGACATCTCTCCCAGTGACAGCTCTCCCAGTGACACATCTCCCATTGACACCTCTCCCAGTGACACCTCTCCCAGTGACAGCTCTCCCATTGACACCTCTCCCATTGACACCTCTCCCATTGACACCTCTCCCATTGACACCTCTCCCAGTGACACCTCTCCCATTGACACCTCTCCCTGTGACACATCTCCCATTGACAGCTTTCCAATTGACACCTCTCCCATTGACACCTCTCCCTGTGACACCTCTCCCAGTGACACCTCTCCCCATTGACACCTCTCCCAGTGACACCTCTCCCATTGACACCTCTCCCAGTGACACCTCTCCCATTGACACCTCTCCCAGTGACACCTCTCCCATTGACACCTCTCCCTGTGACACCTCACCCATTTACACCTCTCCCATTGACACCTCTCCCTGTGACACCTCTCCCATTGACACCTCTCCCCAGTGAAACCTCTCCCATTGACACCTCTCCCCATTGACACCTCTCCCATTGACACCTCTCCCCAATGACACCTCTCCCCATTGACACCTCTCCCAGTGACACCTCTCCCCATTGACACCTCTCCCAATGACACCTCTCCCCAGTGACACCTCTCCCCATTGACACCTCTCCCATTGACACCTCTCCCATTGACACCTCTCCCCAGTGACACCTCTCCCCATTGACACCTCTCCCATTGACACCTCTCCAATTGACACCTCTTCAATTGACACCTCTCCCTGTGACACCTCACCCATTGACACCTCTCCCATTGACACCTCTCCCATTGACACCTCTCCCCAGTGACACCTCTCCCCATTGACACCTCTCCCATTGACACCTCTCCAATTGACACCTCTCCCATTGACACCTCTCCCTGTGACACCTCACCCATTGACACCTCTCCCATTGACACCTCTCCCCAGTGATACCTCTCCCATTGACACCTCTCCCCATTGACACCTCTCCCAGTGACACCTCTCCCAGTGACACCTCTCCCAGTGACACATCTCCCATTGACACCTCTCCCAGTGACACCTCTCCCAGTGACACCTCTCCCATTGACATCTCTCCCAGTGACAGCTCTCCCATTGACACCTCTCCCATTGACACCTCTCCCATTGACACCTCTCCCAGTGACACCTCTCACATTGACACCTCTCCCTGTGACACCTCTCCCATTGACACCTCTCCCAGTGACACCTCTCCCCATTGACACCTCTCCCAGTGACACCTCTCCCCATTGACACCTCTCCCATTGACACCTCTCCCCATTGACACCTCTCCCATTGACACATATCCCTGTAACACCTCTCCCATTGACACCTCTCCCAGTGACACCTCTCCCATTGACACCTCTCCCTGTGACACCTCACCCATTGACACCTCTCCCAGTGACACCTCTCCCCATTGACACCTCTCCCATTGACACCTCTCCCCATTGACACCTCTCCCATTGACACCTCTCCCCATTGACACCTCTCCCATTGACACATATCCCTGTAACACCTCTCCCATTGACACCTCTCCCAGTGACACCTCTCCCATTGACACCTCTCCCTGTGACACCTCACCCATTGACACCTCTCCCATTGACACATATCCCTGTAACACCTCTCCCATTGACACCTCTCCCATTGACACCTCTCCCTGTGACACCTCTCCCAGTGACACCTCTCCCCATTGACACCTCTCCCATTGACACATATCCCTGTAACACCTCTCCCATTGACACCTCTCCCTGTGACACCTCACCCATTGACACCTCTCCCAGTGACACCTCTCCCATTGACACCTCTCCCAGTGACACCTCTTCCATTGACACCTCTCCCATTGACACCTCTCCCATTGACACCTCTCCCATTGACACATATCCCTGTAACACCTCTCCCATTGACACCTCTCCCTGTGACACCTCACCCATTGACACCTCTCCCAGTGACACCTCTCCCATTGACACCTCTCCCAGTGACACCTCTTCCATTGACACCTCTCCCATTGACACATATCCCTGTAACACCTCTCCCATTGACACCTCTCCCATTGACACCTCTCCCAGTGACACCTCTTCCATTGACACCTCTCCCATTGACACCTCTCCCATTGACACCTCTCCCATTGACACATATCCCTGTAACACCTCTCCCATTGACACCTCTCCCTGTGACACCTCACCCATTGACACCTCTCCCATTGACAGCTCTCCAATTGACACCTCTCCCATCGACATCTCTCCCAGTGACACCTCTCCATTGACACCTCTCCCATTGACACCTCTCCCTGTGACACCTCACCCATTGACACCTCTCCCATCGACATCTCTCCCAGTGACACCTCTCCCATTGACACCTCTCCCATTGACACCTCTCCCATTGACACCTCTCCCAGTGACACCTCTCCCAGTGACACCTCTCCCTGTGACACCTCTCCCTGTGACACCTCTCCCAGTGACACCTCTCCCCAGTGACACTTCTCCCTGTGACACCTCTCCCAGTGACACCTCTCCCTGTGACACCTCTCCCATTGACACCTCTCCCAGTGACACATCTCCCATTGACACCTCTCCCAGTGACACCTCTCCCATTGACACCTCTCCCATTGACACCTCTCCAATTGACGCCTCTCCCATTGACACCTCTCCCAGTGACACCTCTCCCAGTGACACCTCTCCCTGTGACTCCTCTCCCCAGTGACACCTCTCCCTGTGACACCTCTCCCAGTGACACCTCTCCCTGTGACACCTCTCCCTGCGACACCTCTCCCATTGACACCTCTCCCAGTGACACCTCTCCCTGTGACACCTCTCCCATTGACACCTCTCCCCATTGACACCTCTCCCATTGACACCTCTTCCAGTGACACCTCTCCCCGGTGACACCACTCCCATTGACACCTCTCCTCAGTGACACCTCTCCCCATTGACACCTCTCCCATTGACACCTCTCCCATTGACACCTCTTCAATTGACACCTCTCCCAGTGACACCTCTCACAGTGACACCTTTCCAAGTGACACCTCTCCCAGTGACACCTCTCCCATTGACACCTCTCCCATTGACACCTCTCCCATTGACACCTCTCCCAGTGATACCTCTCCCATTGACACCTCTCCCAGTGACACCTCTCCCCATTGACACCTCTCCCATTGACATCTCTCCCAGTGACACCTCTCCCCAGTGACACCTCTCCCAGTGATACCTCTCCCATTGACACCTCTCCCAGTGACACCTCTCCCCATTGACACCTCTCCCATTGACCCCTCTCCCATTGACACCTCTCCCAGTGACACCTCTCCCCATTGACACCTCTCCCATTGACATCTCTCCCAGTGACACCTCTCCCAGTGATACCTCTCCCATTGACACCTCTCCCAGTGACACCTCTCCCCATTGACACCTCTCCAATTGACACCTCTCCCAGTGACACCTCTCCCCATTGACACCTCTCCCAGTGACATCTCTCCCATTGATACCTCTCCCAGTGACACCTCTCCCCATTGACACCTCTCCCAGTGACATCTCTCCCCATTGACACCTCTCCCATTGACACCTCTCCCAGTGACACCTCTCCCATTGACACCTCTCCCAGTGACACCTCTCCCCATTGACACCTCTCCCATTGACACCTCTCCCAGTGACACCTCTCCCATTGACACCTCTCCCATTGACACCTCTCCCATTGACACCTCTCCCAGTGACACCTCTCCCATTGACACCTCTCCCATTGACACCTCTCCCTGTGACACCTCACCCATTGACGCCTCTCCCATTGACACCTCTCCCTGTGACACCTCACGTATTGACACCTCTCCCATTGACACCTCTCCCATTGACACCTCTCCCCGGTGACACCTCTCCCCATTGACACCTCTCCCAGTGACACCTCTCCCCGGTGACACCACTCCCATTGACACCTCTCCCCAGTGACACCTCTACCATTGACACCTCTCCAATTGACACCTCTCCCCATTGACACCTCTCCCATTGACACCTCTCCAATTGACACCTCTCCCCATTGACACCTCTCCCATTGACACCTCTCCCAGTGACACCTCTCCCCGGTGACACCACTCCCATTGACACCTCTCCCTGTGACACCTCTCCCCATTGACACCTCTCCAATTGACACCTCTCCCCATTGACACCTCTCCCATTGACACCTCTCCCAGTGACACCTCTCCCCGGTGACACCACTCCCATTGACACCTCTCCCAGTGACACCTCTCCCCAGTGACACCTCTCCCAGTGACACCTCTCCCATTGACACCTCTCCCCAGTGACACCTCTCCCAGTGACACCTCTCCCATTGACACCTCTTCAATTGACACCTCTCCCAGTGACACCTCTCCCATTGACACCTCTCCCATTGACACCTCTCCCATTGACACCTCTCCCAGTGACACCTCTCCCATTGACACCTCTCCCAGTGACACCTCTCCCAGTGACACCTCTCCCATTGACATCTCTCCCAGTGACACCTCTCCCAGTGACACCTCTCCCAGTGACACCTCTCCCATTGACACCTCTCCCAGTGACACCTCTCGCATTGACACCTCTCCCAGTGACACCTCTCCCAGTGACACCTCTCCCATTGACACCTCTCCCAGTGACACCTCTCCCATTGACACCTCTCCCAGTGACACCTCTCCCATTGACATCTCTCCCAGTGACACCTCTCCCATTGACAGCTCTCCAATTGACACCTCTCCCATTGACACCTCTCCCTGTGACACCTCTCCCATTGACAGCTCTCCCATTGACACCTCTCCCAGTGACACCTCTCCCAATTGACACCTCTCCCATTGACACCTCTCCCCATTGATACCTCTCTCTTTGATACCTCTCCCATTGACACCTCTCCCAGTGACACCTCTCCCAGTGACACCTCTCCCAGTGAAACCTCTCCCATTGACACCTCTCCCAGTGACACCACTCCCAGTGACACCTCCCCCCAGTGACACCTCTCCCTCTGACACCTCTCCCAGTGACACCTCTCCCCATTGACACCTCTCCCATTGACACCTCTCCCCATTGACACCTCTCCCAGTGACACCTCTCCCAGTGACACCTCTCCCAGTGACACCTCTCCCAGTGACACCTCTCCCCATTGACACCTCTCCCAGTGACATCTCTCCCATTGACACCTGTCCCAGTGACACCTCTCCCCATTGACACCTCTCCCAGTGACATCTCTCCCCATTGACACCTCTCCCATTGACACCTCTCCCAGTGACACCTCTCCCATTGACACCTCTCCCAGTGACACCTCTCCCCATTGACACCTCTCCCATTGAGACCTCTCCCAGTGACACCTCTCCCATTGACACCTCTCCCATTGACACCTCTCCCATTGACACCTCTCCCATTGACACCTCTCCCATTGACACCTCTCCCATTGACACCTCTCCCAGTGACACCTCTCCCATTGACACCTCTCCCATTGACACCTCTCCCTGTGACACCTCACCCATTGACGCCTCTCCCATTGACACCTCTCCCTGTGACACCTCACGTATTGACACCTCTCCCATTGACACCTCTCCCATTGACACCTCTCCCCGGTGACACCTCTCCCCATTGACACCTCTCCCAGTGACACCTCTCCCCGGTGACACCACTCCCATTGACACCTCTCCCCAGTGACACCTCTACCATTGACACCTCTCCAATTGACACCTCTCCCCATTGACACCTCTCCCATTGACACCTCTCCAATTGACACCTCTCCCCATTGACACCTCTCCCATTGACACCTCTCCCAGTGACAACTCTCCCCGGTGACACCACTCCCATTGACACCTCTCCCTGTGACACCTCTCCCCATTGACACCTCTCCAATTGACACCTCTCCCCATTGACACCTCTCCCATTGACACCTCTCCCAGTGACACCTCTCCCCGGTGACACCACTCCCATTGACACCTCTCCCAGTGACACCTCTCCCCAGTGACACCTCTCCCAGTGACACCTCTCCCATTGACACCTCTCCCCAGTGACACCTCTCCCAGTGACACCTCTCCCATTGACACCTCTTCAATTGACACCTCTCCCAGTGACACCTCTCCCATTGACACCTCTCCCATTGACACCTCTCCCATTGACACCTCTCCCAGTGACACCTCTCCCATTGACACCTCTCCCAGTGACACCTCTCCCAGTGACACCTCTCCCAGTGACACCTCTCCCATTGACATCTCTCCCAGTGACACCTCTCCCAGTGACACCTCTCCCATTGACACCTCTCCCAGTGACACCTCTCCCATTGACACCTCTCCCAGTGACACCTCTCCCAGTGACACCTCTCCCATTGACACCTCTCCCAGTGACACCTCTCCCATTGACACCTCTCCCAGTGACACCTCTCCCATTGACATCTCTCCCAGTGACACCTCTCCCATTGACAGCTCTCCAATTGACACCTCTCCCATTGACACCTCTCCCTGTGACACCTCTCCCATTGACAGCTCTCCCATTGACACCTCTCCCAGTGACACCTCTCCCAATTGACACCTCTCCCATTGACACCTCTCCCCATTGATACCTCTCTCTTTGATACCTCTCCCATTGACACCTCTCCCAGTGACACCTCTCCCAGTGACACCTCTCCCAGTGACACCTCTCCCATTGACACCTCTCCCAGTGACACCACTCCCAGTGACACCTCCCCCCAGTGACACCTCTCCCACTGACACCTCTCCCACTGACACCTCTCCCATTGACACCTCTCCCATTGACACCTCTCCCCATTGACACCTCTCCCAGTGACACCTCTCCCATTGACACCTCTCCCATTGACACCTCTCCCATTGACACCTCTCCCATTGACACCTCTCCCAGTGACACCTCTCCCATTGACACCTCTCCCACTGACACCTCTCCCATTGACATCTCTTCCAGTGACACCTCTCCCATTGACACCTCTCCCATTGACACCTCTCCCATTGACACATATCCCTGTGACACCTCTCCCATTGACACCTCTCCCAGTGACACCTCTCCCATTGACACCTCTCCCATTGACATCTCTTCCAGTGACACCTCTCCCATTGACACCCCTCCCATTGACACCTCTCCCATTGACACATATCCCTGTGACACCTCTCCCATTGACACCTCTCCCTGTGACACCTCACCCATTGACACCTCTCCCATTGACAGCTCTCCAATTGACACCTCTCCCATTGACACCTCTCACTGTGACACCTCTCCCAGTGACACCTCTCCCAGTGACACCTCTCCCCATTGACACCTCTCCCATTGACACCTCTCCCCATTGATACGTCTCCCATTGACACCTCTCCCCATTGACACCTCTCCCAGTGACACCTCTCCCAGTGACACCTCTCCTATTGACACCTCTCCCAGTGACACCTCTCCCCATTGACACCTCTCCCATTGACACCTCTCCCCATTGATACGTCTCCCATTGAAACCTCTCCCCATTGACACCTCTCCCATTGACACCTCTCCCAGTGACACCTCTCCCATTGACACCTCTCCCAGTGACACCTCTCCCAGTGATATCTCTCCCAGTGACACCTCTCCCAGTGACACCTCTCCCATTGACACCTCTCCCAGTGACACCTCTCCCCATTGACACCTTTCCCATTGACACCTCTCCCAGTGACACCTCTCCCATTGACATCTCTCCCCGTGACACCTCTCCCAGTGACACCTCTCCCAAGTGACACCTCTCCCTGTGACACCTCTCCCTGTGGCACCTCTCCCTGTGACACCTCTCCCTGTGACACCTCTCCCAGTGACACCTCTCCCATTGACACCTCTCCCCATTGACACCTCTCCCATTGACACCTCTCCCATTGACACCTCTCACATTGACACCTCTCCCCATTAACATCTCTCCCACTGACACCTCTCCCAGTGACACCTCTCCCATTGACACCTCTCCCTGTGACACCTCACCCATTGACACCTCTCCCATTGACACCTCTCCCATTGACACCTCTCCCTGTGACACCTCTCCCATTGACACCTCTCCCTGTGACACCTCTCCCATTGACACCTCTCCCATTGACACCTCTCCCATTGACACCTCTCCCATTGACACCTCTCCCTGTGACACCTCTCCCATTGACACCTCTCCCTGTGACACCTCTCCCATTGACACCTCTCCCATTGACACCTCTCCCTGTGACACCTCTCCCATTGACACCTCTCCCATTGACACCTCTCCCTGTGATACCTCACCCAGTGACACCTCACCCATTGACACCTCTCCCATTGACACCTCTCACTGTGACACCCCTCCCATTGACACCTCTCCCAGTGACACCTCTCCCATTGACACCTCTCCCTGTGACACCTCACCCACTGACATCTCTCCCACTGACACCTCTCCCATTGACATCTCTTCCAGTGACACCTCTCCCATTGACACCTCTCCCATTGACACCTCTCCCATTGACACATATCCCTGTGACACCTCTCCCATTGACACCTCTCCCAGTGACACCTCTCCCATTGACACCTCTCCCATTGACATCTCTTCCAGTGACACCTCTCCCATTGACACCTCTCCCATTGACACCTCTCCCATTGACACATATCCCTGTGACACCTCTCCCATTGACACCTCTCCCTGTGACACCTCACCCATTGACACCTCTCCCATTGACAGCTCTCCAATTGACACCTCTCCCATTGACACCTCTCACTGTGACACCTCTCCCAGTGACACCTCTCCCAGTGACACCTCTCCCCATTGACACCTCTCCCATTGACACCTCTCCCCATTGATACGTCTCCCATTGACACCTCTCCCCATTGACACCTCTCCCAGTGACACCTCTCCCAGTGACACCTCTCCCCATTGACACCTCTCCCATTGACACCTCTCCCCATTGATACGTCTCCCATTGACACCTCTCCCCATTGACACCTCTCCCATTGACACCTTTCCCAGTGACACCTCTCCCATTGACACCTCTCCCAGTGACACCTCTCCCAGTGATATCTCTCCCAGTGACACCTCTCCCAGTGACACCTCTCCCATTGACACCTCTCCCAGTGACACCTCTCCCCATTGACACCTTTCCCATTGACACCTCTCCCAGTGACACCTCTCCCATTGACATCTCTCCCCGTGACACCTCTCCCAGTGACACCTCTCCCAAGTGACACCTCTCCCTGTGACACCTCTCCCTGTGACACCTCTCCCTGTGACACCTCTCCCAGTGACACCTCTCCCATTGACACCTCTCCCCATTGACACCTCTCCCATTGACACCTCTCCCATTGACACCTCTCACATTGACACCTCTCCCCATTAACATCTCTCCCACTGACACCTCTCCCATTGACACCTCTCCCATTGACACATATCCCTGTAACACCTCTCCCATTGACACCTCTCCCAGTGACACCTCTCCCATTGACACCTCTCCCTGTGACGCCTCACCCATTGACACCTCTCCCATTGACACCTCTCCCATTGACACCTCTCCCTGTGACACCTCTCCCATTGACACCTCTCCCTGTGACACCTCTCCCAGTGACACCTCTCCCATTGACACCTCTCCCATTGACACCTCTCCCATTGACACCTCTCCTATTGACACCTCTCCCTGTGACACCTCTCCCATTGACACCTCTCCCTGTGACACCTCTCCCAGTGACACCTCTCCCATTGACACCTCTCCCATTGACACCTCTCCCTGTGACACCTCTCCCATTGACACCTCTCCCATTGACACCTCTCCCTGTGATACCTCACCCAGTGACACCTCACCCATTGACACCTCTCCCATTGACACCTCTCACTGTGACACCTCTCCCATTGACACCTCTCCCAGTGACACCTCTCCCATTGACACCTCTCCCTGTGACACCTCACCCACTGACATCTCTCCCATTGACACCTCACCCAGTGACATCTCTCCCATTGACACCTCTCCCATTGACACCTCTCCCATTGACACCTCTCCCATTGACACCTCTCCCTGTGACACCTCTCCCATTGACACCTCTCCCATTGACACCTCTCCCTGTGACACCTCTCCCTGTGACACCTCTCCCATTGACACCTCTCCCTGTGACACCTCTCCCATTGACACATCTCCCTGTGACACCTCTCCCATTGACACCTCTCCCTGTGACATCTCTCCCATTGACACCTCTCCCTGTGACACCTCAACCAGTGACACCTCACCCATTGACACCTCTCCCAGTGACACCTCACCCAGTGACACCTCACCCATTGACACCTCTCCCATTGACACCTCTCCCATTGACACCTCTCCGTGTGACACCTCACCCAGTGACACCTCTCCCATTGACACCTCTCCCATTGACACATATCCCTGTGACACCTCTCCCATTGACACCTCTCCCAGTGACACCTCTCCCATTGACACCTCTCCCATTGACATCTCTTCCAGTGACACCTCTCCCATTGACACCCCTCCCATTGACACCTCTCCCATTGACACATATCCCTGTGACACCTCTCCCATTGACACCTCTCCCTGTGACACCTCACCCATTGACAACTCTCCCATTGACAGCTCTCCAATTGACACCTCTCCCATTGACACCTCTCACTGTGACACCTCTCCCAGTGACACCTCTCCCAGTGACACCTCTCCCCATTGACACCTCTCCCATTGACACCTCTCCCCATTGATACGTCTCCCATTGACACCTCTCCCCATTGACACCTCTCCCAGTGACACCTCTCCCAGTGACACCTCTCCCATTGACACCTCTCCCAGTGACACCTCTCCCCATTGACACCTCTCCCATTGACACCTCTCCCCATTGATACGTCTCCCATTGAAACCTCTCCCCATTGACACCTCTCCCATTGACACCTCTCCCAGTGACACCTCTCCCATTGACACCTCTCCCAGTGACACCTCTCCCAGTGATATCTCTCCCAGTGACACCTCTCCCAGTGACACCTCTCCCATTGACACCTCTCCCAGTGACACCTCTCCCCATTGACACCTTTCCCATTGACACCTCTCCCAGTGACACCTCTCCCATTGACATCTCTCCCCGTGACACCTCTCCCAGTGACACCTCTCCCAAGTGACACCTCTCCCTGTGACACCTCTCCCTGTGACACCTCTCCCTGTGACACCTCTCCCTGTGACACCTCTCCCAGTGACACCTCTCCCATTGACACCTCTCCCCATTGACACCTCTCCCATTGACACCTCTCCCATTGACACCTCTCCCCATTAACATCTCTCCCACTGACACCTCTCCCAGTGACACCTCTCCCATTGACACCTCTCCCTGTGACACCTCACCCATTGACACCTCTCCCATTGACACCTCTCCCATTGACACCTCTCCCTGTGACACCTCTCCCATTGACACCTCTCCCTGTGACACCTCTCCCATTGACACCTCTCCCATTGACACCTCTCCCATTGACACCTCTCCCTGTGACACCTCTCCCATTGACACCTCTCCCTGTGACACCTCTCCCAGTGACACCTCTCCCATTGACACCTCTCCCATTGACACCTCTCCCTGTGACACCTCTCCCATTGACACCTCTCCCATTGACACCTCTCACTGTGACACCCCTCCCATTGACACCTCTCCCAGTGACACCTCTCCCATTGACACCTCTCCCTGTGACACCTCACCCACTGACATCTCTCCCACTGACACCTCTCCCATTGACATCTCTTCCAGTGACACCTCTCCCATTGACACCTCTCCCATTGACACCTCTCCCATTGACACATATCCCTGTGACACCTCTCCCATTGACACCTCTCCCAGTGACACCTCTCCCATTGACACCTCTCCCATTGACATCTCTTCCAGTGACACCTCTCCCATTGACACCTCTCCCATTGACACCTCCCCCATTGACACATATCCCTGTGACACCTCTCCCATTGACACCTCTCCCTGTGACACCTCACCCATTGACACCTCTCCCATTGACAGCTCTCCAATTGACACCTCTCCCATTGACACCTCTCACTGTGACACCTCTCCCAGTGACACCTCTCCCAGTGACACCTCTCCCCATTGACACCTCTCCCATTGACACCTCTCCCCATTGATACGTCTCCCATTGACACCTCTCCCCATTGACACCTCTCCCAGTGACACCTCTCCCAGTGACACCTCTCCCCATTGACACCTCTCCCATTGACACCTCTCCCCATTGATACGTCTCCCATTGACACCTCTCCCCATTGACACCTCTCCCTGTGACACCTCTCCCATTGACACCTCTCCCTGTGACACCTCTCCCAGTGACACCTCTCCCATTGACACCTCTCCCTGTGACACCTCTTCCATTGACACCTCTCCCTGTGACACCTCTCCCAGTGACACCTCTCCCATTGACACCTCTCCCATTGACACCTCTCCCTGTGACACCTCTCCCATTGACACCTCTCCCATTGACACCTCTCCCTGTGATACCTCACCCAGTGACACCTCACCCATTGACACCTCTCCCATTGACACCTCTCACTGTGACACCTCTCCCATTGACACCTCTCCCAGTGACACCTCTCCCATTGACACCTCTCCCTGTGACACCTCACCCACTGACATCTCTCCCATTGACACCTCACCCAGTGACATCTCTCCCATTGACACCTCTCCCATTGACACCTCTCCCATTGACACCTCTCCCATTGACACCTCTCCCTGTGACACCTCTCCCATTGACACCTCTCCCATTGACACCTCTCCCATTGACACCTCTCCCTGTGACACCTCTCCCTGTGACACCTCTCCCATTGACACCTCTCCCTGTGACACCTCTCCCATTGACACATCTCCCTGTGACACCTCTCCCATTGACACCTCTCCCTGTGACATCTCTCCCATTGACACCTCTCCCTGTGACACCTCAACCAGTGACACCTCACCCATTGACACCTCTCCCAGTGACACCTCACCCAGTGACACCTCACCCATTGACACCTCTCCCATTGACACCTCTCCCATTGACACCTCTCCGTGTGACACCTCACCCAGTGACACCTCTCCCATTGACACCTCTCCCATTGACACATATCCCTGTGACACCTCTCCCATTGACACCTCTCCCAGTGACACCTCTCCCATTGACATCTCTTCCAGTGACACCTCTCCCATTGACACCCCTCCCATTGACACCTCTCCCATTGACACATATCCCTGTGACACCTCTCCCATTGACACCTCTCCCTGTGACACCTCACCCATTGACAACTCTCCCATTGACAGCTCTCCAATTGACACCTCTCCCATTGACACCTCTCACTGTGACACCTCTCCCAGTGACACCTCTCCCAGTGACACCTCTCCCCATTGACACCTCTCCCATTGACACCTCTCCCCATTGATACGTCTCCCATTGACACCTCTCCCCATTGACACCTCTCCCAGTGACACCTCTCCCAGTGACACCTCTCCCATTGACACCTCTCCCAGTGACACCTCTCCCCATTGACACCTCTCCCATTGACACCTCTCCCCATTGATACGTCTCCCATTGAAACCTCTCCCCATTGACACCTCTCCCATTGACACCTCTCCCAGTGACACCTCTCCCATTGACACCTCTCCCAGTGACACCTCTCCCAGTGATATCTCTCCCAGTGACACCTCTCCCAGTGACACCTCTCCCATTGACACCTCTCCCAGTGACACCTCTCCCCATTGACACCTTTCCCATTGACACCTCTCCCATTGACACCTCTCCCATTGACATCTCTCCCCGTGACACCTCTCCCAGTGACACCTCTCCCAAGTGACACCTCTCCCTGTGACACCTCTCCCTGTGACACCTCTCCCTGTGACACCTCTCCCTGTGACACCTCTCCCAGTGACACCTCTCCCATTGACACATCTCCCCATTGACACCTCTCCCATTGACACCTCTCCCATTGACACCTCTCACATTGACACCTCTCCCCATTAACATCTCTCCCACTGACACCTCTCCCAGTGACACCTCTCCCATTGACACCTCTCCGTGTGACACCTCACCCATTGACACCTCTCCCATTGACACCTCTCCCATTGACACCTCTCCCTGTGACACCTCTCCCATTGACACCTCTCCCTGTGACACCTCTCCCATTGACACCTCTCCCATTGACACCTCTCCCATTGACACCTCTCCCATTGACACCTCTCCCTGTGACACCTCTCCCATTGACACCTCTCCCTGTGACACCTCTCCCAGTGACACCTCTCCCATTGACATCTCTCCCATTGACACCTCTCCCTGTGACACCTCTCCCATTGACACCTCTCCCATTGACACCTCTCCCTGTGATACCTCACCCAGTGACACCTCACCCATTGACACCTCTCCCATTGACACCTCTCACTGTGACACCCCTCCCATTGACACCTCTCCCAGTGACACCTCTCCCATTGACACCTCTCCCTGTGACACCTCACCCACTGACATCTCTCCCACTGACACCTCTCCCATTGACATCTCTTCCAGTGACACCTCTCCCATTGACACCTCTCCCATTGACACCTCTCCCATTGACACATATCCCTGTGACACCTCTCCCATTGACACCTCTCCCTGTGACACCTCACCCATTGACACCTCTCCCATTGACAGCTCTCCAATTGACACCTCTCCCATTGACACCTCTCACTGTGACACCTCTCCCAGTGACACCTCTCCCAGTGACACCTCTCCCCATTGACACCTCTCCCATTGACACCTCTCCCCATTGATACGTCTCCCATTGACACCTCTCCCCATTGACACCTCTCCCAGTGACACCTCTCCCAGTGACACCTCTCCCCATTGACACCTCTCCCATTGACACCTCTCCCCATTGATACGTCTCCCATTGACACCTCTCCCCATTGACACCTCTCCCATTGACACCACTCCCAGTGACACCTCTCCCATTGACACCTCTCCCAGTGACACCTCTCCCAGTGATATCTCTCCCAGTGACACCTCTCCCAGTGACACCTCTCCCATTGACACCTCTCCCAGTGACACCTCTCCCCATTGACACCTTTCCCATTGACACCTCTCCCAGTGACACCTCTCCCATTGACATCTCTCCCCGTGACACCTCTCCCAGTGACACCTCTCCCAAGTGACACCTCTCCCTGTGACACCTCTCCCTGTGACACCTCTCCCTGTGACACCTCTCCCTGTGACACCTCTCCCAGTGACACCTCTCCCATTGACACCTCTCCCATTGACACCTCTCCCATTGACACCTCTCACATTGACACCTCTCCCCATTAACATCTCTCCCACTGACACCTCTCCCATTGACACCTCTCCCATTGACACATATCCCTGTAACACCTCTCCCATTGACACCTCTCCCAGTGACACCTCTCCCATTGACACCTCTCCCTGTGACGCCTCACCCATTGACACCTCTCCCATTGACACCTCTCCCATTGACACCTCTCTCTGTGACACCTCTCCCATTGACACCTCTCCCTGTGACACCTCTCCCAGTGGACACCTCTCCCATTGACACCTCTCCCATTGACACCTCTCCCATTGACACCTCTCCTATTGACACCTCTCCCTGTGACACCTCTCCCATTGACACCTCTCCCTGTGACACCTCTCCCAGTGACACCTCTCCCATTGACACCTCTCCCATTGACACCTCTCCCTGTGACACCTCTCCCATTGACACCTCTCCCATTGACTCCTCTCCCTGTGATACCTCACCCAGTGACACCTCACCCATTGACACCTCTCCCATTGACACCTCTCACTGTGACACCTCTCCCATTGACACCTCTCCCAGTGACACCTCTCCCATTGACACCTCTCCCTGTGACACCTCACCCACTGACATCTCTCCCATTGACTCCTCACCCAGTGACATCTCTCCCATTGACACCTCTCCCATTGACACCTCTCCCATTGACACCTCTCCCATTGACACCTCTCCCTGTGACACCTCTCCCATTGACACCTCTCCCATTGACACCTCTCCCATTGACACCTCTCCCTGTGACACCTCTCCCTGTGACACCTCTCCCATTGACACCTCTCCCTGTGACACCTCTCCCATTGACACATCTCCCATTGACACCTCTCCCATTGACACCTCTCCCATTGACACCTCTCCCTGTGACACCTCTCCCTGTGACACCTCTCCCATTGACACCTCTCCCTGTGACACCTCTCCCATTGACACATCTCCCTGTGACACCTCTCCCATTGACACCTCTCCCTGTGACATCTCTCCCATTGACACCTCTCCCTGTGACACCTCAACCAGTGACACCTCACCCATTGACACCTCTCCCAGTGACACCTCACCCAGTGACACCTCACCCATTGACACCTCTCCCATTGACACCTCTCCCATTGACACCTCTCCGTGTGACACCTCACCCAGTGACACCTCTCCCATTGACACCTCTCCCATTGACACCTCTCCGTGTGACACCTCACCCAATGACACCTCTCCCATTGACTCCTCTCCCAGTGTCACCTCTCCCATTGACACCTCTCCCAGTGTCACCTCTCCCAGTGACACCTCTCCCCAGTGTCACCTCTCCCAGTGACACCTCTCCCCAGTGACACCTCTCCCAGTGTCACCTCTCCCCAGTGTCACCTCTCCCAGTGTCACCTCTCCCAGTGACACCTCTCCCCAGTGTCACCTCTCCCAGTGACACCTCTCCCCAGTGTCACCTCTCCCAGTGTCACCTCTCCCAGTGACACCTCTCCCCAGTGTCACCTCTCCCAGTGACACCTCTCCCCAGTGTCACCTCTCCCATTGACTGCTCTCCCAGTGTCACCTCTCCCATTGACACCTCTCCCAGTGTCACCTCTCCCAGTGACACCTCTCCCCAGTGTCACCTCACCCAGTGACACCTCTCCCCAGTGACACCTCTCCCAGTGTCACCTCTCCCTGTGACACCTCTCCCATTGACACCTCTCCCATTGACACCTCTCCCAGTGACACCTCTCCCATTGACACCTCTCCCATTGACACCTCTCCCTGTGACACCTCTCCCTGTGACACCTCTCCCTGTGACACCTCTCCCATTGACACCTCTCCCTGTGACTCCTCTCCCTGTGACACCTCTCCCTGTGACACCTCTCCCATTGACACCTCTCCCTGTGACTCCTCTCCCTGTGACACCTCTCCCTGTGACACCTCTCCCATTGACACCTCTCCCTGTGACACCTCTCCCTGTGACACCTCTCCCTGTGACACCTCTCCCATTGACACCTCTCCCTGTGACTCCTCTCCCTGAGACACCTCTCCCTGTGACACCTCTCCCATTGTCACCTCTCCCTGTGACTCCTCTCCCTGTGACACCTCTCCCATTGACACCTCTCCCACTGACACCTCTCACAGTGACACCTCTCCCTGTGACTCCTCTCCCTGTGACACCTCTCCATGTGACACCTCTCCCATTGACACCTCTCCCTGTGACACCTCTCCCATTGACACCTCTCCCATTGACACCTCTCCCATTGACGCCTCTCCCTGTGACACCTCTCCCTGTGACACCTCTCCCCGTGACACCTCTCCCATTGACACCTCTCCCAGTGACTCCTCTCCCTGTGACACCTCTCCCTGTGACACCTCTCCCATTGACACCTCTCCCTGTGACACCTCTCCCATTGACACCTCTCCCTGTGACACCTCTCCCATTGACACCTCTCCCATTGACGCCTCTCCCATTGACGCCTCTCCCTGTGACACCTCTCCCTGTGACACCTCTCCCACTGACACCTCTCCCATTGACGCCCCTCTCTGTGACACCTCTCCCATTGACAACTCTCCGTGTGACACCTCACCCAGTGACACCTCTCCCATTGACACCTCTCCCATTGACACCTCTCCGTGTGACACCTCACCCAGTGACACCTCTCCCATTGACACCTCTCCCATTGACACCTCTCCGTGTGACACCTCACCCAATGACACCTCTCCCATTGACACCTCTCCCAGTGTCACCTCTCCCATTGACACCTCTCCCATTGACACCTCTCCCAGTGTCACCTCTCCCATTGACACCTCTCCCAGTGTCACCTCTCCCAGTGACACCTCTCCCCAGTGACACCTCTCCCAGTGTCACCTCTCCCCAGTGTCACCTCTCCCAGTGTCACCTCTCCCAGTGACACCTCTCCCCAGTGTCACCTCTCCCAGTGACACCTCTCCCCATTGACACCTCTCCCATTGACACCTCTCCCAGTGACACCTCTCCCATTGACACCTCTCCCATTGACACCTCTCCCATTGACATCTCTCCCCGTGACACCTCTCCCAGTGACACCTCTCCCAAGTGACACCTCTCCCTGTGACACCTCTCCCTGTGACACCTCTCCCTGTGACACCTCTCCCAGTGACACCTCTCCCATTGACACCTCTCCCCATTGACACCTCTCCCATTGACACCTCTCCCATTGACACCTCTCACATTGACACCTCTCCCCATTAACATCTCTCCCACTGACACCTCTCCCATTGACACCTCTCCCATTGACACATATCCCTGTAACACCTCTCCCCATTGACACCTCTCCCATTGACACCTCTCCCATTGACACATCTCCCATTGACACCTCTCCCTGTGACACCTCTCCCATTGACACCTCTCCCTGTGACACCTCTCCCTGTGACACCTCTCCCATTGACACCTCTCCCATTGACACCTCTCCCATTGACACCTCTCCCATTGACACCTCTCCCTGTGACACCTCTCCCAGTGACACCTCTCCCATTGACACCTCTCCCATTGACACCTCTCCCTGTGACACCTCTCCCATTGACACCTCTCCCATTGAGACCTCTCCCTGTGATACCTCACCCAGTGACACCTCACCCATTGACACCTCTCCCATTGACACCTCTCCCTGTGACACCTCTCCCATTGACACCTCTCCCATTGACACCTCTCCCTGTGATACCTCACCCTGTGACACCTCTCCCATTGACACCTCTCCCACTGACACCTCTCACAGTGACACCTCTCCCTGTGACTCCTCTCCCTGTGACACCTCTCCATGTGACACCTCTCCCATTGACACCTCTCCCTGTGACACCTCTCCCATTGACACCTCTCCCATTGACACCTCTCCCATTGACGCCTCTCCCTGTGACACCTCTCCCTGTGACACCTCTCCCCGTGACACCTCTCCCATTGACACCTCTCCCAGTGACTCCTCTCCCTGTGACACCTCTCCCTGTGACACCTCTCCCATTGACACCTCTCCCTGTGACACCTCTCCCATTGACACCTCTCCCTGTGACACCTCTCCCATTGACACCTCTCCCATTGACGCCTCTCCCATTGACGCCTCTCCCTGTGACACCTCTCCCTGTGACACCTCTCCCACTGACACCTCTCCCATTGACGCCCCTCTCTGTGACACCTCTCCCATTGACAACTCTCCGTGTGACACCTCACCCAGTGACACCTCTCCCATTGACACCTCTCCCATTGACACCTCTCCGTGTGACACCTCACCCAATGACACCTCTCCCATTGACTCCTCTCCCAGTGTCACCTCTCCCATTGACACCTCTCCCAGTGTCACCTCTCCCAGTGACACCTCTCCCCAGTGACACCTCTCCCAGTGTCACCTCTCCCCAGTGTCACCTCTCCCAGTGTCACCTCTCCCAGTGACACCTCTCCCCAGTGTCACCTCTCCCAGTGACACCTCTCCCCATTGACACCTCTCCCATTGACACCTCTCCCAGTGACACCTCTCCCATTGACACCTCTCCCATTGACATCTCTCCCCGTGACACCTCTCCCAGTGACACCTCTCCCTGTGACACCTCTCCCTGTGACACCTCTCCCTGTGACACCTCTCCCAGTGACACCTCTCCCATTGACACCTCTCCCCATTGACACCTCTCCCATTGACACCTCTCCCATTGACACCTCGCACATTGACACCTCTCCCCATTAACATCTCTCCCACTGACACCTCTCCCATTGACACCTCTCCCATTGACACATATCCCTGTAACACCTCTCCCCATTGACACCTCTCCCATTGACACCTCTCCCATTGACACATCTCCCATTGACACCTCTCCCTGTGACACCTCTCCCATTGACACCTCTCCCTGTGACACCTCTCCCTGTGACACCTCTCCCATTGACACCTCTCCCATTGACACCTCTCCCATTGACACCTCTCCCATTGACACCTCTCCCTGTGACACCTCTCCCAGTGACACCTCTCCCATTGACACCTCTCCCATTGACACCTCTCCCATTGACACCTCTCCCATTGACACCTCTCCCTGTGATACCTCACCCAGTGACACCTCACCCATTGACACCTCTCCCATTGACACCTCTCCCTGTGACACCTCTCCCATTGACACCTCTCCCATTGACACCTCTCCCTGTGATACCTCACCCTGTGACACCTCTCCCATTGACACCTCTCCCATTGACACCTCTCACTGTGACACCTCTCCCATTGACACCTCTCACTGTGACACCTCTCCCATTGACACCTCTCCCATTGACACCTCTCCCTGTGACACCTCACCCACTGACATCTCTCCCATTGACACCTCACCCAGTGACATCTCTCCCATTGACACATCTCCCATTGACACCTCTCCCATTGACACCTCTCCCATTGACACCTCTCCCTGTGACACCTCTCCCATTGACACCTCTCCCATTGACACCTCTCCCATTGACACCTCTCCCTGTGACACCTCTCCCTGTGACACCTCTCCCATTGACACCTCTCCCTGTGACACCTCTCCCATTGACACCTCTCCCTGTGACACCTCTCCCATTGACACCTCTCCCTGTGACATCTCTCCCATTGACACCTCTCCCTGTGACACCTCAACCAGTGACACCTCACCCATTGACACCTCTCCCAGTGACACCTCACCCAGTGACACCTCACCCATTGACACCTCTCCCATTGACACCTCTCCCATTGACACCTCTCCGTGTGACACCTCACCCAGTGACACCTCTCCCATTGACACCTCTCCCATTGACACCTCTCCGTGTGACACCTCACCCAATGACACCTCTCCCATTGACACCTCTCCCAGTGTCACCTCTCCCATTGACACCTCTCCCATTGACACCTCTCCCAGTGTCACCTCTCCCAGTGACACCTCTCCCCAGTGTCACCTCTCCCAGTGACACCTCTCCCCAGTGACACCTCTCCCAGTGTCACCTCTCCCCAGTGTCACCTCTCCCAGTGTCACCTCTCCCAGTGACACCTCTCCCCAGTGTCACCTCTCCCATTGACACCTCTCCCCAGTGTCACCTCTCCCAGTGACACCTCTCCCCAGTGACACCTCTCCCAGTGTCACCTCTCCCCAGTGTCAACTCTCCCAGTGTCACCTCTCCCAGTGACACCTCTCCCCAGTGTCACCTCTCCCATTGACACCTCTCCCAGTGTCACCTCTCCCAGTGACACCTCTCCCCAGTGTCACCTCACCCAGTGACACCTCTCCCCAGTGACACCGCTCCCAGTGTCACCTCTCCCTGTGACACCTCTCCCTGTGACACCTCTCCCATTGACACCTCTCCCCAGTGACACCGCTCCCATTGACACCTCTCCCTGTGACACCTCTCCCTGTGACACCTCTCCCTGTGACACCTCTACCATTGACACCTCTCCCTGTGACTCCTCTCCCTGTGACACCTCTCCCTGTGACACCTCTCCCATTGACACCTCTCCCTGTGACTCCTCTCCCTGTGACTCCTCTCCCTGTGACACCTCTCCCATTGACACCTCTCCCACTGACACCTCTCACATTGACACCTCTCCCTGTGACTCCTCTCCCTGTGACACCTCTCCATGTGACACCTCTCCCATTGACACCTCTCCCTGTGACACCTCTCCCATTGACACCTCTCCCTTTGACACCTCTCCCATTGACGCCTCTCCCTGTGACACCTCTCCCTGTGACACCTCTCCCTGTGACACCTCTCCCATTGACACCTCTCCCAGTGACCCCTCTCCCTGTGACACCTCTCCCTGTGACACCTCTCCCATTGACACCTCTCCCTGTGACACCTCTCCCATTGACACCTCTCCCTGTGACACCTCTCCCATTGACACCTCTCCCATTGACGCCTCTCCCATTGACGCCTCTCCCTGTGACACCTCTCCCTGTGACACCTCTCCCAGTGACACCTCTCCCAATGACACCTCTCCCTGTGACACCTCTCCGTGTGACACCTCTCCCATTGACTCCTCTCCCAGTGTCACCTCTCCCATTGACACCTCTCCCAGTGTCACCTCTCCCAGTGACACCTCTCCCCAGTGTCACCTCTCCCAGTGACACCTCTCCCCAGTGACACCTCTCCCAGTGTCACCTCTCCCCAGTGTCACCTCTCCCAGTGACACCTCTCCCCAGTGTCACCTCTCCCAGTGACACCTCTCCCCAGTGTCACCACTCCCAGTGTCACCTCTCCCTGTGACACCTCTCCCAGTGACACCTCTCCCAGTGACACCTCTCCCCAGTGTCACCTCTCCCAGTGACACCTCTCCCCAGTGTCACCTCTCCCAGTGTCACCTCTCCCTGTGACACCTCTCCCAGTGACACCTCTCCCAGTGACACCTCTCCCCAGTGTCACCTCTCCCAGTGACACCTCTCCCAATGACACCTCTCCCATTGACTCCTCTCCCAGTGTCACCTCTCCCATTGACACCTCTCCCAGTGTCACCTCTCCCAGTGACACCTCTCCCAGTGACACCTCTCCCCAGTGACACCTCTCCCCAGTGACACCTCTCCCATTGACACCTCTCCCAGTGTCACCTCACCCAGTGACACCTCTCCCCAGTGACACCTCTCCCAGTGTCACCTCTCCCTGTGACACCTCACCCAGTGACACCTCTCCCATTGACACCTCTCCCATTGACACCTCTCCCAGTGACACCTCTCCCATTGACACCTCTCCCATTGACACCTCTCCCTGTGACACCTCTCCCTGTGACACCTCTCCCTGTGACACCTCTCCCATTGACACCTCTCCCTGTGACTCCTCTCCCTGTGACACCTCTCCCTGTGACACCTCTCCCATTGACACCTCTCCCTGTGACTCCTCTCCCTGTGACTCCTCTCCCTGTGACACCTCTCCCATTGACACCTCTCCCTGTGACACCTCTCCCATTGACACCTCTCCCATTGACACCTCTCCCATTGACGCCTCTCCCTGTGACACCTCTCCCTGTGACACCTCTCCCTGTGACACCTCTCCCATTGACACCTCTCCCAGTGACTCCTCTCCCTGTGACACCTCTCCCTGTGACACCTCTCCCATTGACACCTCTCCCTGTGACACCTCTCCCATTGACACCTCTCCCTGTGACACCTCTCCCATTGACACCTCTCCCATTGACGCCTCTCCCATTGACGCCTCTCCCTGTGACACCTCTCCCATTGACACCTCTCCCTGTGACACCTCTCCCATTGACACCTCTCCCTGTGACACCTCTCCCATTGACACCTCTCCCATTGACACCTCTCCCTGTGACACCTCTCCCTGTGACACCTCTCCCATTGACGCCTCTCCCTGTGACACCTCTCCCTGTGACACCTCTCCCACTGACACCTCTCCCATTGACGCCCCTCTCTGTGACACCTCTCCCATTGACACCTCTCGCTGTGACACCTCTCCCTGTGACACCTCTCCCCAGTGACACCGGTTTTTATTTTGGTGATGCACTTAAAATATGAGAAGCCAAGAAGCTCAAACACTTGGAACTTCGTAGCCAACACTGGAAACCACTGAGATACCATAAACTCCATCTCGTTCTGCTCAATGTGCAGAGATTGGATTATTGCACCTGTCCCACCTGGAACAAAACAGCCCCACGCACACAGAACATTTTTCTCTTTCAATTTCCCCCCCCCCTCCCCCCCCCACCCCCCGTCGGCACTGACTCTCATTGGGGTTCGGCACTGGCAGACCTGCAGTACCTCACCCAAGTGGGCATTCTTCCTGTCTGTGCCCAGTGAGAGCTATTTACCATGGAGGGAGGGGAGAGACATCATCACAACCAAGTCTGATCCTGCCCTCACCAGCACACTTGGCACAGTATGGAACTGAACGGGACCTGTGGTTATTCACTCCTTTCCTCGCCGAGGGGCACTGAGACCATCTGCTAAATTTTGAAATGCTCCACGACTTGGCTCCTGGACCTGATAGCAGACGCTCGCTCATCACCTACAGGCGGTGTCAACCCTGGCACAGATGGAGTTGTATCACGCCTGTGCTGTTCAGAAAAGGGAGAAGCTAACAGTGTCTGTCCAATGTCCGTTGTAGGCCTGATGCACAACAGCTCAAAGATATCTTAGTTACGTCACCAGCTCGACTGTTATCAAATTCCTGTCAATGGGCTTCTCCAATTTCAAGGAATTTCCAAGCTTTCTTAAGAATGGTATTTGCAAGACTGCAACCCCCTGATTCAAAGTCGTCAGATGTTTGGAAATCATTCTTTGACGGTTCTGAAGTTGACAGCCAGCAAGGTATTGAGGAGAATAACAAATGTTAGTTACAGTATGTTATAGTGTGATTGCCAGTAACAAGAGTTTGGCCTGGTCTGTGCTGATCAGCTGATCTCAGTGGAGATGATGGCGGGATGCTATAATTGGCCTCAGTTCGCTGTAGCTTCTTCTTCTTGTCTTCCGTGCCGAGCGGGACACGAGGCAACCCATCTCTCTCCCTGTTTTTACATCCAGCAGATTGTGCTCTGGGTTGTTTTGTCATAAAAACCCTTTTATTATGTGGACAGGCTGTTAGCCTGACTCACAACCCCTTACCTGGAGAACCAGCTTGATGCTCCCATCGGAAGAGAGTACCCCACTGGATTTCAACCCAGTGGTGAGAGACCAGAACTCTCGGGGCTGTCTGGAGTGGGGCCCGAAGCCATAACTTTTTGAGTCAGAGGCGGGAATGCTGCAACTGAGCCAAGGCTCACTCCCTTTCTGCAGCGAGTGAGGGGAAAATGAACCAGGGGCCCTGCTCCCAATCGCTATCTGCTGACCCCTGCTGGAGGGTGGATGTGTGGACATCGGTTGAGGACATGATCAAGCTCGGCTTGCGAGCTCCCTGGGATCGAATACCCTGCCAATCTTTACTGCCGAGGGACACACAGGAATTATAAGATATTAAGGGGAACGGATAGGGTGGATAGAGAGAAACTATTTCCGCTGGTTGGGGATTCTAGGAGTAGGGGGCACAGTCTAAAAATTAGAGCCAGACCTTTCAGGAGTGAGATTAGAAAACATTTCTACACACAAAGGGTGGTAGAAGTTTGGAACTCTCTTCCGCAAACGGCAATTGATACTAGCTCAATTGCTAAATTTAAATCTGAGATAGATAGCTTTTTGGCAATCAAAGGTATTAAGGGATATGGGCCAAAGGCAGGTATATGGAGTTAGATCACAGATCAGCCATGATCTTATCAAATGGCGGAGCAGGCACGAGGGGCTGAATGGCCTACTCCTGTTCCTATGTTCCTATGAAGAATGGGTGGGGAATTGGAGGGTGACAGGCATTTGTGAAACTGAACCTGAGCGAGAGTCAGCACCTTCAGGAGAGGGGGGCAGGAAAGGGACTGAAAGGAAGTGTTTAGCAGATCTTTCTCAGTTGTTTGTAGAAGCATGAGGCAGCAAATTACAATGAATTGCATCATAATGTCACATTTTGGGGAGGAAAAATAAGGGGACAAAATATACACTAAATAGTACTGCAGGTGCCACCTCATCTGAGATTTTCCAGGTTATCGTCACCTGGGATGACATTGGAGTTGGCCCATTTGGTCAACCCGCAAACAAGCACACTTGAGTTGAACAGTAAAAGACCCAGCACTAAATCAGAGGAGAACCCAGCATTAAATCAGGGGAGGAATGAGCACCAAATCACGGGAGAAACGAGCACTAAATCAGGGGAGGAATGAGCACTAAATCAGGGGAGGAATGAGCACTAAATCAGGGGAGAACTCAGCACCAAATCAGGGGAGGAATCAGCACTAAATCAGGGGAGGAACGAGCACTAAATCAGGGGAGGAATGAGCACTAAATCAGGGGAGGAATGAGCACGAAATCAGGGGAGAACTCAGCACCAAATTAGGGGAGGAACGAGCACTAAATCAGGGGAGGAATGAGCACTAAATCAGGGGAGGAATGAGCACGAAATCAGGGGAGAACTCAGCACCAAATTAGGGGAGGAACGAGCACTAAATCAGGGGAGGAATGAGCACTAAATCAGTGGAGAAACGAGCACTAAATCAGGGGAGGAACGAGCACTCAATCAGGGGAGAAACGAGCACTAAATCAGGGGAGGAACGAGCACTAAATCATGGGAGAAACGAGCACTAAATCAGGGGAGGAACGAGCACTAAATCAGGGGAGAACCCAGCACCAAATTAGGGGAGGAACGAGCACTAAATCAGGGGAGGAATGAGCACTAAATCAGGGGAGGAATGAGCACTAAATCAGGGGAGAACCCAGCACCAAATTAGGGGAGGAACGAGCACTAAATCAGGGGAGGAATGAGCACTAAATCAGGGGAGGAATGAGCACAAAATCAGGGGAGAACTCAGCACCAAATTAGGGGAGGAACGAGCACTAAATCAGGGGAGGAATGAGCACTAAATCAGGGGAGGAATGAGCACGAAATCAGGGGAGAACTCAGCACCAAATTAGGGGAGGAACGAGCACTAAATCAGGGGAGGAATGAGCACTAAATCAGTGGAGAAACGAGCACTAAATCAGGGGAGGAACGAGCACTAAATCAGGGGAGAAACGAGCACTAAATCAGGGGAGGAACGAGCACTAAATCATGGGAGAAACGAGCACGAAATCAGGGGAGGAATGAGCACTAAATCAGGGGAGAACCCAGCACCAAATTAGGGGAGGAACGAGCACTAAATCAGGGGAGGAATGAGCACTAAATCAGGGGAGGAATGAGCACGAAATCAGGGGAGAACTCAGCACCAAATTAGGGGAGGAACGAGCACTAAATCAGGGGAGGAATGAGCACTAAATCAGGGGAGGAATGAGCACGAAATCAGGGGTGAAGTCAGCACCAAATTAGGGGAGGAACGAGCACTAAATCAGGGGAGGAATGAGCACTAAATCAGTGGAGAAACGAGCACTAAATCAGGGGAGGAACGAGCACTAAATCAGGGGAGAAACGAGCACTAAATCAGGGGAGAAACGAGCACTAAATCAGGGGAGGAACGAGCACTAAATCATGGGAGAAACGAGCACTAAATCAGAGGATGAATGAGCACTAAATCAGGGGATGAATGAGCACTAAATCAGTGGAGAAACGAGCACTAAATCAGGGGAGGAACGAGCACTAAATCATGGGAGAAACGAGCACTAAATCAGGGGATGAATGAGCACTAAATCAGGGGATGAATGAGCACCAAATCAGGGGAGGAATGAGCACTAAATCAGTGGAGAAACGAGCACTAAATCAGGGGAGAAACGAGCACTAAATCAAGGGAGGAATGAGCATTAAATCAGGGGAGGAAAGAGCACTAAATCAGGGGAGGAACGAGCACTAAATCAGGGGAGGAACGAGCACTAAATCAGGGGAGAAACGAGCACTAAATCTAGGGAGGAATGTGCACTAAATCAGGGGAGGAAAGAGCACTAAATCAGGGGAGAAATGAGCACTAAATCAGGGGAGGAATGAGCACTAAATCAGGGGAGGAATGAGCACTAAATTATCAGGGGAGGAATGAGCACTAAATTATCAGGGGAGAAACGAGCAGTAAATCAGGGGAGTAACGAGCACTAAATCAGTGGAGGAATGAGCACTAAATCAGGGGAGAAACGAGCACTAAATCAGGGGAGGAATGAGCACTAAATCAGGGGAGAACCCAGCACTAAATTAGGGGAGGAACGAGCACTAAATCAGGGGAGGAATGAGCACTAAATCAGGGGAGGAATGAGCACTAAATCAGGGGAGAACCCAGCACCAAATTAGGGGAGGAACGAGCACTAAATCAGGGGAGGAATGAGCACTAAATCAGGGGAGGAATGAGCACGAAATCAGGGGAGAACTCAGCACCAAATTAGGGGAGGAACGAGCACTAAATCAGGGGAGGAATGAGCACTAAATCAGGGGAGGAATGAGCACTAAATCAGGGGAGAACCCAGCACCAAATTCGGGGAGGAACGAGCACTAAATCAGGGGAGGAATGAGCACTAAATCAGGGGAGGAATGAGCACGAAATCAGGGGTGAACTCAGCAACAAATTAGGGGAGGAACGAGCACTAAATCAGGGGAGGAATGAGCACTAAATCAGGGGAGGAATGAGCACGAAATCAGGGGAGAACTCAGCACCAAATTAGGGGAGGAACGAGCACTAAATCAGGGGAGGAATGAGCACTAAATCAGTGGAGAAACAAGCACTAAATGAGGGGAGGAACGAGCACTAAATCAGGGGAGAAACGAGCACTAAATCAGGGGAGGAACGAGCACTAAATCATGGGAGAAACGAGCACTAAATCAGGGGAGGAATGAGCACTAAATCAGGGGAGAACCCAGCACCAAATTAGGGGAGGAACGAGCACTAAATCAGGGGAGGAATGAGCACGAAATCAGGGGAGAACTCAGCACCAAATTAGGGGAGGAACGAGCACTAAATCAGGGGAGGAATGAGCACTAAATCAGTGGAGAAACGAGCACTAAATCAGGGGAGGAACGAGCACTAAATCAGGGGAGAAACGAGCACTAAATCAGGGGAGAAACGAGCACTAAATCAGGGGAGGAACGAGCACTAAATCATGGGAGAAACGAGCACTAAATCAGGGGATGAATGAGCACTAAATCAGGTGATGAATGAGCACTAAATCAGTGGAGAAACGAGCACTAAATCAGGGGAGGAACGAGCACTAAATCATGGGAGAAACGAGCACTAAATCAGGGGATGAATGAGCACTAAATCAGGGGATGAATGAGCACCAAATCAGGGGAGGAATGAGCACTAAATCAGTGGAGAAACGAGCACTAAATCAGGGGAGAAACGAGCACTAAATCAAGGGAGGAATGAGCATTAAATCAGGGGAGGAAAGAGCACTAAATCAAGGGAGGAAAGAGCACTAAATCAGGGGAGGAATGAGCACTAAATCAGGGGAGGAATGAGCACTAAATCAGGGGAGAAACGAGCACTAAATCAGGGGAGAAATGAGCACTAAATCAGGGGAGGAATGAGCACTAAATCAGGGGAGGAATGAGCACTAAATAATCAGGGGAGGAATGAGCACTAAATTATCAGGGGAGAAACGAGCACTAAATCAGGGGAGTAACGAGCACTAAATCAGGGGAGGAATGAGCACTAAATCAGGGGAGAACCCAGCACTAAATCAGGGGAGGAATGAGCACTCAATCAGGGGAGGAATGAGCACTAAATCAGGGGAGGAATGAGCACTAAATCAGGGGAGAAACGAGCACTAAATCAGGGGAGGAATGAGCACTAAATCAGGGGAGGAACGAGCACTAAATCAGGGGAGGAATGAGCACTAAATCAGGGGAGAACCCAGCACTAAATCAGGGGAGGAATGAGCACTCAATCAGGGGAGAACCCAGCACTAAATCAGGGGAGGAATGAGCACTCAATCAGGGGAGGAATGAGCACTAAATCAGGGGAGGAACGAGCACTAAATCAGGGGAGAACCCAGCACTAAATCAGGGGAGGAATGAGCACTAAATCAGGGAAGGAATGAGCACTAAATCAGGGGTGAACCCAGCACTAAATCAGGGGAGGAATGAGCACTAAATCAGGGGAGGAACGAGCACTAAATCAGGGGTGAACCCAGCACTAAATCAGGGGAGGAATGAGCACTAAAACAGGGGAGGAATGAGCACTCAATCAGAGAGGAATGAACACTAAATCAGGGGAGAAACGGGCACTAAATCAGGGGAGAAACGAGCACTAAATCAGGGGAGGAACGAGCACTAAATCAGGGGAGGAATGAGCACTAAATCAGGGGAGGAATGAGCACTAAATCAGGGGAGGAACGGGCACTAAATCAGGGGAGGAACGAGCACTAAATCAGGGGAGAAACGAGCACTAAATCAGGGGAGGAACGAGCACTAAATCAGGGGAGAAACGAGCACTAAATCAGGGGAGGAATGAGCACTAAATCAGGGGAGGAACGAGCACTAAATCAGGGGAGAAACGAGCACTAAATCAGGGGAGGAACGAGCACTAAATCAGGGGAGGAATGAGCACTAAATCAGGGGAGGAATGAGCACTAAATCAGGGGAGGAACGGGCACTAAATAAGGGGAGGAAGGAGCACTAAATCAGGGGAGAAACGAGCACTAAATCAGGGGAGGAACGAGCACTAAATCAGGGGAGGAATGAGCACTAAATCAGGTGAGAAACGGGCACTAAATCAGGGGAGGAACGAGCACTAAATCAGGGGAGGAATGAGCACTAAATCAGGGGAGGAACGAGCACTAAATCAGGGGAGAAACGAGCACTACATCAGGGGAGGAACGAGCACTAAATCAGGGGAGGAATGAGCACTAAATCAGGGGAGGAATGAGCACTAAATCAGGGGAGAAACGAGCACTAAATCAGGGGAGTAATGAGCACTAAATCAGGGGAGGAATGAGCACTAAATCAGGGGAGAAACGAGCACTAAATCAGGGGAGAAACGAGCACTAAATCAGGGGAGAAACGAGCACTAAATCAGGGGAGGAACGAGCACTAAATCAGGGGAGGAATGAGCACTAAATCAGGGGAGAAACGGGCACTAAATCAGGGGAAAAACGAACACTAAATCAGGGGAGGAACGAGCACTAAATCAGGGGAGGAATGAGCACTAAATCAGGGGAGGAATGAGCACTAAATCAGGGGAGAAACGAGCACTAAATCAGGGGAGGAATGAGCACTAAATCAGGGGAGAAACGAGCACTAAATCAGGGGAGAAACGAACACTAAATCAGGGGAGAAACGAGCACTAAATCAGGGGAGAAACGAGCACTAAATCAGGGGAGAAACGAGCACTAAATCAGGGGAGGAACGAGCACTAAATCAGGGGAGAAACGAGCACTAAATCAGGGGAGGAACGAGCACTAAATCAGGGGAGAAACGAGCACTAAATCAGGGGAGAAACGAGCACTAAATCAGGGGCGAAACGAGCACTAAATCAGGGGATGAATGAGCACTAAATCAGGGGAGGAATGAGCACTAAATCAGGGGAGAAACGAGCACTAAATCAGGGGAGGAATGAGCACTAAATCAGGGGAGGAATGAGCACTAAATCAGGGGAGAAACGAGCACTAAATCAGGGGAGAAACGAGCACTAAATCAGGGGAGAAACGAGCACTAAATCAGGGGAGAAACGAGCACTAAATCAGGGGAGAAACGAGCACTAAATCAGGGGAGGAACGAGCACTAAATCAGGGGAGAAACGAGCACTAAATCAGGGGAGGAACGAGCACTAAATCAGGGGAGGAACGAGCACTAAATCAGGGGAGGAATGAGCACTAAATCAGGGGAGAAACGAGCACTAAATCAGGGGAGAAACGAGCACTAAATCAGTGGAGGAACGAGCACTAAATCAGGGGAGGAACGAGCACTAAATCAGGGGAGAAACGAGCACTAAATCAGGGGAGGAATGAGCACTAAATCAGGGGAGAAACGAGCACTAAATCAGGGGAGGAATGAGCACTAAATCAGGGGAGGAACGGGCACCAAATCAGGGGAGAAACGAGCACTAAATCAGGGGAGGAACGAGCACTAAATCAGGGGATGAATGAGCACAAAATCAGGGGAGGAATGAGCACTAAATCAGGGGAGGAATGAGCACTAAATCAGGGGAGAAACGAGCACTAAATCAGGGGAGGAATGAGCACTAAATCAGGGGAGGAACGGGCACCAAATCAGGGGAGAAACGAGCACTAAATCAGGGGAGGAACGAGCACTAAATCAGGGGATGAATGAGCACAAAATCAGGGGAGGAATGAGCACTAAATCAGGGGAGAAACGAGCACTAAATCAGGGGAGGAATGAGCACTAAATCAGGGGAGAAACGAGCACTAAATCAGGGGAGGAATGAGCACTAAATCAGGGGACAAACGAGCACTAAATCAGGGGACAAACGAGCACTAAATCAGGGGAGGAATGAGCACTAAATCAGGGGAGGAATGAGCACTAAATCAGGGGAGAAACGAGCACTAAATCAGGGGAGAAATGAGCACGAAATCAGGGGAGGAATGAGCACTAAATCAGGGGAGGAATGAGCACGAAATCAGGGGAGAACTCAGCACCAAATTAGGGGAGGAACGAGCACTAAATCAGGGGAGGAATGAGCACTAAATCAGTGGAGAAACGAGCACTAAATCAGGGGAGGAACGAGCACTAAATCAGGGGAGAAACGAGCACTAAATCAGGGGAGAAACGAGCACTAAATCAGGGGAGGAACGAGCACTAAATCATGGGAGGAATGAGCACTAAATCAGGGGAGGAATGAGCACTAAATCAGGGGAGAAACGAGCACTAAATCAGGGGAGAAATGAGCACTAAATCAGGGGAGGAATGAGCACTAAATCAGGGGAGGAATGAGCACTAAATAATCAGGGGAGGAATGAGCACTAAATTATCAGGGGAGAAACGAGCACTAAATCAGGGGAGTAACGAGCACTAAATCAGGGGAGGAATGAGCACTAAATCAGGGGAGAACCCAGCACTAAATCAGGGGAGGAATGAGCACTCAATCAGGGGAGGAATGAGCACTAAATCAGGGGAGGAATGAGCACTAAATCAGGGGAGAAACGAGCACTAAATCAGGGGAGGAATGAGCACTAAATCAGGGGAGGAACGAGCACTAAATCAGGGGAGGAATGAGCACTAAATCAGGGGAGAACCCAGCACTAAATCAGGGGAGGAATGAGCACTCAATCAGGGGAGAACCCAGCACTAAATCAGGGGAGGAATGAGCACTCAATCAGGGGAGGAATGAGCACTAAATCAGGGGAGGAACGAGCACTAAATCAGGGGAGAACCCAGCACTAAATCAGGGGAGGAATGAGCACTAAATCAGGGAAGGAATGAGCACTAAATCAGGGGTGAACCCAGCACTAAATCAGGGGAGGAATGAGCACTAAATCAGGGGAGGAACGAGCACTAAATCAGGGGCGAACCCAGCACTAAATCAGGGGAGGAATGAGCACTAAATCAGGGGAGGAATGAGCACTCAATCAGAGAGGAATGAACACTAAATCAGGGGAGAAACGGGCACTAAATCAGGGGAGAAACGAGCACTAAATCAGGGGAGGAACGAGCACTAAATCAGGGGAGGAATGAGCACTAAATCAGGGGAGGAATGAGCACTAAATCAGGGGAGGAACGGGCACTAAATCAGGGGAGGAACGAGCACTAAATCAGGGGAGAAACGAGCACTAAATCAGGGGAGGAACGAGCACTAAATCAGGGGAGAAACGAGCACTAAATCAGGGGAGGAATGAGCACTAAATCAGGGGAGGAACGAGCACTAAATCAGGGGAGAAACGAGCACTAAATCAGGGGAGGAACGAGCACTAAATCAGGGGAGGAATGAGCACTAAATCAGGGGAGGAATGAGCACTAAATCAGGGGAGGAACGGGCACTAAATAAGGGGAGGAAGGAGCACTAAATCAGGGGAGAAACGAGCACTAAATCAGGGGAGGAACGAGCACTAAATCAGGGGAGGAATGAGCACTAAATCAGGTGAGAAACGGGCACTAAATCAGGGGAGGAACGAGCACTAAATCAGGGGAGGAATGAGCACTAAATCAGGGGAGGAACGAGCACTAAATCAGGGGAGAAACGAGCACTACATCAGGGGAGGAACGAGCACTAAATCAGGGGAGGAATGAGCACTAAATCAGGGGAGGAATGAGCACTAAATCAGGGGAGAAACGAGCACTAAATCAGGGGAGTAATGAGCACTAAATCAGGGGAGGAATGAGCACTAAATCAGGGGAGAAACGAGCACTAAATCAGGGGAGAAACGAGCACTAAATCAGGGGAGAAACGAGCACTAAATCAGGGGAGGAACGAGCACTAAATCAGGGGAGGAATGAGCACTAAATCAGGGGAGAAACGGGCACTAAATCAGGGGAAAAACGAACACTAAATCAGGGGAGGAACGAGCACTAAATCAGGGGAGGAATGAGCACTAAATCAGGGGAGGAATGAGCACTAAATCAGGGGAGAAACGAGCACTAAATCAGGGGAGGAATGAGCACTAAATCAGGGGAGAAACGAGCACTAAATCAGGGGAGAAACGAACACTAAATCAGGGGAGAAACGAGCACTAAATCAGGGGAGAAACGAGCACTAAATCAGGGGAGAAACGAGCACTAAATCAGGGGAGGAACGAGCACTAAATCAGGGGAGAAACGAGCACTAAATCAGGGGAGGAACGAGCACTAAATCAGGGGAGAAACGAGCACTAAATCAGGGGAGAAACGAGCACTAAATCAGGGGCGAAACGAGCACTAAATCAGGGGATGAATGAGCACTAAATCAGGGGAGGAATGAGCACTAAATCAGGGGAGAAACGAGCACTAAATCAGGGGAGGAATGAGCACTAAATCAGGGGAGGAATGAGCACTAAATCAGGGGAGAAACGAGCACTAAATCAGGGGAGAAACGAGCACTAAATCAGGGGAGAAACGAGCACTAAATCAGGGGAGAAACGAGCACTAAATCAGGGGAGAAACGAGCACTAAATCAGGGGAGGAACGAGCACTAAATCAGGGGAGAAACGAGCACTAAATCAGGGGAGGAACGAGCACTAAATCAGGGGAGGAACGAGCACTAAATCAGGGGAGGAATGAGCACTAAATCAGGGGAGAAACGAGCACTAAATCAGGGGAGAAACGAGCACTAAATCAGTGGAGGAACGAGCACTAAATCAGGGGAGGAACGAGCACTAAATCAGGGGAGAAACGAGCACTAAATCAGGGGAGGAATGAGCACTAAATCAGGGGAGAAACGAGCACTAAATCAGGGGAGGAATGAGCACTAAATCAGGGGAGGAACGGGCACCAAATCAGGGGAGAAACGAGCACTAAATCAGGGGAGGAACGAGCACTAAATCAGGGGATGAATGAGCACAAAATCAGGGGAGGAATGAGCACTAAATCAGGGGAGGAATGAGCACTAAATCAGGGGAGAAACGAGCACTAAATCAGGGGAGGAATGAGCACTAAATCAGGGGAGGAACGGGCACCAAATCAGGGGAGAAACGAGCACTAAATCAGGGGAGGAACGAGCACTAAATCAGGGGATGAATGAGCACAAAATCAGGGGAGGAATGAGCACTAAATCAGGGGAGAAACGAGCACTAAATCAGGGGAGGAACGAGCACTAAATCATGGGAGAAACGAGCACTAAATCAGGGGATGAATGAGCACTAAATCAGGGGATGAATGAGCACCAAATCAGGGGAGGAATGAGCACTAAATCAGTGGAGAAACGAGCACGAAATCAGGGGAGAAACGAGCACTAAATCAAGGGAGGAATGAGCATTAAATCAGGGGAGGAAAGAGCACTAAATCAAGGGAGGAAAGAGCACTAAATCAGGGGAGGAATGAGCACTAAATCAGGGGAGGAATGAGCACTAAATCAGGGGAGAAACGAGCACTAAATCAGGGGAGAAATGAGCACTAAATCAGGGGAGGAATGAGCACTAAATCAGGGGAGGAATGAGCACTAAATAATCAGGGGAGGAATGAGCACTAAATTATCAGGGGAGAAACGAGCACTAAATCAGGGGAGTAACGAGCACTAAATCAGGGGAGGAATGAGCACTAAATCAGGGGAGAACCCAGCACTAAATCAGGGGAGGAATGAGCACTCAATCAGGGGAGGAATGAGCACTAAATCAGGGGAGGAATGAGCACTAAATCAGGGGAGAAACGAGCACTAAATCAGGGGAGGAATGAGCACTAAATCAGGGGAGGAACGAGCACTAAATCAGGGGAGGAATGAGCACTAAATCAGGGGAGAACCCAGCACTAAATCAGGGGAGGAATGAGCACTCAATCAGGGGAGAACCCAGCACTAAATCAGGGGAGGAATGAGCACTCAATCAGGGGAGGAATGAGCACTAAATCAGGGGAGGAACGAGCACTAAATCAGGGGAGAACCCAGCACTAAATCAGGGGAGGAATGAGCACTAAATCAGGGAAGGAATGAGCACTAAATCAGGGGTGAACCCAGCACTAAATCAGGGGAGGAATGAGCACTAAATCAGGGGAGGAACGAGCACTAAATCAGGGGCGAACCCAGCACTAAATCAGGGGAGGAATGAGCACTAAATCAGGGGAGGAATGAGCACTCAATCAGAGAGGAATGAACACTAAATCAGGGGAGAAACGGGCACTAAATCAGGGGAGAAACGAGCACTAAATCAGGGGAGGAACGAGCACTAAATCAGGGGAGGAATGAGCACTAAATCAGGGGAGGAATGAGCACTAAATCAGGGGAGGAACGGGCACTAAATCAGGGGAGGAACGAGCACTAAATCAGGGGAGAAACGAGCACTAAATCAGGGGAGGAACGAGCACTAAATCAGGGGAGAAACGAGCACTAAATCAGGGGAGGAATGAGCACTAAATCAGGGGAGGAACGAGCACTAAATCAGGGGAGAAACGAGCACTAAATCAGGGGAGGAACGAGCACTAAATCAGGGGAGGAATGAGCACTAAATCAGGGGAGGAATGAGCACTAAATCAGGGGAGGAACGGGCACTAAATAAGGGGAGGAAGGAGCACTAAATCAGGGGAGAAACGAGCACTAAATCAGGGGAGGAACGAGCACTAAATCAGGGGAGGAATGAGCACTAAATCAGGTGAGAAACGGGCACTAAATCAGGGGAGGAACGAGCACTAAATCAGGGGAGGAATGAGCACTAAATCAGGGGAGGAACGAGCACTAAATCAGGGGAGAAACGAGCACTACATCAGGGGAGGAACGAGCACTAAATCAGGGGAGGAATGAGCACTAAATCAGGGGAGGAATGAGCACTAAATCAGGGGAGAAACGAGCACTAAATCAGGGGAGTAATGAGCACTAAATCAGGGGAGGAATGAGCACTAAATCAGGGGAGAAACGAGCACTAAATCAGGGGAGAAACGAGCACTAAATCAGGGGAGAAACGAGCACTAAATCAGGGGAGGAACGAGCACTAAATCAGGGGAGGAATGAGCACTAAATCAGGGGAGAAACGGGCACTAAATCAGGGGAAAAACGAACACTAAATCAGGGGAGGAACGAGCACTAAATCAGGGGAGGAATGAGCACTAAATCAGGGGAGGAATGAGCACTAAATCAGGGGAGAAACGAGCACTAAATCAGGGGAGGAATGAGCACTAAATCAGGGGAGAAACGAGCACTAAATCAGGGGAGAAACGAACACTAAATCAGGGGAGAAACGAGCACTAAATCAGGGGAGAAACGAGCACTAAATCAGGGGAGAAACGAGCACTAAATCAGGGGAGGAACGAGCACTAAATCAGGGGAGAAACGAGCACTAAATCAGGGGAGGAACGAGCACTAAATCAGGGGAGAAACGAGCACTAAATCAGGGGAGAAACGAGCACTAAATCAGGGGCGAAACGAGCACTAAATCAGGGGATGAATGAGCACTAAATCAGGGGAGGAATGAGCACTAAATCAGGGGAGAAACGAGCACTAAATCAGGGGAGGAATGAGCACTAAATCAGGGGAGGAATGAGCACTAAATCAGGGGAGAAACGAGCACTAAATCAGGGGAGAAACGAGCACTAAATCAGGGGAGAAACGAGCACTAAATCAGGGGAGAAACGAGCACTAAATCAGGGGAGAAACGAGCACTAAATCAGGGGAGGAACGAGCACTAAATCAGGGGAGAAACGAGCACTAAATCAGGGGAGGAACGAGCACTAAATCAGGGGAGGAACGAGCACTAAATCAGGGGAGGAATGAGCACTAAATCAGGGGAGAAACGAGCACTAAATCAGGGGAGAAACGAGCACTAAATCAGTGGAGGAACGAGCACTAAATCAGGGGAGGAACGAGCACTAAATCAGGGGAGAAACGAGCACTAAATCAGGGGAGGAATGAGCACTAAATCAGGGGAGAAACGAGCACTAAATCAGGGGAGGAATGAGCACTAAATCAGGGGAGGAACGGGCACCAAATCAGGGGAGAAACGAGCACTAAATCAGGGGAGGAACGAGCACTAAATCAGGGGATGAATGAGCACAAAATCAGGGGAGGAATGAGCACTAAATCAGGGGAGGAATGAGCACTAAATCAGGGGAGAAACGAGCACTAAATCAGGGGAGGAATGAGCACTAAATCAGGGGAGGAACGGGCACCAAATCAGGGGAGAAACGAGCACTAAATCAGGGGAGGAACGAGCACTAAATCAGGGGATGAATGAGCACAAAATCAGGGGAGGAATGAGCACTAAATCAGGGGAGAAACGAGCACTAAATCAGGGGAGGAATGAGCACTAAATCAGGGGAGAAACGAGCACTAAATCAGGGGAGGAATGAGCACTAAATCAGGGGACAAACGAGCACTAAATCAGGGGACAAACGAGCACTAAATCAGGGGAGGAATGAGCACTAAATCAGGGGAGAAACGAGCACTAAATCAGGGGAGAAATGAGCACGAAATCAGGGGAGGAATGAGCACTAAATCAGGGGAGGAATGAGCACTAAATAATCAGGGGAGGAATGAGCACTAAATTATCAGGGGAGAAACGAGCACTAAATCAGGGGAGTAACGAGCACTAAATCAGGGGAGGAATGAGCACTAAATCAGGGGAGAACCCAGCACTAAATCAGGGGAGGAATGAGCACTCAATCAGGGGAGGAATGAGCACTAAATCAGGGGAGGAATGAGCACTAAATCAGGGGAGAAACGAGCACTAAATCAGGGGAGGAATGAGCACTAAATCAGGGGAGGAACGAGCACTAAATCAGGGGAGGAATGAGCACTAAATCAGGGGAGAACCCAGCACTAAATCAGGGGAGGAATGAGCACTCAATCAGGGGAGGAATGAGCACTAAATCAGGGGAGGAATGAGCACTAAATCAGGGGACAAACGAGCACTAAATCAGGGGACAAACGAGCACTAAATCAGGGGAGGAATGAGCACTAAATCAGGGGAGAAACGAGCACTAAATCAGGGGAGAAATGAGCACGAAATCAGGGGAGGAATGAGCACTAAATCAGGGGAGGAATGAGCACTAAATAATCAGGGGAGGAATGAGCACTAAATTATCAGGGGAGAAACGAGCACTAAATCAGGGGAGTAACGAGCACTAAATCAGGGGAGGAATGAGCACTAAATCAGGGGAGAACCCAGCACTAAATCAGGGGAGGAATGAGCACTCAATCAGGGGAGGAACGAGCACTAAATCAGGGGAGGAATGAGCACTAAATCAGGGGAGAACCCAGCACTAAATCAGGGGAGGAATGAGCACTCAATCAGGGGAGAACCCAGCACTAAATCAGGGGAGGAATGAGCACTCAATCAGGGGAGGAATGAGCACTAAATCAGGGGAGTAACGAGCACTAAATCAGGGGAGAACCCAGCACTAAATCAGGGGAGGAATGAGCACTAAATCAGGGAAGGAACGAGCACTAAATCAGGGGTGAACCCAGCACTAAATCAGGGGAGGAATGAGCACTAAATCAGGGGAGGAACGAGCACTAAATCAGGGGTGAACCCAGCACTAAATCAGGGGAGGAATGAGCACTAAATCAGGGGAGGAATGAGCACTCAATCAGAGAGGAATGAACACTAAATCAGGGGAGAAACGGGCACTAAATCAGGGGAGGAATGAGCACTAAATCAGGGGAGAAACGAGCACTAAATCAGGGGAGAAACGAGCACTAAATCAGGGGAGGAACGAGCACTAAATCAGGGGAGAAACGAGCACTAAATCAGGGGAGGAACGAGCACTAAATCAGGGGAGAAACGAGCACTAAATCATTGGAGGAACGAGCACTAAATCAGGGGAGAAACGAGCACTAAATCAGGGGAGGAATGAGCACTAAATCAGGGGAGGAACGAGCACTAAATCAGGGGAGAAACGAGCACTAAATCAGGGGAGGAACGAGCACTAAATCAGGGGAGGAATGAGCACTAAATCAGGGGAGAACCCAGCACTAAATCAGGGGAGGAATGAGCACTCAATCAGGGGAGGAATGAGCACTAAATCAGGGGAGGAATGAGCACTAAATCAGGGGAGAAACGAGCACTAAATCAGGGGAGGAATGAGCACTAAATCAGGGGAGGAACGAGCACTAAATCATGGGAGGAATGAGCACTAAATCAGGGGAGAACCCAGCACTAAATCAGGGGAGGAATGAGCACTCAATCAGGGGAGAACCCAGCACTAAATCAGGGGAGGAATGAGCACTCAATCAGGGGAGGAATGAGCACTAAATCAGGGGAGGAACGAGCACTAAATCAGGGGAGAACCCAGCACTAAATCAGGGGAGGAATGAGCACTAAATCAGGGAAGGAACGAGCACTAAATCAGGGGTGAACCCAGCACTAAATCAGGGGAGGAATGAGCACTAAATCAGGGGAGGAACGAGCACTAAATCAGGGGTGAACCCAGCACTAAATCAGGGGAGGAATGAGCACTAAATCAGGGGAGGAATGAGCACTCAATCAGAGAGGAATGAACACTAAATCAGGGGAGAAACGGGCACTAAATCAGGGGAGAAACGAGCACTAAATCAGGGGAGGAACGAGCACTAAATCAGGGGAGGAATGAGCACTAAATCAGGGGAGGAATGAGCACTAAATCAGGGGAGGAACGGGCACTAAATCAGGGGAGGAACGAGCACTAAATCAGGGGAGAAACGAGCACTAAATCAGGGGAGGAACGAGCACTAAATCAGGGGAGAAACGAGCACTAAATCAGGGGAGGAATGAGCACTAAATCAGGGGAGGAACGAGCACTAAATCAGGGGAGAAACGAGCACTAAATCAGGGGAGGAACGAGCACTAAATCAGGGGAGGAATGAGCACTAAATCAGGGGAGGAATGAGCACTAAATCAGGGGAGGAACGGGCACTAAATAAGGGGAGGAAGGAGCACTAAATCAGGGGAGAAACGAGCACTAAATCAGGGGAGGAACGAGCACTAAATCAGGGGAGGAATGAGCACTAAATCAGGTGAGAAACGGGCACTAAATCAGGGGAGGAACGAGCACTAAATCAGGGGAGGAATGAGCACTAAATCAGGGGAGGAACGAGCACTAAATCAGGGGAGAAACGAGCACTACATCAGGGGAGGAACGAGCACTAAATCAGGGGAGGAATGAGCACTAAATCAGGGGAGGAATGAGCACTAAATCAGGGGAGAAACGAGCACTAAATCAGGGGAGTAATGAGCACTAAATCAGGGGAGGAATGAGCACTAAATCAGGGGAGAAACGAGCACTAAATCAGGGGAGAAACGAGCACTAAATCAGGGGAGAAACGAGCACTAAATCAGGGGAGGAACGAGCACTAAATCAGGGGAGGAATGAGCACTAAATCAGGGGAGAAACGGGCACTAAATCAGGGGAGAAACGAACACTAAATCAGGGGAGGAATGAGCACTAAATCAGGGGAGGAATGAGCACTAAATCAGGGGAGGAATGAGCACTAAATCAGGGGAGAAACGAGCACTAAATCAGGGGAGGAATGAGCACTAAATCAGGGGAGAAACGAGCACTAAATCAGGGGAGAAACGAACACTAAATCAGGGGAGAAACGAGCACTAAATCAGGGGAGAAACGAGCACTAAATCAGGGGAGAAACGAGCACTAAATCAGGGGAGGAACGAGCACTAAATCAGGGGAGAAACGAGCACTAAATCAGGGGAGGAACGAGCACTAAATCAGGGGAGAAACGAGCACTAAATCAGGGGAGGAATGAGCACTAAATCAGGGGAGAAACGAGCACTAAATCAGGGGAGAAACGAGCACTAAATCAGGGGATGAATGAGCACTAAATCAGGGGAGGAATGAGCACTAAATCAGGGGAGAAACGAGCACGAAATCAGGGGAGGAATGAGCACTAAATCAGGGGAGGAATGAGCACTAAATCAGGGGAGAAACGAGCACTAAATCAGGGGAGAAACGAGCACTAAATCAGGGGAGAAACGAGCACTAAATCAGGGGAGAAACGAGCACTAAATCAGGGGAGAAACGAGCACTAAATCAGGGGAGGAACGAGCACTAAATCAGGGGAGAAACGAGCACTAAATCAGGGGAGGAACGAGCACTAAATCAGGGGAGGAACGAGCACTAAATCAGGGGAGGAATGAGCACTAAATCAGGGGAGAAACGAGCACTAAATCAGGGGAGAAACGAGCACTAAATCAGTGGAGGAACGAGCACTAAATCAGGGGAGGAACGAGCACTAAATCAGGGGAGAAACGAGCACTAAATCAGGGGAGGAATGAGCACTAAATCAGGGGAGAAACGAGCACTAAATCAGGGGAGGAATGAGCACTAAATCAGGGGAGGAACGGGCACCAAATCAGGGGAGAAACGAGCACTAAATCAGGGGAGGAACGAGCACTAAATCAGGGGATGAATGAGCACAAAATCAGGGGAGGAATGAGCACTAAATCAGGGGAGGAATGAGCACTAAATCAGGGGAGAAACGAGCACTAAATCAGGGGAGGAATGAGCACTAAATCAGGGGAGGAACGGGCACCAAATCAGGGGAGAAACGAGCACTAAATCAGGGGAGGAACGAGCACTAAATCAGGGGATGAATGAGCACAAAATCAGGGGAGGAATGAGCACTAAATCAGGGGAGAAACGAGCACTAAATCAGGGGAGGAATGAGCACTAAATCAGGGGAGAAACGAGCACTAAATCAGGGGAGGAATGAGCACTAAATCAGGGGACAAACGAGCACTAAATCAGGGGACAAACGAGCACTAAATCAGGGGAGGAATGAGCACTAAATCAGGGGAGAACCCAGCACTAAATCAGGGGAGGAATGAGCACTCAATCAGGGGAGGAATGAGCACTAAATCAGGGGAGGAATGAGCACTAAATCAGGGGACAAACGAGCACTAAATCAGGGGACAAACGAGCACTAAATCAGGGGAGGAATGAGCACTAAATCAGGGGAGAAACGAGCACTAAATCAGGGGAGAAATGAGCACGAAATCAGGGGAGGAATGAGCACTAAATCAGGGGAGGAATGAGCACTAAATAATCAGGGGAGGAATGAGCACTAAATTATCAGGGGAGAAACGAGCACTAAATCAGGGGAGTAACGAGCACTAAATCAGGGGAGGAATGAGCACTAAATCAGGGGAGAACCCAGCACTAAATCAGGGGAGGAATGAGCACTCAATCAGGGGAGGAACGAGCACTAAATCAGGGGAGGAATGAGCACTAAATCAGGGGAGAACCCAGCACTAAATCAGGGGAGGAATGAGCACTCAATCAGGGGAGAACCCAGCACTAAATCAGGGGAGGAATGAGCACTCAATCAGGGGAGGAATGAGCACTAAATCAGGGGAGTAACGAGCACTAAATCAGGGGAGAACCCAGCACTAAATCAGGGGAGGAATGAGCACTAAATCAGGGAAGGAACGAGCACTAAATCAGGGGTGAACCCAGCACTAAATCAGGGGAGGAATGAGCACTAAATCAGGGGAGGAACGAACACTAAATCAGGGGTGAACCCAGCACTAAATCAGGGGAGGAATGAGCACTAAATCAGGGGAGGAATGAGCACTCAATCAGAGAGGAATGAACACTAAATCAGGGGAGAAACGGGCACTAAATCAGGGGAGGAATGAGCACTAAATCAGGGGAGAAACGAGCACTAAATCAGGGGAGAAACGAGCACTAAATCAGGGGAGGAACGAGCACTAAATCAGGGGAGAAACGAGCACTAAATCAGGGGAGAAACGAGCACTAAATCAGGGGAGGAACGAGCACTAAATCAGGGGAGAAACGAGCACTAAATCAGGGGAGGAATGAGCACTAAATCAGGGGAGGAACGAGCACTAAATCAGGGGAGAAACGAGCACTAAATCAGGGGAGGAACGAGCACTAAATCAGGGGAGGAATGAGCACTAAATCAGGGGAGGAATGAGCACTAAATCAGGGGAGGAACGGGCACTAAATAAGGGGAGGAAGGAGCACTAAATCAGGGGAGAAACGAGCACTAAATCAGGGGAGGAACGAGCACGAAATCAGGGGAGGAATGAGCACTAAATCAGGGGAGGAACGAGCACTAAATCAGGGGAGAAACGAGCACTAAATCAGGGGAGGAACGAGCACTAAATCAGGGGAGGAATGAGCACTAAATCAGGGGAGAAACGAGCACTAAATCAGGGGAGGAATGAGCACTAAATCAGGGGAGGAATGAGCACTAAATCAGGGGAGAAACGAGCACTAAATCAGGGGAGAAACGAGCACTAAATCAGGGGAGAAACGAGCACTAAATCAGGGGAGGAACGAGCACTAAATCAGGGGAGGAATGAGCACTAAATCAGGGGAGAAACGGGCACTAAATCAGGGGAGAAACGAACACTAAATCAGGGGAGGAACGAGCACTAAATCAGGGGAGGAATGAGCACTAAATCAGGGGAGGAATGAGCACTAAATCAGGGGAGAAACGAGCACTAAATCAGGGGAGGAATGAGCACTAAATCAGGGGAGAAACGAGCACTAAATCAGGGGAGAAACGAGCACTAAATCAGGGGAGAAACGAGCACTAAATCAGGGGAGAAACGAGCACTAAATCAGGGGAGAAACGAGCACTAAATCAGGGGAGGAACGAGCACTAAATCAGGGGAGAAACGAGCACTAAATCAGGGGAGGAACGAGCACTAAATCAGGGGAGAAACGAGCACTAAATCAGGGGAGGAATGAGCACTAAATCAGGGGAGAAACGAGCACTAAATCAGGGGAGAAACGAGCACTAAATTAGGGGATGAATGAGCACTAAATCAGGGGAGGAATGAGCACTAAATCAGGGGAGAAACGAGCACTAAATCAGGGGAGGAATGAGCACTAATTCAGGGGAGGAATGAGCACTAAATAAGGGGAGAACGAGCACTAAATCAGGGGAGAAACGAGCACTAAATCAGGGGAGAAACGAGCACTAAATCAGGGGAGAAACGAGCACTAAATCAGGGGAGGAATGAGCACTAAATCAGGGGAGAAACGAGCACTAAATCAGGGGAGGAATGAGCACTAAATCAGGGGAGGAACGGGCACTAAATCACGGGAGAAACGAGCACTAACTCAGGGGAGGAACGAGCACTAAATCAGGGGATGAATGAGCACCAAATCAGGGGAGGAATGAGCACTAAATCAGGGGAGAAACGAGCACTAAATCAGGGGAGGAATGAGCACTAAATCAGGGGAGAAACGAGCACTAAATCAGGGGAGGAATGAGCACTAAATCAGGGGACAAACGAGCACTAAATCAGGGGACTAACGAGCACTAAATCAGGGGAGGAATGAGCACTAAATCAGGGGAGGAACGAGCACTAAATCAGGGGAGAAACGAGCACTAAATCAGGGGAAAAACGAGCACGAAATCAGGGGAGAAACGAGCACTAAATCAGGGGAGGAATGAGCACTAAATCAGGGGAGAAACGAGCACTAAATCAGGGGAGAAACGAGCACTAAATCAGGGGAGAAACGAGCACTAATTCAGGGGAGAAACGAGCACTAAATCAGTGGAGGAACGAGCACTAAATCAGGGGAGAAACGAGCACTAAATCAGGGGAGGAATGAGCACTAAATCAGGGGAGGAACAAGCACTAAATCAGGGGAGGAATGAGCACGAAATCAGGGGAGAAACGAGCACTAAATCAGGGGAGGAATGAGCACTAAATCAGGGGAGGAATGAGCACGAAATCAGGGGAGAAACGAGCACTAAATCAGGGGAGGAATGAGCACTAAATCAGGGGAGAAACGAGCACTAAATCAGGGGAGGAACGAGCACTAAATCAGGGGAGGAACGAGCACTAAATCAGGGGAGGAATGAGCACTAAATCAGGGGAGGAACGAGCACTAAATCAGGGGATAAACGAGCACTAAATCAAGGGAGGAATGAGCACTAAATCAGGGGAGGAAAGAGCACTAAATCAGGGGAGGAACGAGCACTAAATCAGGGGAGGAACGAGCACTAAATCAGGGGAGAAACGAGCACTAAATCAGGGGAGGAATGAGCACTAAATCAGGGGAGGAATGAGCACTAAATAATCAGGGGAGGAATGAGCACTGAATTATCAGGGGAGAAACGAGCACTAAATCAGGGGAGTAACGAGCACTGAATCAGTGGAGGAATGAGCACTAAATCAGGGGAGAAACGAGCACTAAATCAGGGGAGGAATGAGCACTAAATCAGGGGAGAACCCAGCACTAAATCAGGGGAGGAATGAGCACTAAATCAGGGGAGAAACGAGCACTAAATCAGGGGAGGAACGAGCACTAAATCAGGGGAGAAACGAGCACTAAATCAAGGGAGGATTGAGCACTAAATCAGGGGAGGAAAGAGCACTAAATCAGGGGAGGAACGAGCACTAAATCAGGGGAGGAACGAGCACTAAATCAGGGGAGAAACGAGCACTAAATCTAGGGAGGAATGAGCACTAAATCAGGGGAGGAAAGAGCACTAAATCAGGGGAGAAACGAGCCCTAAATCAAGGGAGGAATGAGCACTAAATCAGGGGAGGAAAGAGCACTAAATCAGGCGACAAACGAGCACTAAATCAGGGGAGGAATGAGCACTAAATAATCAGGGGAGGAATGAGCACTAAATTATCAGGGGAGTAACGAGCACTAAATCAGTGGAGGAATGAGCACTAAATCAAGGGAGAAACGAGCACTAAATCAGTGGAGGAATGAGCACTAAATCAGGGGAGAACCCAGCACTAAATCAGGGGAGGAATGAGCACTAAATCAGGGGAGGAATGAGCACTAATCAGGGGAGAACCCAGCACTAAATCAGGGGAGGAATGAGCACTAAATCAAGGGAGGAACGAGCACTAAATCAGGGGAGGAATGAGCACTAAATCAGGGGAGGAATGAGCACTAAATCAGGGGAGGAACGAGCACTAAATCAGGGGAGGAATGAGCACTAAATCAGGGGAGGAATGAGCACTAAATCAGGGGAGGAACGAGCACTAAATCAGGGGAGGAATGAGCACTAAATCAGGAGAGGAATGAGCACTAAATCAGGGGAGGAATGAGCACTAAATCAGGGGAGGAATGAGCACTAAATCAGGGGAGGAATGAGCACTAAATCAGGGGAGGAAAGAGAACTATATCAGGGGAGGAACGAGCACTAAATCAGGGGAGGAACCAGTACTAAATCAGGGGAGGAATGAGCACTAAATCAGGGGATGAATGAGCACTAAATCAGGGGAGGAACGAGCACTAATCAGGGGAGGAATGAGCACTAAATCAGGGGAGGAACGAGCACTAAATCAGGGGAGGAATGAGCACTAAATTAGGGGAGTACCCAGCAGCAAATCAGGGGAGAAACGAGCACTAAATCAGGGGAGGAACGAGCACTAAATCAGGGGAGGAATGAGCACTAAATCAGGGGAGGAATGAGCACTAAATCAGGGGAGGAACGAGCACTAAATCAGGGGAGGAATGAGCACTAAATCAGGGGAGGAATGAGCACTAAATCAGGGGAGGAATAAGCACTAAATCAGGGGAGGAACGAGCACTAAATCAGGGGAGGAACGAGCACTAAATCAGGGGAGAGACGAGCACTAAATCAGTGGAGGAATGAGCACTAAATCAGGGGAGAAACGAGCACTAAATCAGTGGAGGAATGAGCACTAAATCAGGGGAGAACCCAGCACTAAATCAGGGGAGGAATGAGCACTAAATCAGGGGAGGAATGAGCACTAATCAGGGGAGAACCCAGCACTAAATCAGGGGAGGAATGAGCACTAAATCAAGGGAGGAACGAGCACTAAATCAGGGGAGGAATGAGCACTAAATCAGGGGAGGAATGAGCACTAAATCAGGGGAGGAATGAGCACTAAATCAGGGGAGGAACGAGCACTAAATCAGGGGAGGAATGAGCACTAAATCAGGGGAGGAATGAGCACTAAATCAGGGGAGGAACGAACACTAAATCAGGGGAGGAATGAGCACTAAATCAGGAGAGGAATGAGCACTAAATCAGAGGAGGAATGAGCACTAAATCAGGGGAGGGATGAGCACTAAATCAGGGGAGGAATGAGCACTAAATCAGGGGAGGAAAGAGCACTATATCAGGGGAGGAACGAGCACTAAATCAGGGGAGGAACCAGTACTAAATCAGGGGAGGAATGAGCACTAAATCAGGGGATGAATGAGCACTAAATCAGGGGAGGAACGAGCACTAATCAGGGGAGGAATGAGCACTAAATCAGGGGAGGAACGAGCACTAAATCAGGGGAGGAATGAGCACTAAATTAGGGGAGTACCCAGCAGCAAATCAGGGGAGAAACGAGCACTAAATCAGGGGAGGAACGAGCACTAAATCAGGGGAGGAATGAGCACTAAATCAGGGGAGGAATGAGCACTAAATCAGGGGAGGAACGAGCACTAAATCAGGGGAGGAATGAGCACTAAATTAGGGGAGTACCCAGCAGTAAATCAGGGGAGAAACGAGCACTAAATCAGGGGAGGAACGAGCACTAAATCAGGGGAGGAATGAGCACTAAATCAGGGGCGGAATGAGCACTAAATCAGGGGAGGAATAAGCACTAAATCAGGGGAGGAATGAGCACTAAATCAGGGGAGGAACGAGCACTAAATCAGGGGAGAGACGAGCACTAAATCAGGGGAGGAATGAGCACTAAATCAGGGGAGGAATGAGCACTAAATTTGGGGAGAACCCAGCAGTAAATCAGGGGAGGAACGAGCACTAAATCAGGGGAGGAATGAGCACTAAATTTGGGGAGAACCCAGCAGTAAATCAGGGGAGGAACGAGCACTAAATCAGGGGAGGAACGAGCACTAAATCAGGGGAGGAATGAGCACTAAATCAGGGGAGGAATGAGCACTAAATCAGGGGAGGAATAAGCACTAAATCAGGGGAGGAATGAGCACTAAATCAGGGGAGGAACGAGCACTAAATCAGGGGAGAGACGAGCACTAAATCAGGGGAGGAATGAGCACTAAATCAGGGGAGGAATGAGCACTAAATTAGGGGAGAACCCAGCAGTAAATCAGGGGAGGAATGAGCACTAAATTAGGGGAGAACCCAGCAGTAAATCAGGGGAGGAACGAGCACTAAATCAGGGGAGGAATGAGCACTAAATCAGGGGAGAACCCAGCAGTAAATCAGGGGAGGAACGAGCACTAAATCAGGGGAGGAATGAGCACTAAATCAGGGGAGGAATGAGCACCAAAGTCAATTTTCTCACTTCCTCTACAGGAGTCCGGAGCGTGAGTTCACACCAGAGGGCTGATTTTCTGAATGAGTTCAATTGGATGGATCATCATGGGGAGCAAGCCCATGGTTTCCCAATGAGAAAGGGGAGGCTGTGTTCTCGGAGCCTGTATTTGGAAAATCAACCCTTCGGGTTCAAACCGAGCGAATGGCCAAACACGAGGTGTGAATTCCCTCGGAGCCAATTACAACCTGACAATTACAATCATGGTCCTAATTACATCATAGGATCTCGATTTGCATACTCAAGTCCTACCGCCGAAAACAGGCAGACGTTCTGACCGCCCAAGGGAGGGCCCCTTTAAAAATAGCAGCAGCCGGAGCAGCGGGGTCAATGGGGCTCGAAGTCTACTCGTCCCATTTTGTGGTGAGAATCGGACTATTTGCGACAGAGGCTCTGGCCTCAAAATGACACTGCAATCCTGGGAGTGCAGGTGCCAAGGACCATGCTCACCTGTTGACTCTTCTTTTTCCCGATTGAAGGTCATCGTGATAGGATCCTGCCGATACTCTGAGCTCTCTGAAATAGAGGGAAAAGGAAATACAGTGAGGCATGAAAGATAGTGGGGTAAAATTTCCATGGGGTTGTCTCAATCTCCGGCCATAACTTCGATGGAAGATCAGCAGAAACAGTCGAGGCAACCCCCATGGAAATTCCATTCCAATGCACTCTATCTGCACAATACAATCGATTGCTCTTCAGCTCAACTTTGCCCAAACCCATTCGAATGCTGTCAGCCTCTCATACACAAGACATCTGGTAACAGAGCAAACCTTTAACTTTTGGTATAGGTTCCCCACTGTACAAGTTATGATTTGTGTAAACCCCACCCATTTAATCTCCCCCCACAGCCCATGTACACTCTCCCCGATCATAGACTCTACCCACCCATTTAATCTCCTCCCACAGCCCATGTACACTCTCCCCTATCATGGACTCTCCCCACCCATTTAATCTCCTCCCACAGCCCATGTACACTCTCCCCTATCATGGACTCTCCCCACCCATTTAATCTCCTCCCACAGCCCATGTACACTCTCCCCTATCATGGACTCTACCCACCCATTTAATCTCCTCCCACAGTCCATGTACACTCTCCCCTATCATGGACTCTACCCACCCATTTAATCTCCTCCCACAGCCCATGTACACTCTCCCCGATCAGAGACTCTCCCCACCCATTTAATCTCCTCCCACAGCCCATGTACACTCTCCCCTATCATGGACTCTACCCACCCATTTAATCTCCTCCCACAGCCCATGTACACTCTCCCCGATCAGAGACTCTCCCCACCCATTTAATCTCCTCCCACAGTCCATGTACACTCTCCCCGATCAGAGACTCTCCCCACCCATTTAATCTCCTCCCACAGCCCATGTACACTCTCCCCGATCATAGACTCTACCCACCCATTTAATCTCCTCCCACAGCCCATGTACACTCTCCCCTATCACGGACTCTCCCCACCCATTTAATCTCCTCCCACAGCCCATGTACACTCCCCCCGATCATAGACTCTCCCCACCCATTTAATCTCCCCCCACAGCCCATGTACACTCTCCCCTATCATGGACTCTCCCCACCCATTTAATCTCCTCCCACAGCCCATGTACACTCTCCCCTATCATGGACTCTCCCCACCCATTTAATCTCCTCCCACAGCCCATGTACACTCTCCCCTATCATAGACTCTCCCCACCCATTTAATCTCCTCCCACAGCCCCTGTACACTCTCCCCTATCATGGGCTCTACCCACCCATTTAATCTCCTCCCACAGCCCATGTACACTCTCCCCTATCACGGACTCTACCCACCCATTTAATCTCCTCCCACAGTCCATGTACACTCTCCCCTATCATGGACTCTCCCCACCCATTTAATCTCCTCCCACAGCCCATGTACACTCTCCCCTATCATGGACTCTCCCCACCCATTTAATCTCCTCCCACAGTCCATGTACACTCTCCCCTATCATGGACTCTCCCCACCCATTTAATCTCCTCCCACAGTCCATGTACACTCTCCCCTATCATGGACTCTCCCCACCCATTTAATCTCCTCCCACAGCCCATGTACACTCTCCCCGATCATAGACTCTCCCCACCCATTTAATCTCCTCCCACAGCCCATGTACACTCTCCCCTATCATGGACTCTACCCACCCATTTAATCTCCTCCCACAGCCCATGTACACTCTCCCCGATCATAGACTCTACTCACCCATTTAACCTCCTCCCACAGCCCATGTACACTCTCCCCTATCATGGACTCTACCCACCCATTTAATCTCCCCCCACAGCCCATGTACACTCTCCCCTATCATGGACTCTATCCACCCATTTAATCTCCTCCCACAGCCCATGTACACTCTCCCCTATCATGGACTCTCCCCACCCATTTAACCTCCTCCTACAGCCCATGTACACTCTCCCCTATCATGGACTCTCCCCACCCATTTAATCTCCTCCCACAGCCCATGTACACTCTCCCCGATCATGGACTCTACCCACCCATTTAATCTCCCCCCACAGTCCATGTACACTCTCCCCGATCAGAGACTCTCCCCACCCATTTAATCTCCTCCCACAGCCCATGTGCACTCTCCCCTATCATGGACTCTACCCACCCATTTAATCTCCCCCCACAGTCCATGTACACTCTCCCCGATCAGAGACTCTCCCCACCCATTTAATCTCCTCCCACAGCCCATGTGCACTCTCCCCTATCATGGACTCTACCCACCCATTTAATCTCCTCCCACAGCCCATGTACACTCTCCCCTATCACAGACTCTCCCCACCCATTTAATCTCCTCCCACAGCCCATGTACACTCTCCCCTATCATGGACTCTCCCCACCCATTTAATCTCCTCCCACAGCCCATGTACACTCTCCCCTATCATGGACTCTACCCACCCATTTAATCTCCCCCCACAGCCCATGTACACTCTCCCCTATCATGGACTCTCCCCACCCATTTAATCTCCTCCCACAGCCCATGTACACTCTCCCCTATCATGGACTCTCCCCACCCATTTAATCTCCTCCCACAGCCCATGTACACTCTCCCCTATCATGGACTCTACCCACCCATTTAATCTCCTCCCACAGCCCCTGTACACTCTCCCGTATCATGGACTCTACCCCCCATTTAATCTCCTCCCACAGCCCATGTACACTCTCCCCTATCATGGACTCTCCCCACCCATTTAATCTCCTCCCACAGCCCCTGTACACTCTCCCGTATCATGGACTCTCCCCACCCATTTAATCTCCTCCCACAGCCCATGTACACTCTCCCCGATCATAGACTCTCCCCACCCATTTAATCTCCCCCCACAGCCCATGTACACTCTCCCCTATCATGGACTCTCCCCACCCATTTAATCTCCTCCCACAGCCCATGTACACTCTCCCCTATCATGGGCTCTACCCACCCATTTAATCTCCTCCCACAGCCCATGTACACTCTCCCCTATCACGGACTCTCCCCACCCATTTAATCTCCCCCCACAGCCCATGTACACTCTCCCCTATCATGGACTCTCCCCACCCATTTAATCTCCTCCCACAGCCCATGTACACTCTCCCCTATCATGGGCTCTACCCACCCATTTAATCTCCTCCCACAGCCCATGTACACTCTCCCCTATCATGGACTCTCCCCACCCATTTAATCTCCTCCCACAGCCCATGTACACTCTCCCCTATCACGGACTCTACCCACCCATTTAATCTCCTCCCACAGCCCATGTACACTCTCCCCTATCATGGACTCTCCCCACCCATTTAATCTCCTCCCACAGTCCATGTACACTCTCCCCTATCATGGACTCTACCCATCCATTTAATCTCCTCCCACAGCCCATGTACACTCTCCCCTATCATGGACTCTCCCCATCCATTTAATCTCCTCCCACAGCCCATGTACACTCTCCCCTATCATGGACTCTACCCATCCATTTAATCTCCCCCCACAGCCCATGTACACTCTCCCCTATCATAGACTCTCCCCACCCATTTAATCTCCCCCCACAGCCCATGTACACTCTCCCCGATCATAGACTCTACTCACCCATTTAACCTCCTCCCACAGCCCATGTACACTCTCCCCTATCATGGACTCTATCCACCCATTTAATCTCCTCCCACAGCCCATGTACACTCTCCCCTATCATGGACTCTCCCCACCCATTTAACCTCCTCCCACAGCCCATGTACACTCTCCCCTATCATGGACTCTATCCACCCATTTAATCTCCTCCCACAGCCCATGTACACTCTCCCCTATCATGGACTCTCCCCACCCATTTAACCTCCTCCCACAGCCCATGTACACTCTCCCCGATCATAGACTCTACTCACCCATTTAACCTCCTCCCACAGCCCATGTACACTCTCCCCTATCATAGACTCTACCCACCCATTTAATCTCCTCCTGCAGCCCATGTACACTCTCCCCTATCATGGACTCTCCCCACCCATTTAATCTCCTCCCACAGCCCATGTACACTCTCCCCGATCATAGACTCTACCCACCCATTTAACCTCCTCCCACAGCCCATGTACACTCTCCCCGATCAGAGACTCTCCCCACCCATTTAATCTCCTCCCACAGCCCATGTGCACTCTCCCCTATCATGGACTCTACCCACCCATTTAATCTCCCCCCACAGCCCATGTACACTCTCCCCTATCATGGACTCTACCCACCCATTTAATCTCCCCCCACAGTCCATGTACACTCTCCCGTATCATGGACTCTACCCACCCATTTAATCTCCCCCCACAGCCCATGTACACTCTCCCCTATCATGGACTCTCCCCACCCATTTAATCTCCTCCCACAGCCCATGTACACTCTCCCCTATCATGGACTCTCCCCATTCATTTAATCTCCTCCCACAGCCCATGTACACTCTCCCCTATCATGGACTCTCCCCACCCATTTAATCTCCTCCCACAGTCCATGTACACTCTCCCCTATCATGGACTCTACCCACTCATTTAATCTCCCTCCACAGCCCATGTACACTCTCCCCTATCATGGACTCTACCCACCCATTTAATCTCCTCCCACAGCCCATGTACACTCTCCCCTATCATGGACTCTACCCCCCCATTTAATCTCCTCCCACAGCCCATGTACACTCTCCCCTATCATGGACTCTACCCACCCATTTAATCTCCTCCCACACCCCATGTACACTCTCCCCTATCATAGACTCTCCCCACCCATTTAATCTCCTCCCACAGTCCATGTACACTCTCCCCGATCATGGACTCTACCCACCCATTTAATCTCCCCCCACAGCCCATGTACACTCTCCCCGATCATGGACTCTCCCCACCCATTTAATCTCCTCCCACAGCCCATGTACACTCTCCCCTATCATGGACTCTAACCACCCATTTAATCTCCCCCCACAGCCCATGTACACTCTCCCCTATCATGGACTCTCCCCACCCATTTAATCTCCTCCCACAGTCCATGTACACTCTCCCCATCATAGACTCTCCCCACCCATTTAATCTCCTCCCACAGCCCCTGTACACTCTCCCGTATCATGGACTCTACCCACCCATTTAATCTCCTCCCACAGCCCATGTACACTCTCCCCTATCATAGACTCTACCCACCCATTTAATCTCCCCCCACAGCCCATGTACACTCTCCCCGATCATGGACTCTACCCACCCATTTAATCTCCTCCTGCAGCCCATGTACACTCTCCCCGATCATAGACTCTCCCCATCCATTTAATCTCCTCCCACAGTCCATGTACACTCTCCCCTATCATGGACTCTACCCACCCATTTAATCTCCTCCCACAGCCCACATACACTCCACATCGAAACATAGAAAATAGGAGCAGGAGTAGGCCATTCGGCCCTTCGGGCCTGTACCACCATTCAATATGATCATGGCTGATCCTCTATCTCAATACCATATTCCCACTCTCTCCCCATACCCCTTGATGCCTTCTGTGTCCAGAAATCTATCGAGCTTCTTCTTAAATATATTCAGTGACTTGGCCTCCACAGCCTTCTGTGGTAGAGAATTCCACAGGTTCACCACCCTCTGAGTGAAGAAATTTCTCCTCCTCTCAGTCCTAAATGTCCTACCCTGTATCCTGAGACTGTGACCCCTCGTTCTAGACCCCCCCCCCCCTCTGCCAGGGGAAACATCCTCCCTGCATCCAGTCTGTCGAGCCCTTTCAGAATTTTATATGTTTCAATGAGATCCCCTCTCATTCTTCTAAACTCGAGAGAATACAGGCCGAGTCGATCCAATCTCCCCTCATATGACAGTCCTGCCATCCCAGGGATCAGTCTGGTGAACCTTCGCTGCACTCCCTCTTTGGCAAGTACATCCTTTCTTAGGTAAGGAGACCAAAACTGCACACAATACTCCAGGTGTGGTCTCACCAAGGCCCTGTATAAGTGCAGCAAGACATCCTTGCTCCTGTACTCAAATCCTCTTGCAATGAAGGCCAACATACCATTTGCCTTCCTAACTGCTTGCTGCACCTGCATGTTTGCTTTCAGTGACTGGTGTACAAGGACACCCAGGTCCCTTTGTACATCAACATTCCCCAATCTCACCATTTAAATAATACTCTGTCTTTCTGTTTTTCCTTCTGAAGTGGATAACTTCACATTTATCCACATTATACTGCATCTGCCATGTATTTGCCCACTCACTCAACTTGTCTAAATCGCCTTGAAGCCTCTTTGCATCCTCCTCACAACTCACAATCCCACCTAGTTTTGTGTCGTCAGCAAACTTGGAAATATTACATTTGGTTCCCTCATCCAAATCATTGATATATATTGTGAATAGCTGGGGCCCAAGCACTGATCCCTGCGGTACCCCACTAGTCACTGCCTGCCACCCTGAAAAAGACCCATTTATTCCTACTCTCTGTTTCCTGTCTGTTAACCAATTTTCAATCCATGCCAGTATATTACCCCCAATCCCATGTGCTCTAATTTTGCACACTAACTTCTTATGTGGGACTTTATCAAAGGCCTTCTGAAAATCCAAATAAACCACATCCACTGGTTCTCCCTTATCTATTCTACCAGTTACATCCTCAAAAAACTCCAGTAGATTTGTCAAACATGATTTCCCTTTCATAAATCCATGTTGACTTTGTCTAATCCCGTTGATATTTTCTAAGTGTCCTGTTATCACATCCTTTATAATAAACTCCAGCATTTTCCCCACTACTGATGTTCGGCTAACCAGTCTGTCATTCCCTGTTTTCTCTCTCCCTCCTTTTTTTTTAAATGGTGGGGTTACATTTGCCACCCTCCAATCTGCAGAAACTGTTCCATAATCTATAGAATTTTGGAAGATGACAACTAATGCATCCACTATTTCCATGGCTACCTCTTTTAGTACTCTGGGATGCAGATTATCAGGTCCTGGGGATTTATCGGCTTTCAGTCCCATTAATTTCTCCAGCACTATTTTTTTACTAATACTAATTTTGTTTAATTCCTCCTTCTCACTCGTCCCTTGGTTCCCTCGCATTTCTGGGAAGTTATTTGTGTCCTCTTCCGTGAAAACAGAACCAAAGTATTTGTTTAATTGCTCTGCCATCTCCTTGTTCCCCATTATAAATTCTCCTATTTCTGACTGTAAGGGACCTACATTTGTCTTCAATAATCTTTTTCTTTTTACATACTTGTAGAAGCTTTTACAGTCCACTTTTATGTTCCTTGCAAGTTTACTCTCACTCTATTATTCCCCCTTTTAATCAATCTCTTGGTCCTTTTTTGCTGAATTCTAAACTGCTCCCAATCCTCAGGCTTGCTACTTTTTCTGGCAACTTTATATGACTCCTCTTTGGATCTAATACTATCCTTAATTTCTTTTGTTAGCCATGGTTGGGCCGCTTCTTTTGTGTTTTTGTGCCAGAAAGGAATGTATAATTGTTGCAATTCATGCATTCGTTCCTTCAATGTTAGCCATTGCCTATCCACCATCATGCCTTTTAATGAAGCTTCCCAATCTATCATAGCCAACTCACTCCTCATACCTTCGTAGTTTCCTTGGTTTAGATTTAGGACCCGATCTACCCTTTCATGGACTCTACCCACCCATTTAATCTCCTCCCACAGCCCATGTACACTCTCCCCTATCATGGACTCTCCCCACCCATTTAATCTCCTCCCACAGCCCATGTACACTCTCCCCTATCATGGACTCTCCCCACCCATTTAATCTCCTCCCACAGCCCATCTACACTCTCCCTTATCATGGACTCTACCCACCCATTTAATCTCCTCCCACAGCCCCTGTACACTCTCCCCGATCATAGACTCTCCCCACCCATTTAATCTCCTCCCACAGGCCATGTACACTCTCCCCTATCATGGGCTCAACCACCCATTTAATCTCCCCCCACAGCCAATGTACACTCTCCCCTATCATGGGCTCAACCACCCATTTAATCTCCCCCCACAGCCAATGTACACTCTCCCCTATCATGGACTCTCCCCACCCATTTAATCTCCTCCCACACCCCATGTACACTCTCCCCTATCATAGACTCTCCCCACCCATTTAATCTCCTCCCACAGCCCATGTACACTCTCCCCTATCACGGACTCTACCCACCCATTTAATCTCCTCCCACAGTCCATGTACACTCTCCCCTATCATGGACTCTCCCCACCCATTTAATCTCCCCCCACAGCCCATGTACACTCTCCCCTATCATGGACTCTCCCCACCCATTTAATCTCCTCCCACAGCCCATGTACACTCTCCCCTATCATAGACTCTCCCCACCCATTTAATCTCCTCCCACAGCCCATGTACACTCTCCCCTATCATAGACTCTCCCCACCCATTTAATCTCCTCCCACAGTCCATGTACACTCTCCCCTATCATGGACTCTACCCACCCATTTAATCTCCCCCCACAGCCCATGTACACTCTCCCCTATCATGGACTCTACCCACCCATTTAATCTCCTCCCACAGCCCATGTACACTCTCCCCTATCATAGACTCTCCCCACCCATTTAATCTCCTCCCACAGCCCATGTACACTCTCCCCTATCATAGACTCTCCCCACCCATTTAATCCCCTCCCACAGTCCATGTACACTCTCCCCTATCATGGACTCTACCCACCCATTTAATCTCCTCCCACAGTCCATGTGCACTCTCCCCGATCATAGACTCTCCCCACCCATTTAATCTCCTCCCACAGCCCATGTACACTCTCCCCTATCATAGACTCTCCCCACCCATTTAATCTCCTCCCACAGTCCATGTACACTCTCCCCTATCATGGACTCTACCCACCCATTTAATCTCCTCCCACAGCCCATGTACACTCTCCCCTATCATAGACTCTCCCCACCCATTTAATCTCCTCCCACAGCCCATGTACACTCTCCCCTATCATGGACTCTCCCCACCCATTTAATCTCCCCCCACAGCCCATGTACACTCTCCCCTATCATGGACTCTACCCACCCATTTAATCTCCTCCCACAGTCCATGTGCACTCTCCCCGATCATAGACTCTCCCCACCCATTTAATCTCCCCCCACAGCCCATGTACACTCTCCCCGATCATAGACTCTACCCACCCATTTAATCTCCTCCCACAGCCCATGTACACTCTCCCTGATCATAGACTCTCCCCACCCATTTAATCTCCCCCCACAGCCCATGTACACTCTCCCCTATCACGGACTCTACCCACCCATTTAATCTCCTCCCACAGTCCATGTACACTCTCCCCTATCACGGACTCTCCCCACCCATTTAATCTCCCCCCACAGCCCATGTACACTCTCCCCTATCACGGACTCTACCCACCCATTTAATCTCCCCCCACAGCCCATGTACACTCTCCCCTATCATGGACTCTACCCACCCATTTAATCTCCTCCCACAGCCCATGTACACTCTCCCCTATCATGGACTCTACCCACCCATTTAATCTCCTCCCACAGCCCATGTACACTCTCCCCTATCATGGACTCTACCCACCCATTTAATCTCCTCCCACAGCCCATGTACACTCTCCCCTATCACGGACTCTACCCACCCATTTAATCTCCTCCCACAGCCCATGTACACTCTCCCCTATCATGGACTCTCCCCATTCATTTAATCTCCTCCCACAGCCCATGTACACTCTCCCCTATCATGGACTCTACCCACCCATTTAATCTCCTCCCACAGCCCATGTACACTCTCCCCTATCATGGACTCTACCCACCCATTTAATCTCCTCCCACAGCCCATGTACACTCTCCCCTATCATAGACTCTCCCCACCCATTTAATCTCCCCCCACAGCCCATGTACACTCTCCCCATCATGGACTCTCCCCACCCATTTAACCTCCTCCCACAGCCCATGTACACTCTCCCCTATCATGGACTCTACCCATCCATTTAATCTCCCCCCACACCCCATGTACACTCTCCCCTATCATGGACTCTACCCACCCATTTAATCTCCCCCCACAGCCCATGTACACTCTCCCCTATCATGGACTCTACCCACCCATTTAATCTCCTCCCACAGCCCATGTACACTCTCCCCTATCATGGACTCTACCCACCCATTTAATCTCCCCCCACAGCCCATGTGCACTCTCCCCTATCATGGACTCTCCCCACCCATTTAATCTCCTCCCACAGCCCATGTACACTCTCCCCTATGATGGGAATTTTTTTTGTGGGTAAGTACTGTGTGAACACTCTCTGATCCCGAAAGATAATCAAAAGAACTTCTGAATAAGTTTCTCATATTTACTCCTAAATTTTCAGTCACAGTTAAGTTATTGGGAGTGAAGTTTTCAAACAATATCTGGAAACATTACAAGATTCCCTTTTCCCGTTTTACACTATCTCATAAAGTCAAGATCTACCCCAATCAGATGTTTAAACACAAAGGGTAATGTGGACGATGTTCCCAGTGAAGGCTGTTGAAACCAATCGTATAAATGGGTACAGTAGACAACTCGATGTGTTTTTGGAGAAAAGAGAAATAGACAGACATGGGGTCAGAATTCCTGCTTCGTGGAGATTTTCTCTGTTGCTCTTTCTACCAAAATTCTAAACATGGGGAGAAAGGGGGAGGTGGAGCTTGAAATCAACTGAACATGGGTGCTTGTTCTGAGGGCCAATTGGCTTTTTCCTGGTCCTGAGGTTTCCCATGTTCCTATACTAACCGAAAGCCATGCATTCAGACTCTCCTGCACTGGTGGGAGGAAGGAATGTCGGTTTCTATAGCAACCCCTGCCTAATTATCGAAAAGACCGCGGTGTAGAAATTGGTATGCGTTGGGCCTGTGCTGGTCCCACTGCTAAATTTAAATTGAGTATCATCTGCATTCAAGCCTTATCTGGGTATTTCCTCGAAGAGTTTCCTGCTCGGAATTGCCCAGTCTCAGAGATGTTGGGACTGGAATTAACGTGATCTCTTAGTTATCGTGCTAAGGTGTAGGAATGTTATTATTGGGTGTAGATTCAGTGGGGTGGGATAGGAACGCAACTAGCTTGTGTGTGGAGCTAAATCATCGATGTTCTCTGTATTATTGATTTCTGTGTAGATTTATAATTTAACGATCTTTATATGTATCCTTGTGTTTTCCTAGTGATGGTTTGATTGCAAAGGTGAAAAGCAATGAGACAAATGAAATTTGGATTTGATATATCTCCTTGTCGAAGATTGACCGCTCCTTGCTAATTTATTTGATTGCATCCCTGTTTTTATCCAAAATCTGCAATGATGATCATTTCTGCCTTTGAAGGCTCCACCCTTACTCCTCCTTTAACTATCGACATTCTTGGCCTCATTATCTCCTCTTGAGCTCCCACATCTCCTCCGTCACTAAAGCTGCCACCAAGAAGCTTGGTTTCCTCTTTGTGCCAAGTATTTCTTAACTCTTCATTATTCTTCTATGGCTTGAATCCTGCTCCCAGATGTGGCGAGGGTCTTCTAACGCCTCATTCACACTCCTAGACACACCGTCTCTCACCTCCAGCTTCCAATCTCTTTCTTCCTATTGTAACCTTTCTTGTCTCGCTCTCTCTTTTAACAATATTGGTCAGCGCTACTCTGAATTTTCCTCTCTTACTTCTTCCAAGCTCAAAATATACATTCCTACTAACTCTCCTTCACCGTGCTAGAATCAAGATCCATCACTCTGTACCTACTCTAACTCATTGTTACCCAGGACCGAAACCTATGGAACTCTTTTCCTCTTACTACAATAGTCAGTAGTTTACAACCCATGCTCAAGGTCGCCTAATCATTACTTACCGATTTCTCACCCACTCTTTTTGACCTTCCTGTTGACCTGCTTTATGGGCCTTGTTCCTTCGCCTGCAGTTTAACAATGGATGGTTGCCTGGATCAGAATCTATCATGTGAAATTATGAGTGGAAAAAAGATAATCCTAGATACTGGTTTACCAACCCAAGTAACATTATAACAGGAGGCGTCTGATCCCTGGGATTTAGCTCATTGGGAAAAATCAAAAATAGGCAATACTAGGAACATAGGAACATTGGAACAGGAGTAGGCCATTCAGCCCCTCGTGCCTGCTCCGCCATTTGATAAGATCATGGCTGATCTGTGATCTAACTCCATATACCTGCCTTTGGCCCATATCCCTTAATACCTTTAGTTGCCAAAAAGCTATCTATCTCAGATTTAAATTTAGCAATTGAGCTAGTATCAATTGCCGTTTGCGGAAGAGAGTTCCAAACTTCTACCACCCTTTGTGTGTAGAAATGTTTTCTAATCTCACTCCTGAAAGGTCTGACTCTAATTTTTAGACTGTGCCCCCTACTCCTAGAATCCCCAACCAGCGGAAATAGTTTCTCTCTATCCACCCTATCCGTTCCCCTTAATATCTTATAAACTTCGATCAGATCACCCCTTAACCTTCTAAACTCTAGAGAATACAACCCTAATTTGTGTAATCTCTCCTCGTAACTTAACCCTTGAAGTCCGGGTATCATTCTAATAAACCTACGCTACACTCCCTCCAAGGCCAATATGTCCTTCCGAAGGTGCGGTGCCCAGAACTGCTCACAGTGCTCCAGGTGCGGTCTAACCAGGGTTTTGTATAGCTGCAGCATAACTTCTGCCCCCTTGTACCCCAGTCCTCCAGATATAAAGGCCAGCATTCCATTAGCTTTATTGATTATTTTCTGCACCTGTTCATGACACTTCAATGATCTATGTACCTGAACCCCTAAGTCCCTTTGGACATCCACAGTTTTTAACTTTTTACCATTTAGAAAGTACCCTGTTCGATCCTTTTTTGATCCAAAGTGGATGACCTCACATTTGTCTGCATTGAATTCCATTTGCCACAGTTTTGCCCATTCACCTAATCTATCAATATCGCTTTGTAATTTTATGTTTTCATCTACACTGCTTACAATGCTACCAATCTTTGTGTCATCGGCAAACTTAGATATGAGACTTTCTATGCCTTCATCTAAGTCGTTAATAAATATTGTGAATAATTGAGGCCCCAAGACAGATCCCTGTGGGACTCCACTAGTCACATCCTGCCAATGTGAGTACCTTCCCATTATCCCTACTCTCTGTCGCCTTTCGCTCAGCCAATTTCCTAACCAAGTCTGTACTTTTCCTTCGATTCCATGGGGGAATACTGTTGACATTATTAATGTAGGTAAGTAAGCAGCTTCACACATACAAGGAAAATGTGTACATGAGATTGTAAAAGTGTGTCCATGTGGATTGGTGCACAAGAAAGAAATGGAGAGAGGGCGACTGAGAATGTTAGAGGCAATGATGTGAATCAGGATATCACAGTATGGGCTGAGTATTATCGTTTTCTAGTAATCCTGGACCTTTACTATTTATGGAGGAATACCTCAATACCGGTTAAGAATCTCTTGTGTTACTCCCATCCAAAAGCTTTTCTAATTTGACTAGAACCCTATCCTAGAATCCTGTGCTGATTACTTACCATCTGATTCAAATCACCACCAACATCCTGGGATGTGGAAAGTTATATCTTGTGTCGGATTCTGAATTGGATTAATTTCAAATTGGCACTTCGCCGTGGGCATTTATCTTACTCTTGCCCTATACCTTCAGGTGTGGGCATTTCATGATCTTACTCCAAATCACTGCATGGGCATTCCCCCATGCCCGCTTGTGCATTTTCCTACCTTGCCCCAGGTCTCACTCCCAGCCAGCCAAGAAGTCCTTGGTCTTCTACAGATGAGTCACCATGTTCCAAAACCTATTTTATTTTTACAACGTAGGAGGGACTTTAGAGCTGATCTAATCAGTAATTATTAGAGCAAAATGGTGGGTTAGGAGCTCACATTTATAGGCTAGTTGTTCAAAGGTTGGGAACGTTTCTCTAATAAATAGGGCACAAAGTTCAAGTTTGTGGGATAACTGTGGCATGTTTGGGCCCTTCCCATTTAAAGCTATTATTCCTCAATTCTGCTCCTTCAATTATGATCTGAGTTGTCGCACAGAGGAACTTTGGTGCCTATTTTTGATTGCGACCTCCATTGATGTGGTAGGTCACTGTAGCAGCTCTGGGAACTTCCAATCATTGCTTTCGGTTATCTTTTTGAGGCAGTGGAGTTGTAAATGTGTGAATTACGGTCGATTGGGTTGGACTCCCTCTCCTTCACATGTACTATCTCCTCAGATTAGCAACCACTCCAATATCTGCTTATACCGGGTTGATCAGTAATGTGCTGGGTCTCGATTAGGCAATGCCCAGCCTCAAACCATAGTTTGAACAGGTTTCTGAGGCCATTTCCCCACCTGTATAAACTTGCGTGGGTTTTTTTCCACTATTTCGAAATCTCCCATGGAGGTGGGGCAGAGATAATGAACCTTTGATCTTGCATTGAACTTGATTACGTCCACATCTCCTCCATTGCTAAACCTGCTTCCAAATCTTAAATCTTTATAAAGTCCAAGTCCTTCAAGACTTGAATTCTTCTCCTATGTCTAATGGAATTCTTTTATCAGCTTTTTCACACTCCTAGCAGACAGAAAAAAAGTTTATCATCTGATTGGTGATCTTTCTCTCATTTCCAACCCCCAACCTCTCACTCTCTCTACTTCTCTTCCTCGCTCTGTCTCTGTTGCAATCTTTCTTGTCTTGACTTTATAAATACCTCTATGGCCATTATTTCTCTGAACTTTCCTCGTTTATTCCTCTTAAATTCCAAGTATACTGCCTTACTCACTCTTCCTCCTCTCTGCATTCTCACTATTTCCCAGAACCTCAAAACTGTGGGACCCTTTACTTCCTTCAGTCTTTCCTTCCTCTTACAATCTGAAGGCTTTTAAAACCCAAGCTTGGTGCCACTTCATCACTATTTCTTGATTTGCCTTCTCTCCTACAGAGAAACCATTTCCTCTGGTTGGGGAATCCAGAACAAGGGGGCACAATCTTAAAATTAGAGCCAGGCCATTCAGGAGTGAAATCAGGAAGCACTTTTGACACAAAGGCTAGTGGAAATCTGGAACTCTCTCCCCCAAAAGGCTGTGGATGCTGAAGGTCATTTGGAGCTTTCAAGACTGAGCTCAATAGGTTTTTGTTGGGTAAGGGTAGCAAGGGGTATGGAGCAAAGGCGGGTAAATGGAGTTAAGATACAGATCAGCCAAGATCTAACTGAATGGTGGAATGGGCTCGAGGGGCTGAATGGCCCACTCCTGTTCCTATGTCCCTTTTCAGGGTAGTGGCCCTTCACTGTGGCTTCTCAATGAAAAGTATCTCTTGGTCCTGGGAATCTGAGGTTCTTCAAACAGCAAAAGTCTACCTAAAGTCATAACCCGTGTTCCCTTTCTACCAGCCGCCTGTCACAGAATCTCAAGTTGGTCTGATTGAAAAATCTCAATATCGATAACACGGAGAGGTGGTGAGTGTGGGGAGACTGACCTCATTCGTCTACCCAATGACAAGGTCAACTTCTCTTGCTTCTTCCTATATCTCTGGCTCTCCGGATGTCACCACTCCTGCGATTTTCTAAGTAAAGCTTTCCCAGTAAGATATAGGAGTGGGCAACATCCATGCTGACCTTTGCTTAATCTGCCAAGAGATATGGAGAAGGTCCCAACACCAACGCAATGTTTCCACTCTCCCAAAAGGAACCTGAGTTGATACATGAGAAACACCCTTCTGGGGAAAGTCAGTATGCGAGACTAGCCTTAAAACCTGGATCTCTTAAAATAGGTTCTCATGCTATTTGAGTACAAGTGCTCATTTATCTTGGAACAAGATGATCCACTAAAAACTCAAAAATTGAGACAAGTTCAGAGGCATCACAAGCTTGCTCTCCCAAAACCCTTACTGCAACGTAAAAGCAACCATAGAGTGGCATATACACTGACAGAGATAAAACAAGAGCGTGAGCCAGAGCGACAGAGCAACAGGGAGAAAGACAAATTGAGACAGAGAGATATAGAAGAGAAGGCGAAAGAGAAAAAGCAGGAGAATGAGGCAATAGAGTGACAGGCAGCAGGAAAATGAGATACAGAGAGTGAGAATGAAATATAGAATGGATGAAAGACAATAAGTTACAGCGAGACAGAAGGCATTAGAAAGCAGTGATAAAGAAATGAAAAATTAAAGTGTGAGGCAGAGAAAGACAGAAAAACAGTAACGTTGAGAGGACAGGACAGAGGCAGAAAATGAGACACAAAAAAGAGAGAAAAGAAACAAAATGGCAGCGATAAAGACCATAAGAGCAAGGCAGAGACATAACGCAATAGATCACCAATGAGAGAGAGAGAGAGGGCATCCTCGAAACAGTTTCAGGCAGGAGAAGACCCTTGACCCATCGAGTCCACCAAGCCACATTATTCCCTTGGTTTATTTCGAATAACCCTGAATACCATTTGTTGACAAGAACCTGTCGAGATTCTCCTTGAAACCCATTAATGTTTCATGTTCCAACACCCATGCCGATAATCTGTTCCACACACTGATCATCCGTTCAGTTAAAACTTCTTCCTGGATTTGCTATTTTCTTTTGCTGTCCTTAATCTGGAAATATGACAACTTGTGCTGAACTTCTGTACAATTACTTGGATCCAATTTGTTCCAATCAGTTACAATATTTTACCACTTCTATCAAAGTTTTCTCTTTTCAGAAGAGAAAAGACACAGGCTCGTCAATCTTTCCTCGTACATCATTCCCTTAAGTTCCGGAATCAGCCGTTCAGCCCTTCTCTGTACCCCCCCCTCCAATAACTGAATACCCTTCTCTGTACCCCCTCCAATAACTGAATACCCTTCTCTGTACCCCCTCCAATAACTGAATATCCTTCTCTGTACCCCCTCCAATATCTGAATACCCTTCTCTGTACCCCCTCCAATAACTGAATACCCTTCTCTGTACCCCCCCCAATAACAGAATACCCTTCTCTGTACCCCCCCCCCAATAACTGAATACCCTTCTCTGTACCCCCTCCAATAACTGAATACCCTTCTCTGTACCCCCCCCAATAACTGAATACCCTTCTCTGTACCCCCCCCAATAACAGAATACCCTTCTCTGTACCCCCCCCAATAACTGAATACCCTTCTCTGTACCTCCTCCAATAACTGAATACCCTTCTCTGTACCCCCCCCAATAACAGAATACCCTTCTCTGTACCCCCCCCCAATAACTGAATACCCTTCTCTGTACCCCCTCCAATAACTGAATATCCTTCTCTGTACCCCCCCCAATAACTGAATACCCTTCTCTGTACCTCCTCCAATAACTGAATACCCTTCTCTGTACCTCCTCCAATAACTGAATATCCTTCTATGTACCCCCCCAATAACAGAAAATCCTTCTCTGTACCCCTCCAATAACTGAAAATCCTTCTCTGTACCCCCTCCAATAACTGAATACCCTTCTCTGTACCCCCCCAATAACTGAATACCCTTCTCTGTACCCCCCCCAATAACAGAATACCCTTCTCTGTACCCCCCCCAATAACTGAATACCCTTCTCTGTACCCCCTCCAATAACTGAATATCCTTCTCTGTACCCCCCCCCAATAACTGAATACCCTTCTCTGTACCTCCTCCAATAACTGAATACCCTTCTCTGTACCTCCTCCAATAACTGAATATCCTTCTCTGTACCCCCCCAATAACAGAAAATCCTTCTCTGTACCCCTCCAATAACTGAAAATCCTTCTCTGTACCCCCCCCAATAACTGAAAATCCTTCTCTGTACCCCCTCCAATAACTGAATACCCTTCTCTGTACCCCCCCAATAACAGAATACCCTTCTCTGTACCCCCTCCAATAACTGAATACCCTTCTCTGTACCCCCCCAATAACAGAATACCCTTCTCTGTACCCCCTCCAATAACTGAATATCCTTCTCTGTACCCCCCCAATAATTGAAATACGGAGACCAATACCACATGGATACTCCAGATGTGGTCTCACCAGGGCCAAATACAGTTTTATAATGATCTCTCTGGATTTACATGTTCTACCCTCGCTACTCACATGCCACATTCTGTTAGCTTTTTTAACAGCCTGGGAACATTGTGCTGATGGTTTTAGTGACCTGTCGCTGAAAACCCCAAGATCTGTCTCCCTCTCCGACACCTCAAGTACAATCCCATTTAGCACATAATCCACATTAACCTCCCCTCTGCCCAATCTCCTGACCTTACATTTCCTTGTATTAAACTACATCTGCCATTCCTCTGCCCACTGATCGAGTCACCAGATCCTTTTGAATTTGTGTGTGTTGACATTCATCATTTGCCACTGCTCCCAAATTGGTATCATCTGCAAATTTGGACACTTTGGACACAATTCCTTCCTCTAAATCATTTATAAAAATGATAAACTTCAGCCCCAACAATGAACCAGATACCTGTCCATGCACTACTACTGATTGTTGTCTACCAAGCAACCATCTACCAATCAATTTTAATACATTTGGTCTATCCCATGAGCTTGGACCTTATGTAGTGGCCTATTATATTGGGCAGCGTTAAATGCCTTCCTGAAATCCAGGTAGATAACATTCACTGTCTCTCTCCTATCCACTATGTCTGTCAGAGTAACACGGTGACTGAGAAACAATGATCAAGAGAGAGCAAGAGTGACAGAATGAGAGAGAGAGAGAGATAAACACCGAGACAAATAATGTGAGGAAGAGGGTGAGGCAGAGAACAAGACAAAGAAAGAAAAAAACTTACATTTACACATTGCCTTATTAGGTACTTTCGAAACCTCACAAAGGGCTTGATATACAGTAGATTCCTTTGAAGAGTAGTTTGTTGTCATGTAGACTAACATGACTCAGAGGCACAAGGATTCCCAACTGACACTGACAAAACAGAGCCAGACTGACGGAGAGAAAACATGACCAATGCCCACTGGCCACCCGATAGCCCCGACAGGTGTTTTGAGGGCTGGGCCTTGTTAGCATAGGGCCGGCGGGGCTGCGAGTGGAAAACAAACTATCGGGTGGCCTGGCCAAAAGAAGGTAGGTTCAGGAGAGGGTCCGTTCTCTGGGGGAGGGGAATGGCCCAGCTTGTTTTGTGAAGTCCGGAGGTGCATTCCCCCCACCCCATGACAATAAATGAAAACTTACCTGCCGTGCTCCGCTTTGGCTGGAGCACCAGCTGAGACTGGTTCAACGAGGAGTGTAGAAGAGCATGCTGGGAGCAGCACCAGGTGAACCTGAACATGAGGTGCCAACCTGGTGAATCGACAGCACAGGACTACATGCGATGTTAATCAGCGGAAGCAGCATCCTGTAGACAGAGCTAAGTGATCCCACAACCAACGGATCAGGTCAAAGCTCTGCAGTCCTGCCACATCCAGTCAAGAATGGTGGTGCAGAATTAAACAACTAACATCTTAGGACCCCGGTTTGCATCGTAAAAGGTCCTACCATCTGACTCAGGTCGGCAATCTGGCTGCCCTTTAAAAAGGGAGAAAGAGATAGACTGAGTAATTATAGGCCAGTCAGTCTAACCTCGGTGGTGGGTAAATTATTGGAATCAATTCTGAGGGACAGGATAAATCATCATTTAGAAAGGCACGGATTAATCAAGGACAGTCAGCATGGATTTGTTAAGGGAAGGTTGTGTCTGACTAACTTGATTGAATTTTTTGAGGGGGTAACAAGGAAGGTCGATGAGGGTAATGCATTTGATGTAGTCTACATGGATTTTCGCAAGGCTTTTGACAAGGTCCCACATGGCAGACTGGTCAAAAAAGTAAAAGCCCATGGGATCCAAGGGAAGGTGACAAAAAGCAAAGGGTAATGGTTGATTGGTGTTTTTGCAACTGGAAGGCTGTTGGATAAGGTCTAGCAGGACAGGTCGATAAGGTGGTTAAAAAGGCATATGGGATACTTTCCTTTATTAGCCAAGGCATAGAATAGAAGTCCCTTGCTTTTTGTGGTATATATTAATGATTTGGACTTGAATGTGGGGGGCTTGATCAAGAAGTTTGCAGATGATACAAAAATTGGCCGTGTGGTTGACAGTGAGGAGGAAAGCTGTAGACTGCAGGAAGATATCAATGGACTGGTCAGGTGGGCAGAAAAGTGGCAAATGGAATTCAATCCGGAGAAGTGTGAGGTAATGCATTTGGGGAGGGCAAACAAGGCAAGGGAGTACACAATAAATGGGAGGATACGGAGAGGTGTAGAGGAAGTGAGGGACCTTGGAGTGCATGTCCACAGATCCCTGAAGGTAGCAGGACAGGTAGATAAGGTGGTTAAGAATACTTTCCTTTATGAGCCGAGGCATTGAATATAAGAGCAGGGAGGTTATGCTGGAACTGTATAAAACACTAGTTAGGCCACAGCTTGAGTACTGTGTACAGTTCTGGTCACCTCATTACAGGAAAGATGTGATTGCACTAGAGAGGGTACAGAGGAGATTTACGAGGATGTTTCCAGAGCTGGAGAATTTTAGCTGTGAGGAAAGATTGGATAGGCTGGGGTTATCTTCTTTGGAACAAAGGAGGCTGAGGGGTGATTTAATTGAAGTATATAAAATTATGACGGGACTAGATAGAGTGGATAGGGAGGACCTATTTCCTTTAGCAGAGGGGTCAGTGACCATGGTGTATAGATTTAAAGTAATTGGTGGAAGGATTAGAGGGGAGCTGAGGAGAATTTTTTTCACCCAGAGGGTGGTGGGGGTCTGGAACTCACTGCCTGAAAGGGTGGTACAGGCAGAAACCCTCAACTCATTTAAAAAGTATCTGGATGTGCACCTGAAGAGCCATAACCTACAGGGCTATGGACCAAGTGGGATTAAGCTGGATAGCTCTTTTTCAGCTGGCACAGACACGATGATCCGAATGGCCTCCTTCTGTGCCGTAACTTTCTATGATTCTATGATTCTATGAAGATAGGGATGACCAGAGCAGGAACATTCTCCAACTACTGCCCTATTTCCACTGGGTGTGAGGCCTCAAAATCTCCCCAAGTTAGAGAGAGAGATGAAAAAGAGTGAAAGAAAGGACATAGGAACAGGAGTAGGCCATTCAGCCCCTCGTGCCTGCTCCGCCATTTGATAAGATCATGGCTGATCTGTGATCTAACTCCATATACCCTACTTTGGCCCATATCCGTTAATACCTTTGGTTGCCAAAAAGCTATCTATCTCAGATTTAAAATTTAGCAATTGAGCTAGTATCAATTGCCGTTTACGGAAGAGAGTTCCAAACTTCTACCACCCTTTGTGTGTAGAAATGTTTTCTAATCTCACTCCTGAAAGGTCTGGCTCTAATTTTTAGACTGTGCCCCCTACTCCTAGAATCCCCAACCAGCGGAAATAGTTTCTCTCTATCCACCCTATCTGTTCCCCTTAATATCTTATAAACTTCGATCAGATCATCCATTAACCTTTGAAATTCCAGAGAATACAGCCCCAATTTGTGTAATCTCTCCTCGTAACTTAACCCTTGAAGTCCGGGTATCATTGTAGTAAACCTACGCTGCACTCCCTCCAAGGCCAATATGTCCTTCCGAAGGTGCGGTGCCCAGAACTGCCCACAGTACTCCAGGTGCGGTCTAACCAGGGTTTTGTATAGCTGCAGCATAACTTCTGCCCCCTTGTACTCTAGTCCTCTGGATATAAAGGCCAGCATTCCATTAGCCTTCTTGATTATTTTCTGCACCTGTTCATGACACTTCAATGATCTATGTACCTGAACCCCTAAGTCCCTTTGGACATCCACTGTTTTTAACTTTTTACCATTTAGAAAGTACCCTGTTCTATCCTTTTTTGGTCCAAAGTGGATGACCTCACATTTGTCTACATTGAATTCCATTTGCCACAGTTTTGCCCATTCACCTAATCTATCAATATCGCTTTGTAATTTTATGTTTTCATCTACACTGCTTACAATGCCACCAATCTTTGTGTCATCGGCAAACTTAGATATGAGACTTTCTATGCCTTCATCTAAGTCGTTAATAAATATTGTGAATAATTGAGGTCCCAAGACAGATCCCTGCGGGACTCCACTGGTCACATCCTGCCAATGTGAACACCTACCCATTATCCCTACTCTCTGTCGCCTTTCACTCAGCCAACTTCCTAACCAAGTCCGTACTTTTCCCTCGATTCCATGGGCTTCTATCTTAGCTAACAGTCTCTTATGTGGGACCTTATCATATCCCTTCTGGAAGTCCATATAAATAACATCCATTGACATTCCCCTGTCCACTACTTTAGTCACCTCTTCAAAAAATTCAATCAGGTTTGTCAGGCACAACCTACCTTTCACAAATCCATGCTGGCTCTCCCTGATTAACTGAAAATTCTCGAGGTGTTCAGTCACCCTATCCTTAATTATAGACTCCAGCAATTTCCCCACAACAGATGTTAGGCCAACTGGCCTATAATTTCCCGGTTTCCCACTCTCTCCTTTCTTAAAAAGCGGAGTGACGTGCAATTTTCCAATCCAGAGGGACAGTTCCTGAGAACTTTGAAAGATTATAGTTCGGGCAGAAGGTGGCAGAAAACGAAAGAGAGACATCGTAGCAGCAGCGCAGCAAGAGAGAGAGAATCTCAGAAAATTGAGAGGCAAAGAGACAGAGCAACAAAATGATTGGGTCAGTCGCCCTTTACATATCCAGGACTATCCCCCAGCTTGGCAATCACCCCAGCACTTGCATGAATCTAGTTGATTAATAACCGACATGTCGAGATGTCTTCAGATTGGTGTTTGAGCAGCTTTGCCAGGTTTCATCCACACCCAAGTGAATTTGTTTACCATTTTATTGAACGGGAGGTGGGAGAGCCAGAAACAATTAATCTTTGGTATTACGTACAGCCTGATCAAAGTCCACTCTCCTCCACAGTGGTAATGAGAGCCTGGAGCTGAACCTTGCCAATTTTTTTTTTAACTGTTCATTCTTGGGATGTGGCTTCACTGGCAAGACCGACATTTATTGCCCATCCCATGAGAAGGTGGTGGTGAGCCGCCTTCTTCTTCAACGCTGCAGTATAAGTGGTGAAGGCACTCCCACAGGGGAATTCCAGGATTTTGACCCAGCGACGATGAAGGAACGGCGATATATTTCCAAGTCGGGATGGTGTGTGACTTGGAGGGGAACGTGCAGGTGGTGTTGTTCCCATGCGCCTGCTGCTCTTGTCTGTCTACGTGATAAAGGTCGCGGGTTTGGGAGGTGCTGTCGAAGAAGCCTTGGCGAGTTACTGCAGTGCATCCTGTAGATGGTACACACTGCAGCCACTGTGCGCCGGTGGTGAAGGGAGTGAATGTTTAGGGTGGTGGATGGGGTGCCAATCAAGCAGGCTGCTTTGTCCTGGATGGTGTCGAGCTTCTTGAGTGTTGTTGGAGCTGCACTCATCCAGGCAAGTGGAGAGTATTCCATCACACTCCTGACTTGTGCCTTGCAGATGGTGGAAAGGCTTTGGGGAGTCAGGAGATGAGTCACGCGCCGCAGAATACCCAGCCTCTGACCTGCTCTTGTAGCCACGGTATTTATATGGCTGGTCCAGTTGAGTTTCTGGTCAATAATGATCTCCAGAATATTGATGATGGGGCGTCAAAGGGAGGTGGTTAGACTCTCTCTTGTTGGAGATGGTCATTGCCTGGCACTTATATGGCATGAATGTTACTTGCCACTTATCAGCCCAAGTCTGGATGTTGTCCAGGTCTTGTTGCACTGGACTGCTTCATTATCTGAGGAATTACGAATGGAGCTGAACACTGAAATTATAAGCGAACAGCCCCATTTCTGACCTTATGATGGAGGGAAGGTCATTGATGAAGCAGCTGAAGATGGTTGGGCCTAGGACACTGCCCTGAGGAGCTCTTGCAGCAATGTCCTGGGGCTGAGATGATTGGCCTCCAACAACCACTACCATCTTCCTTTGTGCTAGGTATGACTTTAGCCACTGGAGAGTTTTCCCCGATTCCCATTGACTTCAATTTTACTAGGGCTCCTTGGTGCCACACTCGGTCAAATGCTGCCTTGATGTCAAGGGCAGTCACTCTCACCTCTCCTCTGGAATTCAGCTCTTTTGTAGATATTTGGTTGTTGGAGGCCAATTATCTCAGCCCCAGGACATTGCTGCAGGAGTTCCTCAGGGCAGTGTCCTAGGCCCAGCCATCTTCAGCTGCTTCATCAATGACCTTCCCTCCTTCATAAGGTCAGAAATGGGGATGTTCGCTGATGATTGCACAGTGTTCAGTTCCATTCGCAACCCTGAGAATCCCTACGTGGTCAGTTTTCAGTAAAATATTAAAATGTCTACGTGGCAAAGAAGCAGAATGCAAAATGGTTAGAAAGGGTTAATTAGTTAATAACTGAGATTGGTACAGGTGGCCTGGCCCTCCTGCTGGGCCATATGTTTGCGTAGTCAGCAGGTTTGCATGGTCTTATCAATGTCGAGTCTTTGATGTGATTCAAGGACTGGTCTGAATGTCTCCATGTTTATGGCAGATCAATATAGGTAACGAGCTTAGCCAAAGTTGAAAGACATTCCAGGTTGGGAGATAAGGAACAGAAGGAACAGGGAAGAACATTCCAAGTTGGAAGGTGAGGAAGTATCCCCTTTGATGTCTAACAGCAGCATGATCAGCACATGGACGATTTATGATTGGCCGGAAATAATGTAACCTCGCATGGCAACCTGTGCCCGGCTTATGATTGGTGTTGACCCTCGTTAAGTATGTTCCAACCCTATTGATTTGTATAAAAACGTGTGGATTTCTGTATGTTTTTGTTCTTGCTCTGCCAGCATAGAGGGACTCTATCAGGAGTCCAAATCAATGCTGCAGACTAAGAACCCTGCTATTAAAGTTGTGCTGAACTTTAAAATGTATTCGACTTCAGTTATTACTGAACCAGACTGAGGGGAAAGAATCCGGATCGTCAACCCCTCAGATAATAAATCAGTCCCTGCCCACTTACAGCAAGACCTGGACAACATCCAGGCTTGGGCTGATAAGTGGCAAGTAACATTCACACCAGACAAGTGCCAGGCAATGACCATCTCCAACAAGAGAGAGTCTAACCACCTTCCCTTGACATTCAACGGCATTACCATCACCGAATCCCCCACCATCAACATTCTGGGGGTCACCATTGACCAGAAACTTAACTGGAACAGCCATATAAATACTGTGGCTACAAGAGCAGGTCAGAGGCTGGGTATTCTGCGGCGAGTGACTCACCTCCTGACTCCCCAAAGCCTTTCCACCATCTTAGTCAGGAATGTGATGGAATATTCTCCACTTGCCTGGATGAGTGCAGCTCCAACAACACTCAAGAAGCTCAACACTATCCAGGACAAAGCAACCCGCTTGATTGGCACCCCATCCACCACCCTAAACATTCACTCCCTTCACCACCGGCGCACAGTGGCTGCAGTGTGTACCATTCACAGGATGCAGTGCAGCAACTTGCCAAGGCTTCTTCGACAGCACCTCCCAAACCCGCGACCTCTACCACCTTGAAGGACAAGGGCAGCAGGCACATGGGAACAACACCACCTGCACGTTCCCCTCCAAGTCACACACCATCCCGACTTGGAAATATATCGCCGTTCCTTCATCGTCGCTGGGTCAAAATCCTGGAACTCCCTTCCTAACAGCACTGTGGGAGAACTTTCACCACACGGACTGCAGCGGTTCAAGAAGGCGGCTCACCACCACCTTCTCAAGGGCAATTAGGGATGGGCAATAAATGCCGGCCTCGCCAGCGACGCCCACATCCCGTGAACGAATAAAAAAAAATGGAGTCTGGTACATTGGCTGAAAGGTATGATTCTGTGGGTATGGCTATGTCAGGCTGTTGCTTGACTAGTCTGTGGGACAGCTCGCCCAATTTTGGCACAAGTCCCCAGATATTAGTGAGGAGGGCTTTGCAGGGTCGACTGGGCTGTGTTTGCCTGGGCTGGGTTTGCCTTTGCCGTGTCCCAATTCAATACCTGGGTCGCAGCTGAGTGTTCCATCTGGTTTTATTTTGTTGTTCCTTTTGTTGTCGTGGTTTGATACAACTTCCTAGACCACTTCAGGTGCAGTTAAGAGGCAACCACAGGGACTGGAGTCACATATAGGCCCAGACCGGGTAAGGACAGCAGGTTTCCTTCCCTGAAGGACATCAGTGAACCATTATGGGTTTTTACGACAATCCAACTGCTTCATGGTCACTTTTACTAATGCCAGAATTTTACTTCGATTTTTTAAAAACTGAATTCAATTTCTCAAACTGCCTTGGTGGGATTTAAAATTACAGAAGCAAATCAGGAGAGAACCCAGAACCAAATCAAGATAGGACCTAGAACCAAATCAGGAGATAACCCAGAACCAAATCAAGAAAGGATCTAGGACCAAATCAGGAGAGAATCCAGAACCACATCAAGATAGGACCTAGAACCAAATCAGGATGGTAGGCATCAGGGTACTTTAGTGTATAATTATATTACTGAACTAGTAAACTAGGCTTCTGAACTAATAATCCCGAGAATGTGAGTTCAAATCCCACCATGACAATTTGAGAATTTTGAAATCAGTTTAAGAAATCTCGAAATTAAAAGCTACTCTCAGTAAAAGTGACCATGAAGCTGTCAGATTGTCGTAAAAACCCAACTGGTTCACTAATGCCCTTTAGGGAAGGAAACCTGCCGTCCTTACCCAGTCTGGGCCGATATGTGACTCCAGTCCCACATCAACATAATTGACTCTGAACTGGCCCAGCAAGACAGTCAGTTGTATTAACCTTTGTCAGGGCAATAAGGGATGGACATTAAATGCCAGCCTTGTCAGCGACCCCCACATCCCAAGAATGAATTAAAAAAACAGCAAAACTGGAAAGGACCCAGAACCAAAACAGGAGTGAGCCCAGCACAGAATCAAGAAAGGACTCGGAACCAAATCAAGGGAGGACGTCTCTCCTTCAAAGACGTCAGAATCGTGTCCTCTAAAAAACTCCCTCAAGTACGGGTCAACAGTAGGATTGAAACTCATGTCTCCCAGTTGAGAGTCAAATCCCCTTTTTTAAATGGGCAGACGGAAAGAAAAACCTGAGTGGATACAGAGCCAGTTCAGAAAGGAGAGACTGGAAAAGAGAGTGAGAAAGTAAGGCTGCTGGAGAGTGTATGAGAAAAGAAACAACATGCAATAAAAACAGGAAAACAGTGACAGTCAGATGGTGAGGCAGAATAACAGAGATGGAGAGTGAGAGAGGGACAGTGAGACAAATAGAGAGGACGAGGGAGGAAAAGAGAGTAACAGAGTAAGGCTGTAAATCAGAGAGACAGAATGAGAGGGGAAACAGAGAGACAAAGAGACGAACAACAGAGAGAGAGACAGAGAAAGAAAGGTAAAAAGACAGCAACAGGGAGAAACAGGCAAAAAGAGAGAGAAGCAGGCAGAGAGAGGGAGAGAGAGAAAGAAAAGCAGACTGCTTTATGAAGATCAGGTATTGATAGTTAATGGACTCTAGAAAATAACAATGATATTTACCTGTTGGCTCTCTCTTCTCCTGCTTCAGTGACATGGTGAAAGGAGTCTGTTGAAACTCGGAGTGCTCCGTAACAGCTTGTTCCCTGGATTGGATGTGAGCAAACATTCAGTGAGGTCTGAGAGATGGGGAGGGCGGTGTGTGTGGAGTGGCAGATGAATCATCAAAGTTTTAGACATTAAAGTTAGTTTGGTACAAATAGCAACTGGGATACAGTGAAAGCTGCCGGAAAAGTCGGTCGGATAACGGCCTGAGTTCGGGCGGGGTCGTGGGCAGGGGAAGGACTGAATGGCTACACAACCTGAAGATCCCACCAAAAACCTTACAGCTGGACTCCTGTGTTTTTCTTGAAAGACGGGACTGTTTAACCTTGGCACTTTCACAGCCTGTGGCAATACAGCTATAGTACATGAATAAATCAGTAGAAAGCACAGCAAATACGCTAGGTGTGGGTGGCACAGTGCCAGGGCACGCTGGAACCACACTGCACTGTGGCACAGTGCGGCAGGCTGTGGCTTCACTCTTGCTATCTCCACACACAGGAACTTCCTCACCTCCACTGTGCCATCATGGGAGGTGCCAAACAGAGATCAGTGAGTTGAAACAGCTGTCAAACCTTCCAATTTTACCAGAAACATTAATCAAGGTCATATGCTATTCCTGCTGTAATAGTCTCGGATACCAGAGCCTTCAGTACCCCCTGCTCATTCTGCTATTTTATATCAGCTCCACAGTTCTAGCACTGCGGAAATCCAAGTTGCTCAGTCGCATGTCTGCAAATCAAACTAGTAAGAAATCTGCAAAGGGAGAGTTTCTATTTTTCTGATACAGAGTGCGCACTCTCTGCCCATAGGGAGAGGTACATCCCACAAACCAAACAGTTTTCTCCTTATTCATTTTCAGGACGTGGGCATCGTTCAAATTAATTGCCCCGCTTAATAGGTTAATGCAACTGAGTGACTTTCTAGGCCACTTCAGGGGGCAGTTAAGAGTCAACCACTTCGGAGGAGGCAGCAGCGGCCCTTTAAACGCTGCTGCAGGCATGGCCACGGTGGGGAGGTTCGGAACCCAACGCGCCTCGCCTATAGATCAGAGTTCCCCCCCACCCCCACCCCCCCCGCCCCGGAATGGCAGGAAGATTTAAAATGGGGCAAGTGACTTGAAGTGGGGAGGGGGGAGGGATGTGTGAATTCAAACTGGGGGAAATCACTGAATTTAAACTGGGGGAATCACTGAATTCAAGCTGAGGAAATCACTGAATTCAAACTGTGGGAATCACTGAATTCAGACTGGGGGAATCACTGAATTCAGACTGGGGGAATCACTGAATTCAAACTGGGGGAATCACTGAATTCAAGCTGAGGAAATCACTGAATTCAAACTGTGGGAATCACTGAATTCAGACTGGGGGAATCACTGAATTCAGACTGGGGGAATCACTGAATTCAAACTGGGGGAATCACTGAATTCAAGCTGAGGAAATCACTGAATTCAAACTGTGGGAATCACTGAATTCAGACTGGGGGAATCACTGAATTCAGACTGGGGGAATCACTGAATTCAAACTGGGGGAATCACTGAATTCAAGCTGAGGAAATCACTGAATTCAAATTGTGGGAATCACTGAATTCAGACTGGGGGAATCACTGAATTCAAACTGGGGAAAATTGGTGAATTTAAACTGGGACAAATCAGTGTATTCAAACTGGGGAAAATTGGTGAATTTAAACTGGGACAAATCAGTGTATTCAAACTGGGGAGATTTGGGTCTCCTTGTATAAGAAACACAGAAAGTTAACATGCAGGGACAGCAAGCAATTAGGAAGGCAAATGGCATGTTGGCCTTTAAGGGGGCTGGAGTACAAGAGTAAGGAAGTCTTGCTGCAATTGTACAGGACTTTGGTGAGACCTCACCTGGAGTACTGTGTACAGTTTTGGTCTCCTTATCTAAGGAAGGATATACTTGCCTTCGAGGCAGTGCAACAAAGGTTCACTAGATTGATTCCTGGGATGAGAGGGTTGTCCTATGAGGAGAGATTTAGTAGAATGGGCCTATGCTCTCTGGAGTTTAGAAGAATGAGAGGTGATCTCATAGATGCTAAGATGCTGTTTCCCCGGGCTGGAGAGTCTAGAACTAGAGGGGCATAGTCTCAGGATAAGGGGTCGGCCATTCTAGACTGAGATGAGGAGGAATTTCTTCACTCAGAGGGTGGTGAATCTTTGGAATTCTCTACCCCAGAGGGCTGTGGATGCTGAAAGTTGTTGAGTATATTCAAGACTGAGATCGAAGGATTTTTGGACTCTCGGAGAAACAAGGGATATGGTGATCGGGCGGGAAAGTGGAGTTGAGGTTGAAGATCAGCCATGATCTTAGTGAATGGCGGACTATATTTGACAAATTAGAGTTTCCTTCCCTAAAGGACATTAGTGAACCAGTTGGGTTTTTATGACAGCTTTTACTGGTACCAGCTTTTTATTTTCAGATTTTTTAAAACTAAATTCACATTCCCAAACTGCCATGATTCTACGGGTTTATTAGTCCAAACCTCTCGATTACTAGCCCAGTAACATAACCGCTAAACTACTGGTACCACTTACGTACATGTTGTCAGAGCCAATGCTTAAGGAACCTCAAGTGCGTGGCTGGCATTTAACTAGTTAAAACCACACAGTTTCCCAGTACAGAGCAATGGGAAGCCTCCCACTGCCTATCCAGTTAGGCCCCACTGTACCTGTTAGGGTACTGGCTAGCAGGGCTTCCTGGAGTTGAATGCAGTTATTATGCAGGTGCAGCAGGTGATCAAGAAGGCCAACGGAATGTTGGCTTTTATTGCTAGCGGGATAGAATATAAAAACAGGGAGGTATTGCTGCAGTTATATAAGGTATTGGTGAGGCCGCACCTGGAATACTGCATACAGTTTTGGTGTCCATACTTAAGAAAAGACATACTTGCTCTCGAGGCAGTACAAAGAAGGTTCACTCGGTTAATCCCGGGGATGAGGGGGTGGACATATGAGGAGAGGTTGAGTAGATTGGGACTCTACTCATTGGAGTTCAGAAGAATGAGAGGCGATCTTATTGAAACATATAAGATTGTGAAGGGGCTTGATCGGGTGGATACGGTAAGGATGTTCCCAAGGATGGGTGAAACTAGAACTAGGGGGCATAATCTTAGAATAAGGGGCTGCTCTTTCAAAACTGAGATGAGGAGAAACTTCTTCACTCAGAGGGTAGTAGGTCTGTGGAATTTGCTGCCCCAGGAAGCTGTGGAAGCTACATCATTAAATAAATTTAAAACAGAAATAGACAGTTTCCTAGAAGTAAAGGGAATTAGGGGTTACGGGGAGCGGGCAGGAAATTGGACATGAATTTAGATTTGAGGTTAGGATCAGATCAGCCATGATCTTATTGAATGGCGGAGCAGGCTCGAGGGGCCGATTGGCCTACTCCTGTTCCTATTTCTTAAGTTCTTATGTTCTTATGAGTGGATTAAATTCCCAGTGACAGATGCAGCTCCTAAAAACTCTTCTGTTTTTTGCCACAAGCCAAGGCTCCAGGTATATGGTCCATACATACAATCCTATTACACGAAAATACGAAAATGATGGGCAGGAAAAGACCACCTGGTCCATCAAGCCTGCCCCACACCATGATGCCTGGAGCATAGTGACTAGACAATTCCCCCCACCCCCAGCCCAGCAGCCAAGTAATCTCCTGGGAGAGGAAAAAAACCAGAAAGAACCCAGGGCCAAAAAGGGAAAAAGAAATCTGTAAAATTCCATCTAGCTCTGTACATAGGGCATATCCATCTATATAACTAATTCAAAATCGAGACTCCAAAACTCCCTGGGGTCTGCTCAGAGTGGAACCCTTGACGAGAAAGAAGCCATTCTGCCTCCAGTCTAACTGAGGCCTGCGGCCTTTCAAAGCAACGAAGCCTACTGTCAGCTCTCAGCTGGTGTGGGTTCTACTGAGACCTTTTCAGTGCATAAAAGGCAGAATTTCCGGGTTAGCCAGAAGTTCAGTTTTGAAAGCTCTGTGTTTTGTTGATTGTAATTCGAATAAATCCATTTCCTCACAGCTGTGAGAGACATTTACAGTATGCACACTTTTCCTGCCTCATGATGAATAGGTGCCCTCAGCCTGACCTTGCATTCTCCAGCAGTGTTAGCGTGAGTGTAAGTGCTAATATCAGGCCCCCAAGCAATTTTGGGGGCCTCACGCTTCAAGAGAAGGTGAAGACCGGCTAGTTCAGGAAAGCCTTGGTCTGTGCGGTTTTCTTGTTACCATCGTATTTGGTTGGGTAACCGTCTGACTGCAGGAGGATACCAATGGACTGGTCAGGTGTGCAAAAAAGAGGCAAATGGAGTTCAATCTGGAGAAGTGTGAGGTGATGCATTTGGGGAGGGCAAACAAGGCAAGGGAGTACACAATAAATGGGAGGATACTGAGAGGTGTAGAGGAAGTGAATGCATGTCCACAGATCCCTGAAGGTAGCAGGTAGATGAGGTGGTTAAAAAGGCATACGGGATACTTTCCTTTATTAGCCAAGGTGTAGAATATAAGAGCAGGGAGGTTATGTTGGAATTGTATAAAACACTAGTTAGGCCACAGTTTGAGTACTGCGTACAGTTCTGGTCACCACATGACAGGAAAGATGTGATTGCACTAGAGAAGGGACAGAGGAGATTTACGAGGATGTTGCCAGGACTGGAGAATTTTAGCTATGAGGAAAGATTGGATAGGCTGGGGTTGTTCTCTTTGGTACAGAGGAGGCTGAGGGGAGATTTAATTGAGGTGTACAAAATTATGAGGGGCCTAGATAGAGTGGAAGGACCTGTTTCCCTTTGAGCAGAGAGGTCAATAACCAGGGAGCATAGATTTAAATTGATTGGTAGAAGGATTAGAGGGGAGCTGAGGAGAAATGTTCTCACCCAGAGGGTGGTGGGGGTCTGGAACTCACTGCCTGAAAGGGTGGTAGAGGCAGAAACCCTCAACTCATTTAAAAAGTACCTGGATGTGCACCTGAAGTGCCGTAACCTACAGGGCTACGGACCAAGTGCTGGAAAGTGAGATTAGGCTGGAAGGCTCTTTTTCAGCTGGCACAGCCACGATGGGCCGAATGGCCTCCTTCTGTGATTTCTACGATTCTTCTATGATTCTAACAGGTCAGTTTGATAGATCAATGAGTTAAGCCATCCTATTCAATTCAAACACCCCACGTGATTGACATCCCGGGGATCTTTTTGAATGAACAGGTTTGATTGACAGCCGCATCTGAGGTGAAGCTGTGAAAGGGGGCGGGGCCATGATTCTTTGCAGCTCATTTGACGGACAGTTCTGTGGCCAGGAGCTCCTCGTCGTCCGCTGCGAACGCTCAGCCCACCTGTGAGTCTGAAGCCAGCAGAGAGAGAGGATCAGTCGGAGGGCTGGGAGGTAACAGACAGTGATGGAAGAAATAAAGGATTTTCAAGGGTTGGTTTAACGTTGAGGGATAGCACAGGGCAAGTATCTTTGGAGGTTTGGACCTTTTGAATAGTAAAGTTTGTTAATACGCTATTTGTTCTGAGCACTGCTCATTTACCTGTTTAATGTTCAATAAATTTGTCTGTTTGGGTTTGGGTTATAGCCTGAGCCGTGGTCTGACCGAGTGAATATTCTTCCACTTACTAAAGATGAGGAGATTCCCTGGTGGCCTGTGATATAGACCAGTGAGTTGGAGTGCAGTGACGAGGGCTCTCTGTTCGACCTCTCGGTCTCACTACATTGGGCAGGTTCACGGGAGATGGGAGATCTGCTGATGGGACTGACTGATGACACGGAACCGAGCAAATATCTGGTGTAACAACCTAGAACCGTTAACATGATATGCTTGCAGTTTAATCGGTGACAAGCCTATGCCTCACTGCACTTTCAATTTAAATATTACTTAGCTTGAAGGCGGCTCACCACCACCTTCTCAAAGGCAATTATGGATGGGCAATAAATGCTGGCCTTGCCAGCGACGCCCACATCCCATGAACGAATAAATAAAAAAGCCTACCTTGTGTCCTCTGCCAACATCTATCCCTCAACCAACATTATTGAAACAGATTATCTGGTCACTTATCTCATTGCTGTTTGTGGGATCTTGCTGTGCCCAAATTGGCTGCCGTTTTCTACATTCTACACTTCAAAAGTGCTTCATTGACTGTGAAGCGTTTTAGGATGTCCAGAGGTTGTGAAGGGCGCTATATAAATGCAAGTCTTTCATTCTTTCTTTCTTTGTATCCCTCACCACCCACGTCCACCTATCCCCTTCCAACTCCACTTCCTTCTGTGCCTGTCCTTGGAGAAAACTCTCCCTCAAGTCACTTACATCTGCACTTTCAAAATCCCAACTGTCTAGCCTTTGACCCTCTGTTCATCATGGTACTCCACAATACTGAAACGGCCCTAATCAAAGTCACAAATGACATTCTCTGTGACTGTGACCCTGGTTCATTTCCTCTACTCCTCCTCCTCAACCTCTCTGCAGCCTTTGTCACGGTCAACCACACCATCCTCCTCCAACGCCTCTCCTCCATTGTCCAGCTCAGTGGGACTGCCCTCGTTTGGTTCCACTCTTATCTATCTGATCATAGGCAGAACATCTCCAGCGATGGCTTCTCTTCTCGTGCCTGCACCACTCCCTCCAGAGTCCCCCAAGGGTCTGTCCTTGGCCCCCTCTTCCTCATCTATATGCTGCCCCTCGGCGACATCATCCATAGGCATGGGGTCAGCTACCACATGTACACTGATAACGCCCAGATCTACCACTTCACCACCTCTCTCGATCCACTGTCTCTGTGTTGTCAGCCCACTTGTTTGATAACCCGTCTTGGATGAGCTGCAGTTTCCTCCAGTTCAACATTGGGAGAACCGAAGGAATTGTCTCTCCGTTCCCTAGCCACTGATTCCATCCCTCTCCCTGGCCACTGTCTGAGGCTGAACCAGACCATCCGCAACCCTGGTATCCTAACTGACCCTGAGCTGAGCTTCTGACCACATATCCGCTCCATCACCAAGACCGCCTACTTCCACCTCCGTAACATCGCCCGTCTCCGTCCCGCCTCAGCTCATCTGCCAATGAAACTTGTCACCTCTAAACTTGACTATCCCAGTGCTCTCACTTCTAATGAGTGATACTCGACAGGCCTGCTCTATATCTATGGACTTTTTTGTAGATTGGCAGGAGACCGTTCTGCAGAGTTAGAAATGGAGCAAGGTGAAAGAGTCGTCATGCAAGAGATTTCATTTTTTTTCTCTAATCCTGCCATAAAAACGAGCAATGGAATACAGCTCCCAGGATTCAGCCACCCTTAGGATCCAGGTGCAGCACTCAGTACTAACGGGCGGCCATCTTATTTAAGTTGGCTGTTTTGGTCCACTCTGGCCTCTGATGACCTTTATGGAGAACTACAGGAAACTGGGTGAATCAATTTACCCAGGTTGCCTCAGTCAAAATATGTAGTCTCCACAGGTGGTTCTCTACCAGAACTTATTTAATTATTTGACAGGAAGGACCCTGTAATGGTTATAATGGTCCATCGGCAAGTTACGCCCCTCCACCCCAGCCCACCTTGTACCGAGTAGGTCTCTTCAAATGTTATCAAATTCCATTTACTGCGATAAACTTTCACGGATAACATTAAAAACCTAAAGAAACGGGGCCTTGTCCACTGGGGTTATATTTGAACTATGGGTAAATGGCCAGCTCTTCTCAGTCTCCCTTAATCAAGAAGGGGCTGCCATCTATTGGGAAAATGAGAAAGACCGCATACCACAAACTAAGAGCAAAAAAAATCTCTGCATTAAAACTATAGCCAGGAAATTCCTCGGAGCTACTCTCTCTCCTCCGCTGTAACTACGCTGGAAGTTTGGTAGAAACCCTATTTACATGTGTGACTGGGGTTACAGTGGCAGAGTAGGAGCAGTTCTGAGGAATTTCCTGGTCTATGCGATTCGTCTCTCATTGTGTTATGAGACCACATTTATCAATCACTGGTTAGGCCTCAGCTGGAGTATTGTGTCCAATTCTGGACACCACACTTTAGGAAGGATGTCAAGGCCTTGGAGAGGGTGCAGAGGAGATTTACTAGAATGGTACCGGGGATGAGGGACTTCAGTTACGTGGAGAGACTGGAGAAGCTGGGGTTGTTCTCCTTAGAGCAGAGAAGGTTAAGGGGAGATTTGATAGAGGTGTTCAAAATCATGAAGGGTTTTGACAGAGTAAATAAGGAGAAACTGTTTCCAGTGGCAGAAGGGTCGGTAACCAGAGGACACAGATTTAAGGTAATTGGCAAAAGAACCAGAGGGAAGATGAGGAAACATTTTTTTACACAGCGAGTTGTGATGATCTGGAATGCACTGTCTGAAAGGGCAGTGGAAGCAGATTCAATAATAACTTTCAGAAGGGAATTGGATAAATACTAGAAGGGAAAAAATTTACAGGGCAATGGGGAAAGAGCAGGGCAGTGGGACTAATTGGAAAGCTCTTTCAAAGAGTCGGCATAGGCTCGATGGGCCGAACGGCCTCCTTCTGTGCTGTACGATTCCATGATTCCATGATTTAATGGAGATCACTCTTCCGTAACCAACTCAGTAGAACCCAGTTGTCGAAAAAGTTGGAGATCATTCCCATCAGGTATATTTATCCGAGGCAATTTGGGATCATTTGATCAATCGCATGAAAGGTTTGGTCTGCATCAACTAAAAGCATTTCAGTGTCTTCAACTCGGGCCACGCATTAGTATCAATGGTTGGCCCATTATCCTAGAGTTTCCGCCAGTAATATCAATGCGAACCGGGATGAATCGGCCGGACCAGCTCAAAAGATCGGGGAATTTTAAACGGAAGTGAGTTACGCCCGAAACCACTTGGGCTCGTGTTTTCCACGATCTTTCACCGCTGGTTCGAGATCAGTTCAGCCAAATCGGGCCTCGCCCACAACCTGGCCACGCCAACCTCCCCACAGGTGGGGGACTGGACACTCATTAAAAATACGTATCTTTGCTGATAAACCCATTTTCAGCTGTATTAATAAAGCTGCAGCAGGTCACCACTCTTAAATACATCAAGGGATACTTTTTAATGGAAAAGAAAAAATTCCGTTTTATTACGCTGCCCGATTGTGCTGGTTCATGGAAGATTTTATGTTTGTGATTATACAAATTAATTTTAGTGGAAAATTGAATGTAACCCAACCAGCACATTTTGGGCCTGATTTCCCGATTACGCCCAAAGCGGGAACTTTACCCTGCACAATCTCAAATACTTAAAGCTTCTTTCTGCAGTAATTCCACCTCGACAGAGTTCGACAGTGTGCTGGTGTTCGGCCTTCCCGTGTTATTTGTCATTTGCCAGGTGAATACAAATTGGACCATTTCTCGGCACAGAATTTGACAACGCGTGTGGGCTCATGATATAGGGATGGTCGTCACCGGATGGCTGCACATGCTCTCGGCCTCAAACATCAAGAAGTGAGAGACGAAGAACATCGCGACAAAGGCCAACAAGAGGATGGAGGTGGCGATCAGGATTTGGAGTGCACAGTCAGCGCTGCAGGATCTGACCCACACACCACACCCATGTATTCTGAAGATTGCAGCAAGTCATGTGGAAGAGAGAGAAAGGGCATTTTGAGGAGGTAGTCTGAAAATGATCCAAAATAGTCTCATTGTTGGCTCAAACTGTTCTTTCTGCCAATGCAAGTGACGTGGAACAGGCAGTGAGAAAACTGGAGCGTCTCCAAACCTTGCACCATTCCGACTACCTTTTGGAAAACAAAACTCCTGCACTTATATACCTTTTCTTTTAAAGACTGCATGAGTGATTTTAACAAAGAATCTTCGGTGTCCAACACTTTATCAAGCCGACAATCTTCCAGCTCATCATTCACTAATCCTCCCCCTTTGTGACAATGTTTACACTGTTAACAGGATCAGTACCGACACAATGTTGCCAAATATCAGCGCCTCCAAGACCCGTTTGTAAGGGTGGCTAAACAGTTGTTTTTGGGGCTGGCTGAAGTCACCCCATAAGGCCCCATAATAGCCCCCCGCTCCAAACCTAGCCCATTCTAACCCACACTCTCCTACTCTAACCCATTCTAACCCACACTCTCCTACTCTAACCCATTCTAACACACACTCTCCTACTCTAACCCATTCTAACCCCACACTCTCCTACTCTGACCCATTCTATCCCACACTCTCCTACTCTAACCCATTCTAACCCACACTCTCCTACTCTAACCCATTCTAACCCACACTCTCCTACTCTAACCCATTCTAACCCACACTCTCCTACTCTAACCCATTCTAACCCACACTCTCCTACTCTAACCCATTCTAACCCACACTCTCCTACTCTAACCCATTCTAACCCACACTCTCCTACTCTAACCCATTCTAACCCACACTCTCCTACTCTAACCCATTCTAACCCACACTCTCCTACTCTAACCCATTCTAACCCACACTCTCCAACTCTAACCCATTCTAACCCACACTCTCCTACTCTAACCCATTCTAACCCACACTCTCCTACTCTAACCCATTCTAACCCACACTCTCCTACTCTAACCCATTCTAACCCACACTCCCCTACTCTAACCCATTCTAACCCACACTCTCCCACTCGAACCCATTCTAACCCACACTCTCCTACTCTAACCCATTCTAACCCACACTCTCCTACTCTAACCCATTCTAACCCACACTCTCCTACTCTAACCCATTCTAACCCACACTCTCCTACTCTAACCCATTCTAACCCACACTCTCCTACTCTAACCCATTCTAACCCACACTCTCCTACTCTAACCCATTCTAACCCACACTCTCCTACTCTAACCCATTCTAACCTACACTCTCCTACTCTAACCCATTCTAACCCACACTCTCCTACTCTAACCCATTCTAACCCACACTCTCCTACTCTAACCCATTCTAACCCACACTCTCCTACTCTAACCCATTCTAACCCACACTCTCCAACTCTAACCCATTCTAACACACACTCTCCTACTCTAACCCATTCTAACCCACACTCTCCCACTCTAACCCATTCTAACCCACACTCTCCTACTCTAACCCATTCTAACCCACACTCTCCTACTCTAACCCATTCTAACCCACACTCTCCTACTCTAACCCATTCTAACCCACACTCTCCTACTCTAACCCATTCTAACCCACACTCTCCTACTCTAACCCATTCTAACCCACACTCTCCGACTCTAACCCATTCTAACACACACTCTCCAACTCTAACCCATTCTAACCCACACTCTCCTACTCTAACCCATTCTAACCCCACACTCTCCTACTCTAACCCATTCTAACCCACACTCTCCTACTCTAACCCATTCGAACCCACACTCTCCTACTCTAACCCATTCGAACCCACACTCTCCTACTCTAACCCATTCTAACCCACACTCTCCTACTCTAACCCATTCTAACCCACACTCTCCTACTCTAACCCATTCTAACCCACACTCTCCTACTCTAACCCATTCTAACCCACACTCTCCTACTCTAACCCATTCTAACCCACACTCTCCTACTCTAACCCATTCTAACCCACACTCTCCTACTCTAACCCATTCTAACCCACACTCTCCTACTCTAACCCATTCTAACCCACACTCTCCTACTCTAACCCATTCTAAACCACACTCTCCTACTCTAACCCATTCAAACCCACACTCTCCTACTCTAACCCATTCTAAACCCACACTCTCCTACTCTAACCCATTCTAACCCACACTCTCCTACTCTAACCCATTCTAACCCACACTCTCCTACTCTAACCCATTCTAAACCACACTCTCCTACTCTAACCCATTCTAACCCACACTCTCCTACTCTAACCCATTCTAACACACACTCTCCTACTCTAACCCATTCTAACCCACACTCTCCTACTCTAACCCATTCTAACCCACACTCTCCTACTCTAACCCATTCTAACCCACACTCTCCTACTCTAACCCATTCTAACCCACACCCTCCTACTCTAACCCATTCTAACCCACACTCTCCGACTCTAACCCATTCTAACCCACACTCTCCTACTCTAACCCATTCTAACCCACACTCTCCTACTCTAACCCATTCTAACCCACACTCTCCTACTCTAACCCATTCTAACCCCACACTCTCCTACTCTAACCCATTCTAACCCACACTCTCCTACTCTAACCCATTCTAACCCACACTCTCCTACTCTAACCCATTCTAACCCACACTCTCCTACTCTAACCCATTCTAACCCACACTCTCCTACTCTAACCCATTCTAACCCACACTCTCCTACTCTCACCCATTCTAACCCACACTCTCCTACTCTAACCCATTCTAACCCCACACTCTCCTACTCTAACCCATTCTAACCCACACTCTCCTACTCTAACCCATTCTAACCCACACTCTCCTACTCTAACCCATTCTAACCCACACTCTCCTACTCTAACCCACACTCTCCTACTCTAACCCATTCTAACCCACACTCTCCTACTCTAACCCATTCTAACCCACACTCTCCTACTCTAACCCATTCTAACCCACACTCTCCAACTCTAACCCATTCTATCCCACACTCTCCAACTCTAACCCATTCTAAACCACACTCTCCAACTCTAACCCATTCTAACCCACACTCTCCTACTCTAACCCATTCTAACCCACACTCTCCTACTCTAACCCATTCTAACCCACACTCTCCTACTCTAACCCATTCTAACCCACACTCTCCTACTCTAACCCATTCTAACCCACACTCTCCTACTCTAACCCATTCTAACCCACACTCTCCTACTCTAACCCATTCTAACCCACACTCTCCTACTCTAACCCATTCTAACCCACACTCTCCTACTCTAACCCATTCTAACCCACACTCTCCTGCTCTAACCCATTCTAACCCACACTCTCCTACTCTAACCCATTCTAACCCACACTCTCCTACTCTAACCCATTCTAACCCACACTCTCCTACTCTAACCCATTCTAACCCACACTCTCCTACTCTAACCCATTCTAACACACACTCTCCTACTCTAACCCATTCTAAACCACACTCTCCTACTCTAACCCATTCTAATCCACACTCTCCAACTCTAACCCATTCTGACCCACATTCTCCTACTCTAACCCATTCTAACCCACACTCTCCTACTCTAACCCATTCTAACCCACACTCTCCGACTCTAACCCATTCTAACCCACACTCTCCTACTCTAACCCATTCTGACCCACACTCTCCAACTCTAACCCATTCTAACCCACACTCTCCTACTCTAACCCATTCTAACACACACTCTCCTACTCTAACCCATTCTATCCCACACTCTCCTACTCTAACCCATTCTAAACCCACACTCTCCTACTCTAACACATTCTAACCCACACTCTCCTACTCTAACCCATTCTAACCCACACTCTCCTACTCTAACCCATTCTTACCCACACTCTCCTACTCTAACCCATTCTAACCCACACTCTCCTACTCTAACCCATTCTAACCCACACTCTCCTACTCTAACCCATTCTAACCCACACTCTCCTACTCTAACCCATTCTAACCCACACTCTCCTACTCTAACCCATTCTAACCCACACTCTCCTACTCTAACCCATTCTAACCCACACTCTCCTACTCTAACCCATTCTAACCCACACTCTCCGACTCTAACCCATTCTAACCCACACTCTCCTACTCTAACCCATTCTAACCCACACTCTCCTACTCTAACCCATTCTAACCCACACTCTCCTACTCTAACCCATTCTAACCCACACTCTCCTACTCTAACCCATTCTAACCCCACACTCTCCTACTCTAACCCATTCTAACCCACACTCTCCTACTCTAACCCATTCTAACCCACACTCTCCTACTCTAACCCATTCTAACCCACACTCTCCTACTCTAACCCATTCTAACCCACACTCTCCTACTCTAACCCATTCTAACCCACACTCTCCTACTCTAACCCATTCTAACCCACACTCTCCTACTCTAACCCATTCTAACCCACACTCTCCTACTCTAACCCATTCTAACCCACACTCTCCTACTCTAACCCATTCTAACCCACACTCTCCTACTCTAACCCATTCTAACCCCACACTCTCCTATTCTAACCCATTCTAACCCACACTCTCCTACTCTAACCCATTCTAACCCACACTCTCCTACTCTAACCCATTCTAACCCACACTCTCCTACTCTAACCCATTCTAACCCAAACTCTCCTACTCTAACCCATTCTAACCCACACTCTCCTACTCTAACCCATTCTAACCCACACTCTCCTACTCTAACCCATTCTAACCCACACTCTCCTACTCTAACCCATTCTAACCCACACTCTCCTACTCTAACCCATTCTAACCCACACTCTCCTACTCTAACCCATTCTAAACCACACTCTCCAACTCTAACCCATTCTAACCCACACTCTCCTACTCTAACCCATTCTAACCCACACTCTCCTACTCTAACCCATTCTAAACCACACTCTCCAACTCTAACCCATTCTAACCCTCACTCTCCTATTCTAACCCATTCTAACCCACACTCTCCTACTCTAACCCATTCTAACCCACACTCTCCTACTCTAACCCATTCTAAACCACACTCTCCAACTCTAACCCATTCTAACCCACACTCTCCTACTCTAACCCATTCTAACCCACACTCTCCTACTCTAACCCATTCTCACCCACACTCTCCTACTCTAACCCATTCTAAACCACACTCTCCTACTCTAACCCATTCTAAACCACACTCTCCTACTCTAACCCATTCTAAACCACACTCTCCTACTCTATCCCATTCTAACCCACACTCTCCTACTCTAACCCATTCTAAACCACACTCTCCAACTCTAACCCATTCTAACCCACACTCTCCTACTCTAACCCATTCTAACCCACACTCTCCTACTATAACCCATTCTAACCCACACTCTCCGACTCTAACCCATTCTAACCCACACTCTCCTACTCTAACCCATTCTAACCCACACTCTCCTACTCTAACCCATTCTAACCCACACTCTCCTACTCTAACCCATTCTAACCCACACTCTCCGACTCTAACCCATTCTAACCCACACTCTCCTACTCTAACCCATTCTAACCCACACTCTCCTACTCTAACCCATTCTAACCCACACTCTCCTACTCTAACCCATTCTAACCCACACTCTCCTACTCTAACCCATTCTAACCCACACTCTCCTACTCTAACCCATTCTAACCCACACTCTCCTACTCCAACCCATTCTAACCCACACTCTCCAACTCTAACCCATTCTAACCCACACTCTCCTACTCTAACCCATTCTAACCCACACTCTCCTACTCTAACCCATTCTAACCCACACTCTCCTACTCTAACCCATTCTATCCCCACACTCTCCTACTCTAACCCATTCTAACCCACACTCTCCTACTCTAACCCATTCTCACCCACACCCTCCTACTCTAACCCATTCGAACCCACACTCTCCTACTCTAACCCATTCTAACCCACACTCTCCTACTCTAACCCATTCTAACCCACACTCTCCGACTCTAACCCATTCTAACCCACACTCTCCTACTCTAACCCATTCTAACCCACACTCTCCGACTCTAACCCATTCTAACCCACACTCTCCTACTCTAACCCATTCTGACCCACACTCTCCTACTCTAACCCATTCTAACCCACACTCTCCTACTCTAACCCATTCTAACACACACTCTCCTACTCTAACCCATTCTGACCCACACTCTCCTACTCTAACCCATTCTAACCCACACTCTCCTACTCTAACCCATTCGAACCCCACACTCTCCTACTCTAACCCATTCTAACCCACACTCTCCTGCTCTAACCCATTCTAACCCACACTCTCCTACTCTAACCCATTCTAACCCACACTCTCCTACTCTAACCCATTCTAACCCACACTCTCCTACTCTAACCCATTCTAACCCACACACTCCTACTCTAACCCATTCTAACCCACACTCTCCTACTCTAACCCATTCTAACCCACACTCTCCTACTCTAACCCATTCTAACCCACACTCTCCTACTCTAACCCATTCTAACCCACACTCTCCTACTCTAACCCATTCTAACCCACACTCTCCTACTCTAACCCATTCTAACACACACTCTCCTACTCTAACCCATTCTAACCCACACTCTCCTACTCTAACCCATTCTAACACACACTCTCCTACTCTAACCCATTCTAACCCACACTCTCCTACTCTAACCCATTCTAACCCACACTCTCCTACTCTAACCCATTCTAACCCACACTCTCCTACTCTAACCCATTCTAACCCACACTCTCCTACTCTAACCCATTCTAACCCACACTCTCCTACTCTAACCCATTCTAACCCACACTCTCCTACTCAAACCCATTCTAACCCACACTCTCCTACTCTAACCCATTCTAACCCACACTCTCCTACTCTAACCCATTCTAACCCACACTCTCCTACTCTAACCCATTCTAACCCACACTCTCCTACTCTAACCCATTCTAACCCACACTCTCCTACTCTAACCCATTCTAACCCACACTCTCCTACTCTGACCCATTCTAACCCACACTCTCCTACTCTAACCCATTCTAACCCACACTCTCCTGCTCTAACCCATTCTAACCCACACTCTCCTACTCTAACTCATTCTAACCCACACTCTCCTACTCTAACCCATTCTAACCCACACTCTCCTACTCTAACCCATTCTAACCCACACTCTCCTACTCTAACTCATTCTAACCCACACTCTCCTACTCTAACCCATTCTAACCCACACTCTCCTACTCTAACCCATTCTAACCCACACTCTCCTACTCTAACCCATTCTAACCCACACTCTCCTACTCTAACCCATTCTAACCCACACTCTCCTACTCTAACCCATTCTAACCCGCACTCTCCTACTCTAACCCATTCTAACCCACACTCTCCTACTCTAACCCATTCTAACCCCACACTCTCCTACTCTAACCCATTCTAACCCACACTCCCCTGCTCTAACCCATTCTAACCCACACTCTCCTACTCTAACCCATTCTAACCCACACTCTCCTACTCTAACCCATTCGAACCCACACTCTCCTACTCGAACCCATTCTAACCCACACTCTCCTACTCTAACCCATTCTAACCCACACTCTCCTACTCTAACCCATTCTAACCCACACTCTCCTACTCTAACCCATTCTAACCCACACTCTCCGACTCTAACCCATTCTAACCCACACTCTCCTACTTTAACCCATTCTAACCCACACTCTCCTACTCTAACCCATTCTAACCCACACTCTCCTACTCTAACCCATTCTAACCCACACTCTCCGACTCTAACCCATTCTAACCCACACTCTCCTACTCTAACCCATTCTAACCCACACTCTCCTACTCTAACCCATTCTAACCCACACTCTCCTACTCTAACCCATTCTAACCCACACTCTCCTACTCTAACCCATTCTAACCCACACTCTCCTACTCTAACCCATTCTAACCCACACTCTCCGACTCTAACCCATTCTAACCCACACTCTCCTACTCTAACCCATTCTAACCCACACTCTCCTACTCTAACCCATTCTAACCCACACTCTCCTACTCTAACCCATTCTAACCCACACTCTCCTACTCTAACCCATTCTAACCCACACTCTCCTACTCTAACCCATTCTAACCCACACTCTCCTACTCTAACCCATTCTAACCCACACTCTCCTCCTCTAACCCATTCTAACCCACACTCTCCTACTCTAACCCATTCTAACCCACACTCTCCTACTCTAACCCATTCTAACCCACACTCTCCTACTCTCACCCATTCTAACCCACACTCTCCTACTCTAACCCATTCTAACCCACACTCTCCTACTCTAACCCATTCTAACCCACACTCTCCTACTCTAACCCATTCTAACACACACTCTCCTACTCTAACCCATTCTAACACACACTCTCCTACTCTAACCCATTCTAACCCACACTCTCCTACTCTAACCCATTCTAACCCACACTCTCCTACTCTAACCCATTCTAACCCACACTCTCCTACTCTAACCCATTCTAACACACACTCTCCTACTCTAACCCATTCTAACCCACACTCTCCTACTCTAACCCATTCTAACCCACACTCTCCTACTCTAACCCATTCTAACCCACACTCTCCTACTCTAACCCATTCTAACCCACACTCTCCTACTCTAACCCATTCTAACCCACACTCTCCTACTCTAACCCATTCTAACCCACACTCTCCTACTCTAACCCATTCTAACCCACACTCTCCTACTCTAACCCATTCTAACCCACACTCTCCCACTCTAACCCATTCTAACCCACACTCTCCTACTCTAACCCATTCTAACCCACACTCTCCCACTCTAACCCATTCTAACCCATACTCTCCTACTCTAACCCATTCTAACCCACACTCTCCCACTCTAACCCATTCTAACCCACACTCTCCCACTCTAACCCATTCTAACCCATACTCTCCTACTCTAACCCATTCTAACCCACACTCTCCTACTCTAACCCATTCTAACCCACACTCTCCCACTCTAACCCATTCTAACCCATACTCTCCTACTCTAACCCATTCTAAACCCACACTCTCCTACTCTAACACATTCTAACCCACACTCTCCTACTCTAACCCATTCTAACCCACACTCTCCTACTCTAACCCATTCTAAACCCACACTCTCCTACTCTAACCCATTCTAACCCACACTCTCCTACTCTAACCCATTCTAACCCACACTCTCCTACTCTAACCCATTCTAACCCACACTCTCCAACTCTAACCCATTCTAACCCACACTCTCCTACTCTAACCCATTCTAACCCACACTCTCCTACTCTAACCCATTCTAACCCACACTCTCCTACTCTAACCCATTCTAACCCACACTCTCCTACTCTAACCCATTCTAACCCACACTCTCCTACTCTAACCCATTCTAACCCACACTCTCCTACTCTAACCCATTCTAACCCACACTCTCCTACTCTAACCCATTCTAACACACACTCTCCTACTCTAACCCATTCTAACCCACACTCTCCTACTCTAACCCATTCTAACACACACTCTCCGACTCTAACCCATTCTAACCCACACTCTCCTACTCTAACCCATTCTAACCCACACTCTCCTACTCTAACCCATTCTAACCCACACTCTCCGACTCTAACCCATTCTAACCCACACTCTCCTACTCTAACCCATTCTAACCCACACTCTCCTACTCTAACCCATTCTAACCCACACTCTCCTACTCTAACCCATTCTAACCCACACTCTCCTACTCTAACCCATTCTAACCCACACTCTCCTACTCTAACCCATTCTAACCCACACTCTCCTACTCTAACCCATTCTAACCCACACTCTCCTACTCTAACCCATTCTAACACACACTCTCCTACTCTAACCCATTCTAACCCACACTCTCCTACTCCAACCCATTCAAACCCTCAGTCTCCTACTCTAACCCATTCTAACCCACACTCTCCTACTCTAACCCATTCTAACCCACACTCTCCTACTCCAACCCATTCAAACCCTCAGTCTCCTACTCTAACCCATTCTAACCCACACTCTCCTACTCTAACCCATTCTAACCCACACTCTCCTACTCTAACCCATTCTAACCCACACTCTCCTACTCTAACCCATTCTAACCCACACTCTCCTACTCTAACCCATTCTAACCCACACTCTCCTACTCTAACCCATTCTAACCCACACTCTCCTACTCTAACCCATTCTAACCCACACTCTCCTACTCTAACCCATTCTAACCCACACTCTCCTACTCTAACCCATTCTAACCCACACTCTCCTACTCTAACCCATTCTAACCCACACTCTCCTACTCTAACCCATTCTAACCCACACTCTCCTACTCTAACCCATTCTAACCCACAGTCTCCAACTCTAACCCATTCTAACCCACACTCTCCTACTCTAACCCATTCTAACCCACACTCTCCTACTCTAACCCATTCTAACCCACACTCTCCTCCTCTAACCCATTCTAACCCACACTCTCCTACTCTAACCCATTCTAACCCACACTCTCCTACTCTAACCCATTCTAACCCACACTCTCCTACTCTAACCCATTCTAACCCACACTCTCCTACTCTCACCCATTCTAACCCACACTCTCCTACTCTAACCCATTCTAACCCACACTCTCCTACTCTAACCCATTCTAACACACACTCTCCTACTCTAACCCATTCTAACCCACACTCTCCTACTCTAACCCATTCTAACCCACACTCTCCTACTCTAACCCATTCTAACCCACACTCTCCTACTCTAACCCATTCTAACCCACACTCTCCTACTCTAACCCATTCTAACCCACACTCTCCCACTCTAACCCATTCTAACCCACACTCTCCTACTCTCACCCATTCTAACCCACACTCTCCTACTCTCACCCATTCTAACCCACACTCTCCTACTCTAACCCATTCTAACCCCACACTCTCCTACTCTAACCCATTCTAACACACACTCTCCTACTCTAACCCATTCTAACCCACACTCTCCTACTCTAACCCATTCTAACCCACACTCTCCTACTCTCACCCATTCTAACCCACACTCTCCTACTCTAACCCATTCTAACCCCACACTCTCCTACTCTAACCCATTCTAACCCACACTCTACTACTCTAACCCATTCTAACCCACACTCTCCTACTCTAACCCATTCTAACCCACACTCTCCTACTCTAACCCATTCTAACCCACACTCTCCTACTCTAACCCATTCTAACCCACACTCTCCTACTCTAACCCATTCTAACCCACACTCTCCCACTCTAACCCATTCTAACCCACACTCTCCTACTCTAACCCATTCTAACCCACACTCTCCCACTCTAACCCATTCTAACCCATACTCTCCTACTCTAACCCATTCTAACCCACACTCTCCCACTCTAACCCATTCTAACCCACACTCTCCCACTCTAACCCATTCTAACCCATACTCTCCTACTCTAACCCATTCTAACCCACACTCTCCTACTCTAACCCATTCTAACCCACACTCTCCCACTCTAACCCATTCTAACCCATACTCTCCTACTCTAACCCATTCTAAACCCACACTCTCCTACTCTAACCCATTCTAACCCACACTCTCCTACTCTAACCCATTCTAACCCACACTCTCCTACTCTAACACATTCTAACCCACACTCTCCTACTCTAACCCATTCTAACCCACACTCTCCTACTCTAACCCATTCTAAACCCACACTCTCCTACTCTAACCCATTCTAACCCACACTCTCCTACTCTAACCCATTCTAACCCACACTCTCCTACTCTAACCCATTCTAACCCACACTCTCCAACTCTAACCCATTCTAACCCACACTCTCCTACTCTAACCCATTCTAACCCACACTCTCCTACTCTAACCCATTCTAACCCACACTCTCCTACTCTAACCCATTCTAACCCACACTCTCCTACTCTAACCCATTCTAACCCACACTCTCCTACTCTAACCCATTCTAACCCACACTCTCCTACTCTAACCCATTCTAACCCACACTCTCCTACTCTAACCCATTCTAACCCACACTCTCCTACTCTAACCCATTCTAACACACACTCTCCTACTCTAACCCATTCTAACCCACACTCTCCTACTCTAACCCATTCTAACCCACACTCTCCGACTCTAACCCATTCTAACCCACACTCTCCTACTCTAACCCATTCTAACCCACACTCTCCTACTCTAACCCATTCTAACCCACACTCTCCTACTCTAACCCATTCTAACCCACACTCTCCTACTCTAACCCATTCTAACCCACACTCTCCTACTCCAACCCATTCAAACCCTCAGTCTCCTACTCTAACCCATTCTAACCCACACTCTCCTACTCTAACCCATTCTAACCCACACTCTCCTACTCTAACCCATTCTAACCCACACTCTCCTACTCTAACCCATTCTAACCCACACTCTCCTACTCTAACCCATTCTAACCCACACTCTCCTACTCTAACCCATTCTAACCCACACTCTCCTACTCTAACCCATTCTAACCCACACTCTCCTACTCTAACCCATTCTAACCCACACTCTCCTACTCTAACCCATTCTAACCCACACTCTCCTACTCTAACCCATTCTAACCCACACTCTCCTACTCTAACCCATTCTAACCGCAACAGTTTCTTATTCTAACCCGGCTGAGATACTTTCACCCGGGGGTGATTGAGTCGCGTTACTGAATATTTTGCACTGGATGATTCACAGAGGACGAGTGTGCCTCAGGAGTGGGGATTGGATGAGGACGCCTCACCTTCCCAGAGGAGACTGAGGAGATGTCTGCTCCTGGCTTCGGAGTCATGCGACCCAAAACTCATGAGTACTTGGCTGAAAAAAGGATGTTTGAGGAACATCACTCCTGAGTACGGGCTCTGAGGTCAGTCTCCGAGGATGTGCGACAACTGACAGGTGTGACTCTCAATTGTGGCGACGCCATGGAAGCTTGCCTGTCTTGCAGGAACCAATGTAATGCATGCCAGCTTCCTAGCAATCTGCAGCAGATCTCCAGCTGAGAAGTGGCCAGGGACCAGTTGGTGACTCTGCAGAGACGCAGGCTGTAGCTCTGGTGGCAATCGGAGAATACACAGCACCCTGCAGACCAACGTCCAGGCTCTGGAGGCCGTGATGGGGGCTGCTATCTCTCAGGGCTTTCAGGGTCTGAGATCCACCATTAGACCAGCCATCCCGCTGATCAGTGGGGACACAGTTCCAGGACCCAGTGGAATGGCGACCGTTGGACTCCACCTGCCTCAGGAAAGGAGCACATGCCAGGCTTCCAGCCTTCTCCTCAGAGCGTCTCATGTGATACTGGCCCTTAGGTTGCACTTAGGAGGAGCACGAGAATAGGAGAATGACAGGCTTATGTCGGGTCCAAGGGCAGGCATGGTATGAGCCAACGGGTTGGCTTCTGGTCACTTTCGAGCTCTTTGTATTCAAGGAGAATGTGCTGTGTAATCAATGGTGATTGTAGGCCTACAGGAAAAGGCACACTTATTTCCTGCTGACTAACTGAATCATGAAGAGCCCCTCGCGATCCCTTTAATGGATCTTGGCCACAGATCTTCATGCAGTAGGTGGCACATTCTTCTGACACAAATCTCCTCATTAAGGTCTTCATCGGGTCTGCATGGCCTGCAAGTTCTTTGGGTGGGGGGGCTTCTCCTCCACCTCCTCCTCCATTAAAATTGCACACAAGAGAATGTCCATTGGGAATCCCATACCTGGTACTCAGCATCCTCTTATTGCAAGAGTATCCCAGTGATCTCAAGAGGCCCTCAGAGTGTCAGACACAAGTCCAGCTCAATCCAGGCATGAAAAACAATGCTTTCAAAGGTAATGTGTAACTCCAGAAATCTCTCTGGAGAGTTTCGCTAAGCTGCAGTGAAGCACTTCCACCAGCCTTAACTTAGCAACAAGTCCTACGTTTTGGGGGCTCCAACACATGCTCATTTACATATATTTAAATGACCCTCCGGCAGTATGGGCGGGCTCATTGCGGGAAGGCCGCACTTGACAACGGAGGCTGGAACGCAGCCAGTACAGGACGGAGACCCGTCAGGATTTGCAGGACTCAAAAAAGAAAATTGCCAAAGGCAGCGTTGAAGAATCATTGGAAACAAAGAAGAAGAAAGAAAGAACTTGGATTTCTATCACACCTTCAAGAACCTCAAGACGTCCCAAAGAGCTTTACAGCCAATGAAGTACCTTTTGAAGAGTGGGCACTGTTATAATGTAGGAAACGTGGCGGCCAATTTGCGCACAGCAAGATCCCACAAACAGCAATGAGATAAATGACCAAATAATCTGTTTTAGTTCGTTGAGGGGTATATATTGGCCCAGGACACCGGGGAAGAATTCCCCTGCTCTTCTTCGAATAGTGCCATTGGATCTTTTACGTCCACCTGAGAGGGCACTTGCCGCTTCTATTTAACGTCTTATCTGAAAGACGGCGCCTCCCGACAGTGCAGCACTCCCTCAGTGCTGCACTGGGACAGTCAGTCTGGATTAAGTGCTCAAGTCTCTGGAGTGGGGACTTGAACCCACAACCATCTGACACAGAGGAGAGCGAGCTACCCAAGAGAAAAAAAACATGAAATTGGGAGAGATGGAAAAGACAGAAAGCCTACACATCGGGTCTGAAATTTAAACAGAAAACCCTGGCAACACACAGTGGTTTTGTCAGTCCTGGTAAAAAGAAAATAAAGATGAACACAGGGAGATCAGAACCTTCCCCACTCCACCTCTGGCGCTCGGTCGTGACAAAGGATCAAACCCCTCCCTCCATCCCTTGGACACGGCAAACACCATATCCCTGTGCTGCAAAGAAAATGAGAGATATAACTAGAGTCTCAGTCTTCCTACTATCTAAAGGCTTTTAAAATCCAAGCTTGGTGTCACCTACTGACTACAGTACTGTATTGTGTACAGTTTTGGTCTCCTTATCTAAAGAAGGATATACTTGCCTTAGAGGGGGTGCAGTGAAGGTTCACTAGATTGATTCCTGGGATGGGAGGGTTGTCCGATGAGGAGAGGTTGAGTAGAATGGGCCTATACTCTCTGGAGTTTCGAAGAATGAGAGGTGATCTCATTGAAACATATCAGATTCTGAGGGGGCTTGACAGGGTAGATGCTGAGAGGTTGTTTCCCCTGGTTAGTGAGTCTAGAACTGGGGGTCATAGTCTCAGGATAAGGGGTCAGCCATTTAGGACTGAGATGAGGAGGAATTTCCTCACTCAGAAGGTTGTGAATCTTTAGAATTCTCTACCCCAGAGGGCTGTGGATGCTCAGTCATTGAGTATATTCAAGACTGAGATCAATAGATTTTTGGACTTGAGGGGAATCAAGGGATATGGGGATCGGGCGGGAAAGTGGAGTTGAGGTCGAAGATCAGCCATGATCTTATTGAATGGCGGAGCTGACTCGAAGGGCCGAATGGCCTACTCCTGCTCCTATTTCTAATATTCTTATGTAATCTCTGATTTACACCATCCATATATCTGTGTGATGGCTCTTCACCTTGTTGTCTCAATGAAGGGGGATTCTAGAGAGACCAAAAACTACAAAAACCTCATTAGTAACAGCGGCTCGTAAGATGGATGTTGGGTTATTGCAGGATGTCCATTGGGCATGCTGGGGCCTCGTGCTGTAATCAAAAGGAAGAGTCTGGATTTTGTTCTTGAACAGCTCAGGCTCTATCAGGCCATGGGCTGCTGGGGCCTGCTCCACTTTGCCAGTTTTTAATGCTTCCCTTTATATCTGTCCATCCCCCACCTCTTTAGCCATTCACACACTCTCTGTGTCTCGTCCCTGTCTCGTATTTCTTAGATTCCTCTGATTATGGCTCCCACTGTCTCCTGCTAATCTCACTTCAGCTACTTAACCATCTCCTGTTCTCTATTTAAGCAATTTGCAAGTCATTGTATTTCTTTACTTGTCTGTGTATATGTATCCTTATGTGTGTATATGTGTGTATGCATCTGTATCATGTATGTGTGTGTATGCATGTGTGTGTATGTCTGTGTGTATATGTGTGTGTGTATGTCTGTGTGTATGTCTGTGTGTGTATATCTGTGTGTATGCCTGTGTGTGTATCTGTGTGTGTATGTCTGTGTGTGTATATCTGTATGTGTATGTCTATGTGTGTATATCTGTGTGTGTATATCTGTGTGTATATTTGTGTGTGTATATCTGTGTGTATGTCTGTGTGTGTATGTCTGTGTGTGTATATCTATGTGTGTATATCTGTGTGTATGTCTGTGTGTGTATATCTATGTGTGTATATCTGTGTGTATATTTGTGTGTGTATGTCTGTGTGTGTATGTCTGTGTGTGTATATCTGTGTGTGTATCTGTGTGTGTATCTGTGTGTGTATATCTCTGTGTGTATGTCTGTGTGTGTATATCTGTGTGTGTATCTCTGTGTGTATGTCTCTGTGTGTATATCTGTGTGTGTATGTCTGTGTGTGTATGTCTCTGTGTGTATATCTGTGTGTGTATGTCTCTGTGTGTATATCTGTGTGTGTATATCTATGTGTGTATGTCTGTGTGTGTATATCTGTGTGTGTATGTCTGTGTGTGTATATCTGTGTGTGTATATCTGTGTGTGTATGTCTCTGTGTGTATATCTGTGTGTGTATATCTGTGTGTGTATGTCTGTGTGTGTATATCTGTGCGCGTATGTCTGTGCGCGTATATTTGTGCGTGTATATCTGTGTGTGCATATCTGTGTGTGTATATCTGTGTGTGTATGTCTGTGTGTTTATGTCTGTGTGTGTATATCTGTGTGTATATCTGTGTGCGTATGTCTGTGCGCGTATATCTGTGCCCGTATATCTGTGTGTATATCTGTGTGTGTGTATATCTGTGTGTGTACATCTGTGTGTGTATATCTGTGTGTATATCTGTGTGCGTATATCTGTGTGTATATCTGTGTGTGTGTATATCTGTGTGTGTACATCTGTGTGTGTATATCTGTGTGTATATCTGTGTGCGTATATCTGTGTGTATATCTGTGCGCGTATATCTGTGTGTATATCTGTGTGTGTATATCTGTGTGTGTACATCTGTGTGTGTGTATATCTGTGTGCGTATATCTGTGCGCGTATATCTGTGTGTATATCTGTGTGTGTATATCTGTGTGTGTATGTCTGTGTGTGTATATCTGTGTGTGTATGTCTGTGTGTGTATATCTGTGTGCTTTTTCCCTCCCTTTCCCTTTGTTCTGCTCCTTTTTAAATGCTGCTCATCAGTAATATCTTCCAGTATTGACAAGGGTCCCACACACCTGAAACGTTGTCCTGTCAGTTCTCAGCGCTCTCCACGGGGGATGCCTGACCCGCTGAGTGTTTCCGGCATTTTGCTCTCGTTGCGTTTCCGACCTTTGACTATTTTTCCACAGAAAGGATTTGGGAATGAGTTATATTGAAGTAAAAGTGTTTCAATGAAAGTGAGCCCACAGAGGGTCAAAGTGTAGCACGCAGCCAGGGGTAGGAGTCCGTTAAATTGGCAGGCCCGCTGACTAACCCCGGAATAGGGAAGTTGTTGGAGAAACAGCTCCCTCACTTCCTGCGCTCAGAAGTGACCAAAGGAGAAAAAAAGCACATGAGGGTCAGTCCCAACAAAGGCTGCACGATACGATCTTTGACCTGGACTCAGAAGTAAGACACGGCTGGTTAGTTTTGTAGCTAGAGGCTGGCCAGAAACAAAGAAAAGTTTTAAAGTGAGTTTGTCGGCCGTGGATCAGTGGGTCGCTCTCCCGCCTCCGAGTCAGGCGGTCACGGATTCAAGTCTCACTCCAGTGACTTGAGCCCATCATCCAGGCCGACACTCCCAGTGCAGTACTGAGGGAGTGCTGCACTGTCGGAGGTGCCGTCTTTTGGATGTGATGTTAAAGCTAGATGTAAAAGATCTATTTCGAAGAAGAGCAGGGGGAGTTCTCCCCCGTGTCCTGGGCCAATATTTATCCCTCAACCAACATCACTAAAAAAACAGATTATCTGGTCATTTATCAAATTGTGGGATCTTGCTGTGCGTAAATTGGCTGCCGCGTTTTCAACATTTCAACAGTGACTGCAATTCGAAAGTACTTCATTGGCTGTAAAGCACTCTGGGACGACCTGAGGTCACGAAAGACGCTATATAAATGCAAATTCTTACGTTCTTTCTTCATCCAGAACAGGAGTGTTTCTCAGGGATGAAGATAATTTCACACCAGAGGCTGCCATCTAGAGGAGAAGCTAAAAATTGGCAAAATGCATCTGGAGTCCCATTCGAAAAGGAATCCATGCATCCAAATAGCACCAAAAGCATGTCCTGTACAGTGAATTACTTTTATGTGCAGTGCCTGTTGTTATGTCAGTAATACAGCAACCATTTTTACATAGCAAGATCCCACAAACAGCATGGGATCTTTTACGTCCACCTGCGAGGGCAGAAAGGGCCTCGGTGTAGAGTCTCATCCAAAAGACAGCACCTCCGACAGTGCAGCACTCCCTCAGTACCACACTGGGAGCATCAGTCTGGATGATATGCTCACGTTTCTGGGGTGGGGCTTTGGACCCACAATCTTCTGACTCAGAGGCGAGAGAGTTACCCACTGAGGTGCAGCTGACACCAGAGAGAGAGGAAGTCAGTGCAAAAGCAGCGACTGGCACACACAGATACTACACTGAAAACTGGCACAGTTGTTCAAAGATTACAGCTTAATGTCTCAGAGGGAAGGGGAAGAGCAGCTCAAGAGGGACTATCAAATGGTCTAATAGGAATCCGCTGGGTTGCCTGAGTCAGCAAAGAAATCTCTAAAATTATCCGTGTGGGTAATTTATGGAAATACTTCCTTCTAATCAAATTACTTTGACCTTCCTTTTTTCGGCTTAAAAATGGGCAGAGTCAGTTCCAAACATCAGCTTCCTCAAAACGAGCAACATTTAAAGGGCCCTGACCGTGAAAAACCTGGCATAGGAATATTTTCTTTGTCTGGGGAGGGTAAGAAATCGGAATACAAATTAAGTGATGCTGTGTCCCACTACAATTTATAGCACTAAGTGTTTAGCACTCTCAATGTCCCTTTGCAACTTCCTGCTGCCACCTACACAACTTACTGTGCCTCCTAACTTAGTGTCATCTGCAAACTTGAATATACAACTCTCTATTCCTTCATCCAAGTCTTGTGTATATATCTGGAGACAAGCTGAGGCCCCAGAGTCCCTGGGGAACATCACTTGTCACATCCCATCAAAGAGAGAACATTCCCATTATCCCTACTCTCTGTCTCCTACCTCCCAACCAATTACCGGCCCAAGTCACAAGGTTACCTTCAATTCCGTGCACTCTCATTTTTTGCTAATAATCTCTTGTGTGGAACCTTATCAAATGCCTTCTGGAATTCCATATCGACAACATCCATCGACACTCCCGTATCCACCGTGTTAGTGAGCTCCTCAAAAAATTCAATTTGATTAATCAGACATGACCGACCCTTCACAAATCCTGTCTTTGATCAGCTGATACTTGACCAAATGCTCAGTCACTCTGTCCCTGACGATAGATTTCAGGAACTTCCCCACTGGCTTGGAAATTCCAGGGTCCCTGGCAGAGCGGGACTTATGCCCATCGCAAATCTAATTGAAGGAAGCTGACTCAGAAATCCCCCACCCAGAGTACATTCTGTGCCCTTGCTGTCCTCAGTGCTTCCTCCAAGTGGTGCTCAACATGGAGGAGGACTGCTCCATCGGCTGAGAGAGGGCGGTAGGTGATAATCAGCAAGAGGTTTCCTTGCCCATGTTTGACCTGAAGCTCTGAGACTTCATAGGGTCTGGAGTCAATGTTGAAGACTCCCAGGGACACTCCCATCCGACTGTATCCCACTCTCTGGTGGGACAGGACATACGCAGGAGTCTGGGACGATGGGTATGATTCTGTGAGTATGGCTATGTCAGGCTGTTGCTTGACTAGTCTGTGGGACAGCTCTCCCAATTTTGGCACAAGTCCCCAGATGTTAGTGAGGAGGACTTTGCAGGGTCGAACGGGCTTGGTTTGCCTTTGTCGTGTCCTCATTCGATACCTAGGTCGCAGTTTGATACAACTGAGTGACTGACTACGGCATTTCAAATGCAGTCAAGAGGCAGCCACATTGGTGTAGGACTGGAACATATAGACCAGAAGACCAGGTAAGGATGGTAGGTTTCATTCTCTGAAGGACATTAGAGAACCAGTTGGGTTTTTGCATCAATCCGACACCTTCATAGTCACTTTTACTGAGGCCAGAATTTTATTCCAGATTTATTTGTATTTTTAAACTGAATTCAATTTCTCAAACTGCCATGAGTGAGATTTGAACTCACGTTCTCTGCGATTATTAGTCCTGGTCTCATGGATTACTAGTCCAGTAACATAACCACTACACTACCGCACCCATAAACACTAGGTTAATGTCCAGCGGGAGTACTCGTGTTCGATGGGCGTCGGTGACTCCCCTCCCCCTCAATTGTAAAGGGCAGGTTGACCTCTTCAGCCGTGGTTGAAGCCCACCTAGGAGAAGGTTCTCCGCAGATAAAAACCGTGAGGAAGGCAACAGGAAACCACCTCAGCTCCTCTTCCCCAGTGAGTGCCTCAAGAATCTCATGAGTGAGACTTGAGTTAGGACCTGGCCTGGGGCGGACGGAATGTCACATGGCTGCAATCAATAGCTTCAACATCCCTGGGGAATCGGCAATGTGTGAGAGCACTGCCAAGTTGTATAAATTAAGTTGTCTTGGCCTCGTGGAGGAGTGCACAGCAAATTGGCTGATCTGGTAAAAGTCCCTTGCGGCTCCCTGGCATGGGTCTGCGACATAAAAGTTGAGAGCTCCTCCAAAGCTTCAGGACTGACGTGCAGCTTCCTGAGACACAGCTCCTGGGAAAGGTCTCGGAAAGTGTGCCTGGGTCGAGACATCCTGCTGAGTGGATAGTGCGAGGTTGGGTCTCCCTCTCCTCTGGTGCTGCCTAATTAATCTGGCTTCCCTGACACCCTCCTGCTGCTCCTCTTCTGACGTTTAGGTGATGTAAAGTGCTGTGGTGGACACTTTTTTGGGACATCAATGCACGGAATTGCTGACCTGGTGGGATTCAGGTTCATTTCTCTTCCTTGCTGAATTTTTGGTCTCCGTCACATTAGGGAGATGCCAGGCAGAGGCCTCACAGGAAGAGAGGGAACATCAGGAGGGAAGCTGCCAATGGCCACTGACATGTAATTCCTAGCACTGGGAACGGGTCACAAATCTTCCCTTTCAGCCATGGCAGATTTGATCCAAAGTGGAAAAGGAGGGAGAAAGCTAAAGGAGTAAAAAAGGGGAGAAAGTTTACGGAGTTTACCCCCAAATTAAAACTTCAAGGTTTGTGAGGTTCCAAAGGGACTTTTTCACCCTTAGGCTAAACTCCAGACTCCTTTGAGGCCCAGACAGCATTTATTGAGATTACAGCAGTTCCCCCAACCAAACTTCAGGCAAAGATGAGAAGCAGGTAATATGGAGGGCAACAGATCCCACACAGGGAGTTCTTCAGCCCATCCATCTCCAGGAGACTAGTCCACTTCACCACTAACCAATTACAGGGGCACATAAGCAAAGCTACACAAGGCTTGAACAGCAACTTGGATTTATATTGGGCCTTCAACGTAGTAAAACATCCCAAAAATTGACACAGAAAAAAATTGACAGCAAAAAGGCAAATTCAGTGAGGGACTGTATTAGCATAATCTACAGAAGATAATGAGGGATTTTCTGGCTGGGAGCAAAGCTCATCTCTTGATGTCAAAATCACCTGTAGGAAAATCGAACGCTTCATGAACAGGTATGTGAGGTCAAGGGTCAGAATTCCTGACCCACGCTGTTTAATTGTCTTGTACAATGTCTGATTAAGTGTCCATGTTTACATTAACAGCCTTCTGAAATAAATTCCTCTTGTCTGTCTGTGGGGGCAGGCGGGTCAGAGTTAATGTACAATTCTCTCTGAAGTCTGAAGTTGCATTTGACTAAAGTTCCCTTTGCCTGTGGAACCTTGGGTGTCCCATTGTTTGTAGATCTGAACGTTCCCAAATGATGGATCCTCTGAATGACAATGTTCAACCTTATTTGTGGGTTGCAGTCAGACAGAAGCTTACTGATGGTGTTGTTACCTCGAAGGGGCCATTGATGGTAAGCCTTGCTTTGTGTCAGCACCTCAGTGCTCCTGAATTCTCAGCATCTCCCATTACTGTGTCATTGATCTGGCTTGGTGGACAGTTGTGTTTCTGAATGTTTCTCAGGCTGGGATCAGTACAGCAGGGTTTGGCCCATACCTTGACTATACTAAGCTCGAGTTATGTGTTATCGGAAGGTAGACCTGCCTGGAACTGAAGTATCCACCTAGTACATGGGAATAATCCAGTTACAGGACTCTGAAAAAGGATTCTCAGAATTTCCAAACACTCTTATTCTGGTCTCGAAAACAACTGGTGAAGTTCAATGTTATATGGCTCTTTATCTACTGATTTATTTTGCTTCCATATAAATTTACATCTAGTAATAAAATTAATTGGTAGTTTAGCCTGAAATGTAACGGTCGTGCGGGGGGGTGGAGCTCGCACCTGTTCAGGTGGGGACAGGGACCATGTGAAATTGGTGCTGGGACCTCATTATCATGCGTCAAGCATGCAACCAGCGCTACTTATTGGCTGCACACCTGTTTGGGGGCAAAAAACATCAGATGTTACTGACGCCACTGAAAGGAAGCCAGCACCTCTTAAAGGGGAGGAGCACTCTGACTGCAGACAGCAGGAAATGTTCAGAAGTGCACAAATTGGCTTTGAGGTCCAGATCAGGCCATCGGGTTCTCCGATGCCACTTTGGAGGCTCCGGTGCAGGCGGTGGACAGGAGGAAGGAGATCCTGTGACCCCCTCGGGGGGCAGGAAGACCTCCAGGCAACACTTCCACTGCCAGTGGGAAGAGGTCACTCAGGAGGTCAATGCCAGGAGTTTGGCTCCCAGGACATGGCTACAATGCGGTAAAAAGTTCAATGAGCTCACCGGAGTTTTCAAGGTAAGAATCTTACTTCTCACCTCAACTGCACTCTCGTCACGCCTGCACCATGTTCAGCCTCATGACTCATAACACATCCCTCCATTCCTTCACTCTCCTACAATCACAACACTACACTTCACGCCACCTCCTTCTCCACACTTACACACTCACCACGATTGGAACCCTCACTTCCCCACATCTCACATCTGACACACTACATATGAACTATTCCACCGTGACAGGCACCGTCTCGAAACATCTCACAAGACTCTCACAAACACACTCCCCTCTTTCTTACAGGAGAAGGTCACGTCTAATTCCAGACAGGAGGCTGCCAGCGGAGGAGGCCGAGCCCACCTGCCCGCCCTCTTCCCCATTCGAAGAGAGCGTGTTGGCATTCACGGGCAGGGGCAGAGTCGAGGCCGTGGTGACTGGCAACGCTGGCAGAGACGTCACGCAGTGTTTCTTCACACCTTATCCTCTTTGTCCCTCTTACTTCGCTCATCCAGCACACTCTGGATTACAAACTGTCACCAGACACTCATCTCTCTCTCTCTCTCTCTCTGCTCTCCCTTCAGACTAAAAGCTAACCCTTGTCCCTCTCTTTCATTTCAAGAGGAGCCAATCTTCCTGATGATGTGTCGTCATGTGGTGAATCACTGTCCATTAGACTGCGGGAGTTAGGGCAGGGGGGTAAGATGCCACAGGTGCCAGCTCGCCAGTGGGCGAGATCACACACGAGCTCTGCTGTAGAGGACTCAGATGTTGACTTCCAGAGCCCAGGCTATAGAAGAAGGCAGATGGGCATCTTCCAGGAAATATTCATGCATACACCAGGAAATACTAGGGCATCTACCAGGAAATGCTAGGGCATCTACCAGGAAATCCGAGGCAACTACCAGGAAATATAAAGGCATCTACCAGGAAATATAAAGGCATCTACCAGGAAATACAAGGGCATCTACCAGGAAATACTGGGGCATACACCAGGAAATACAAGGGCATCCACCAGGAAATACTGGGGCATACACCAGGAAATACAAGGGCATACACCAGGAAATACTGGGGCATACACCAGGAAATACTGGGGCATACACCAGGAAATACTGGGGCATACACCAGGAAATACTGGGGCATACACCAGGAAATACTAGGGCATACATCAGGAAATACTGGGGCATACACCAGGAAATACTGGGGCATACACCAGGAAATACTAGGGCACACACCAGGACATACTAGGGCATACACCAGGAAATACTGGGGCATACACCAGGAAATACGAGGGCATACACCAGGAAATACTGGGGCACACTCCAGGAAATACTGGGGCATACACCAGGAAATACAAGGGCATACACAAGGAAATACTAGGGCATACACCAGGAAATACTAGGGCATACACCAGGAAATGCTGGGGCATACACCAGGAAATACTGGGGCATACACCAGGAAATACTAGGGCGTACACCAGGAAATACAAGGGCACACACCAGGAAATACTAGGGCATACACCAGGAAATACTGGGGCATACACTAGGAAATACTATGGCATACACCAAGAAATACTGGGGCATACAGCAGGAAATACTGGGGCATACACCAGGAAATACTAGGGCATACACCAGGAGATACTATGGCATACACCAAGAAATACTGGGGCATACATCAGGAAATACTGGGGCATACACCAGGAAATACTAGGGCATACACCAGGAAATACTGGGGCATACACCAGGAAATACTATGGCATACACCAAGAAATACTGGGGCATACACCAAGAAATACTGGGGCATACACCAGGAGATACTGGGGCATACACCAGGAAATACTAGGGCATACACCAGGAAACACTGGGGCATACATCAGGAAATACTAGGGCATACACCAGGAAATACTAGGGCATACACCAGGAAATACTAGGGCATCTACCAGGAAATACTAGGGCATACAACAGGAAATACTGGGGCAGACACCAGGAAATACTAGGGCATACACCAGGAAATACTAGGGCATACACAAGGAAATACTAGGGCATCTACCAGGAAATACTAGGGCATACAACAGGAAATACTGGGGCAAACACCAGGAAATACTAGGGCATCTACCAGGAAATACTAGGGCATACAACAGGAAATACTAGGGCATACACCAGGAAACACTAGGGCATACACCAGGAAATACTGGGGCATACACCAGGAAATACTAGGGCATACACCAGGAAATACTAGGGCATACACCAGGAAATACTGGGGCATACACCAGGAAATACGAGGGCATACACCAGGAAATACAAGGGCAGACACCAGGAAATACTAGGGTGTACACCAGGAAATACTGGGGCATACACCAGGAAATATGAGGGCACACACCAGGAAATACTAGGGCATACACCAGGAAATACTCGGGCATACACCAGGAAATACAAGGGCATACACCAGGAAATACTAGGGCATACACCAGGAAATACTGGGGCATACACCAGGAAATACTGGGGCATACATCAGGAAATACTAGGGCAGACACCAGGAAACACTGGGGCATACACCAGGAAATATTGTTCATGCACCAGGAAATACTGGGGCATACACTAGGAAATACTGGGGCATACACCAGGAAATACTGGGGCAGACACCAGGAAATACTGGGGCAGACACCAGGAAATACTAGGGCACACACCAGGAAATACTGGGGCATACACCAGGAAATACTGGGGCATACACCAGGAAATACTAGGGCATACACCAGGAAATACTGGGGCATACACCAGGAAATACTGGGGCATACACCAGGAAACACTAGGGCATACACCAGGAAATACTAGGGCAAACACCAGGAAATACTGGGGCATACACCAGGAAATACTGGGGCATACACCAGGAAACACTGGGGCATACACCAGGAAATACTGGGGCAAACACCAGGAAATATTGTTCATACACCAGGAAATACTGGGGCATACACCAGGAAATACTAGGGCATACACCAGGAAATACTGGGGCATACACCAGGAAATACTGGGGCATACACCAGGAAATATTAGTTCATACACCAGGAAATACTGGGGCACACACCAGGAAATATTAGGTGCACTGGACAGCCTGCCAGCAAGCTTGTGCACAATAGCTCAGAGCAGTGAGAAGTCCCACTCCAACTTGTGTCAAGGCTTCTTGCAGAGCTTGGAGACTATTCTGTCCAACATGGAGCGAGTGGTGAGGTCGTCAGTTGAAGCGCGGTTTTAGAACGGATGATCACAGGTTACCATTTAAGCTCCATAATAAAAGACTGGTTAATGAGGTGCCCATCATCAAAGAGCCTCTGCTGACTGCTCCTACAGCTGCCATGAAGCTTAGGCTGCTGCCATCTTGACTTTGGGGGCCACTGTTGACAGGGGTTGCCAGAGTTTCACCTCATTCCTGCACTCTGTTCACGAGCAGAGCCCCAGGAGTGCTGAGGCCCAATCCCAGGAGACTGGCCTTTTCTCCATGGGAGAGTCACCCATTGTCCACTCTCAGGATGACAGCATGGCTGCTCCCCTGCCACACTCTCTGCCAGTGCCCTTGTTAGTGCCACTCAGCCAGCTGGGCCTGACTGCCCCGACCTAAGCCGAGAGGCTACAATCTGCAGCCGGACCCTCGAGGCCCAGGTCACCCACCACGACCATCTGAAGTGTCGTCAATGGAAGCTCAGCGGCCTCCACCACCCAAACTGTAGACATTGAGGAGACACTTCATAGGAGGACTAGGATAGGGAAGGAGCCCACAGGACAGGCACGAAGGGCTAGTACAAGGGTGAGTCATAACTATTTCTGTTAACTATTTGACGCAGATGGAATTGAGTTGTTTGATAAATTTGTTTTTTGTTCTGGGTTTGGTGTTGATGTTTATATTGTAGTGAAGTGAGGGGAAGACCCATAAGGCTGGACTGGAGGAAGGGAATTGGATGGTGGGTGTAATGATTGTGGGAGTGTTGGTGTATTGGGGATGGGAGGGGTGGTTCAGGTGAAGGGACCCTCAATGAGCTGCTCTCTGAGAGCTCTGGCAGCGAGGAGCACTGGAGGTCGAAGTCTCTCCTCTCCCCTCCTCCCCCTCCTCACCCTCACCCTCCTCGACCCCTCCATCACCTCCTCCCCTTCCTTCCCCGTCCTCCGTCCCTCCTCCCCCTCACCCCCTCCTCCCTGTCTCCTCCCCTCCACTTCCTCATCATCCTCTGTCCCTCCTCCCCCTCCTCACCCACCTCCTCCCCTCCTCCTCCTCACCCCCTCCTGCTCCTCATCCTGCTCCTCCACCCCTCCCCTCCTCCTGCTCCTCCTCCCCTCCCCTCCTCCTCCTCCTGCTCCTCCTCCTCTTCTTCCTCCTCCCCTTCCCCTCCTCTTCCTCCCCCTCCCCCTCCTCTTCCTTATCCTCCCCCTCCCCCCACCCCTTCTCTTCCTTATCCTCCCCCTCCCCTTCCTCTTCCCCCTCCCCCTCCCCTTCTCTTCCTTATCCTCCTCCCCTTCCCCTCCTCCTCCTCCTCCTCCTCCACTTCTTGTTGCCCAGGTGATGGTCAGGACTGGTCCCTCCTGATGATGAGGTTATGGACTGAGCAGCAGACGACCACAGATCTGGATACCTGCTCAGGCCTGTGCTGCAAAGCTCCCCTGGAACGGTCCAGGCAGCGGGAGTGTTGTTCGAGGACGCTGATTGTTTGCTCGATGATGTTCCTTGTGGCAGCATGGCTCTGATTGTAGGCCTGCTCTGCGGCTGTGCCCGGAGTCCTGACAGGAGTCCTGAGCCATGTCCGGAGAGGATAGCCCTTGTCGCCCAACAGCCAGTCTGTAACCTGCTGGCCTGACTGGAATAAAGGCGGAACCGAGGACGGGCACAGGATGAAAGAGTCGTGACCGCTGCCAGGATAGCGGGCACAGACCTGCCCGATGCCCTGCCTGTGCTCGCAAACCAGCTAGACATTGAGGGGGTGGAATCCCTTTCCATTGATAAAGATACCAGGCTGGTTATGGGGAGCATGCAAGGCGATGTGGATGCAGTCTAGGAACATAGGAACATAGGAACAGGAGTAGGCCATTCAGCCCCTCGTGCCTGCTCCGCCATTTGATAAGATCATCGCTGATCTCTGATCTAACTCCATATACCTGCCTTTGGCCCATATCCCTTAATACCTTTGGTTGCCAAAAAGCTATCTATCTCAGATTTAAATTTAGCAATTGAGCTAGTATCAATTGCCGTTTGCGGAAGAGAGTTCCAAACTTCTACCACCCTTTGTGTGTAGAAATGTTTTCTAATCTCACTCCTGAAAGGTCTGGCTCTAATTTTTAGACTGTGCCCCCTACTCCTAGAATCCCCAACCAGCGGAAATAGTTTCTCTCTATCCACCCTATCTGTTCCCCTTAATATCTTATAAATTTCGATCAGATCACCCCTTAACCTTCGAAACTCTAGAGAATACAACCCCAATTTGTGCAATCTCTCCTCGTAACTTAACCCTTGAAGTCCGGGTATCATTCTAGTAAACCTACGCTGCACTCCCTCCAAGGCCAATATGTCCTTCCGAAGGTGCGGTGCCCAGAACTGCTCACAGTACTCCAGGTGCGGTCTAACCAGGGTTTTGTATAGCACCTTGGACTCTGGGGAAGTCTGCCGTGTGGGTAAAACCCAGTGCTCTCTCGTCCTGCTTCGCTCTGACCACGGGGAAGGAGATGTAGGTGTTTCTCCTGGTGTAGAGAGCCTCAGTGACCTCCCTCATACAGCGGTAAACAGCAAACTATGCCATGTCATTGATGTCACCTGCTGCAGCCTGGAAGGAGCCCGTGGTATAACAGTTAAGGGCCGTGGTGACCTTGACAATCACAGGCAGTGCTGTCCATGCCCTGGTGCAGGGCTCGAGTTGTGGCTGAAGCAGGTGACATAGCTCAATGACAGCCTCCTTGGTGAGGAGAAGGCGTCTCAGACATTGCTCCTCAGGGAATTTCAGGTAGAAGTGCTCCCTGTGTGTGTGACCCCCTGTACAGCGCCCTGCTCCTTCTCCCTCTTCTCTCATCTGCTCCCGCTCTCTCCAACCTCCGAACTGCAAAGGCCACTCATGACTGGAATAAACCCTTTCCAAAGCAGACAAAAGCAGTGCAGCACCAACACAAAGTCATTCCCAGGTGCTTGAGATGTGCCAGCATGTGCTGGAGTGTTTGCTAAAGCACACAGCAGCCCCCCAGGGACAGATTGAGCATTGGGGCTGAGATTTCTCTATACACTGTTCCTGGGTTTTCTGGTAATTGGACACACTTACAAACTCACTGATAACACAACAGCGTGTGGCTTATAGATAAGGTTATCCAGTAGACAGGAACCCTTAGTTTGGTGAGAATAAACACTGCTCTAACTACTGTTTGGTACTGATTTATAGCTCTGTGAAAGAACCAGTGTAAATAATTCAAGTATATTCAACAGGACTTTTAAGTAATAAGTGAACAAGTGTGCTATTCCATTAATAATACAATTTTAAATTCATACTTTTTGCAGTTTAAAGCGTATTTCAATCTGTTGGTCAAGGCTAGCTATAAAAAGCTGGTTATATTTCCTTTACTGGAGTAAACATAAGAAAGTTACTTTAGTTCTTTTTCACAAATTATTATCTTAGATCTGAAACGGATGCAAAGCATGATGGGTATTCGAAATATTTCACTTCCTCACAGGCAGAGAGGCTGAGAGTAGACCAAGGGGGCAGAGACAGACAGACGGCCAGACACGAAGCCGGAGCGAAAGAACGCAGGGGCAATGGCTGAGACTCCGAGTAAAGCTAGGGGAGCCGGACTGTTCGCCAAACACGTGCAAAAGAAGTTCATGAGAGCACAAGAAATGGTAACACCTCCTTTCCCTCCATGTTCCATTCAAATCTAGATTGTTTAAAACTTGGTGCATTTTGCGTCGCTGAGATTCAAACCAATTTATGAAAGAAAAGATTGCAACAAATGATTTGAGTCTTTCCATGTTGTTCTCTGGTCGGTTTGGCCGTTATAATATTTCCAATTTGCTGGCAGGTTCAGTTAAAAAATAAGGATGCAGTTTACCCGATGAGAGAATTTTTGATTAGAATTACATTTCGATTGAGTGCAGGGTGACAAAGACACATTTCCTGGTGTAAAACTGTACCTAAAATTGTTTAAAAAGAAAGATGAATGAACTCATTTTCTTCGCTCTGGAGCTGGCATGTTGCAAGAGTTAGTTTATTGCTCATTGTGGTGTTTGATGGTGTTTTCAGTTATCAAAGTGGGAGGTTCTCTGCAGGCTTCAAGTCCAAAGCAAAAATGTATTTTTTAAAAATTTCAACACTGATACAGGAAGAGATTCCATTCCTGTTTAAGCCCTGACACCCGTCCCCAATCGCACCCAAATCAAACAGAAAATCCACAAGCAATTCTTATTTTTTTTTTGGAAAGCTGCTTACTGTTCATTTGCCCCTCTCTGTTAAGGATGGATGCTGATTGTTGGCCAATCTAGGTTAACAGGAGATGTGGTGTATGTTGTGGTTAGAGCAGAGTCACAGGATGTCATCCTGCCCGCTGCGTTACATCTGAGCTGTTAGCAGGCACCTCCCACCGCAGTGCTTACAACAGGCTGCCCACCACACTTGCCTGAAGGCACTTCAGCCGTTCCGAGGCCCTCTGTGGATTCTTCCTGTCCCACATCCTGGGCGGCTGTCCTTTATTTCATTATTATAGTGGCGATGGCGGTGGTGCAAGAAACCTGGGGCTTTGCTCCAGGCTGAGGAAGCTTTCCCCCCTCTCTCGCCCGCCCCGCGCACAGTGCAACGTCTGATATGCTGGTCTATACGGGACCGCCTCAGACCGCGCCGGTCGCTAAGTAACGGCCCTGGCGCGGGGTCTCGGAGATGCAGGGCCATTTTGGGAGGTATGGGCTGCCGGCTGTGTGTTTCAGGAGATCGCGGATGGGCTGCCCCATTATCCAAAGGGGCAGAAAATCACCTGGGACTTGACTGCCATTTCCAATTTCGTGGAGATGCCGGTGATGGACTGGGGTTGACAAATGTAAGGAATCTTACAACACCAGGTTATAGTCCGACTGTTTTATTTGAAAATCACAAGCTTTCGGAGGCTTTCTCCTTCGTCAGGTGACCTGACGAAGGAGATAGCCTCCGAAGGCTTGTGATTTTCAAATAAAACAGTCGGACTATAACCTGGTGTTGTAAGATTCCTTACATTTCCCATTTCGGCCATGAGCACAAACTCCAAAAATCAGCTTTGTTTATTAAGATCCCATGTTTGTGTTCTCGGCCCTCCCCCAGCAGGGGGTCAGCAGCTCTCTGAGAGTAAGTGCGATACACAAAGTTCAGTCTGATGATTCACTGGGAGATTGTAACACACTCTGAGGCACAAAGAGGGGGGCCGACTCCTCAAAGTCACTTTGCTGCATCCAGCCGATCCAAATAGGCTCTGAGCCATGGCCCTCTGCTTCTTTCATTTACGGATTGGAGATTTGGCTCCACGGGAAAAAAAAACCCTGAAAATGCCCTTGTTACTCTGCATCCTCAGCACCGCCACCACCCCCCCAGCCACCCCTCCAGAAAGTGCTGACTGCTCGCTGGGGTTCCTCAGGTGCTCGCCGCCCTCTGGTACCTCACCCCAAGTGCCCGTTCATCGGGTGTGAACACAGACACCAAGGGGGTACTTCTGACGCGGTGCAATCGTGAAAAAAGGGCCCGAGCGAAACCAGCAGGCCCGTTTCGCATCTCTCCCGAGGAAATAAAAACGGGGAGAGATGTAAATCAGACTGCGGGCTCGCAGTTGCCCGTTTTACACGAACACCAACGGTCAGAATGAACCCCCTTGTGGATATTTGATTGTGGCGGGGGGGTTTCAGAACGGAGACCAATATTTTCAATTTTGGCGGGGGTGTCAAACAGACAGTGGCCGATTGACCACTTATTACAAACCTTGACCGAGGTTCCTCTCTGTCGTGGACAGGCTGGCTGATCCCCAACACCAGTTTTCACCCTCTCCCCGTGCTGAGATCACTGCACAGTGATCAGGAATAGAAACCCTGGCTGACTTTTTCCACCTCGTCTAACCCAGGGGTGCAGAGGTCTGTTAAAGGCCCCCTCAGTTCACCGCACACAGGCCCGTGACGATGGGACCTGCCACTCTCCTGGTGACCCAGACTGGCTCAGTATCACAGCCTGCAGTACTCCAAGTTACCCAATCAAGTTCTGCATTCTCATGGAAAGGCCCCACCTCCATCGTCTCACCAACATCGGCCTTTTTAATTATTGCCTCGTTTTATTTTCCTTAATTCAAATGCCCGCAACATTTTTAAAGAACAAGAGGCTTGCAACCTCCAGCAGACATTGCTCCTGACTGTCAACTCCAGCAGACATTGCTCCTGACTGTCAACTCCAGCAGACATTGCTCCTGACTGCCAACTCCAGCAGACATTGTTACAGACTGCCAACTCCAGCAGACATTGTTACAGACTGCCAACTCCAGCAGACATTGTTACAGACTGCCAACTCCAGCAGACATTGTTACAGACTGCCAACTCCAGCAGACATTGCTCCTGACTGTCAACTCCAGCAGACATTGTTACAGACTGCCAACTCTAGCAGACATTGTTACAGACTGCCAACTCCAGCAGACATTGTTACAGACTGCCAACTCCAGCAGACATTGTTACAGACTGCCAACTCTAGCAGACATTGCTCCTGACTGCCAACTCCAGCAGACATTGTTACAGACTGCCAACTCCAGCAGACATTGTTACAGACTGCCAACTCCAGCAGACATTGTTACAGACTGCCAACTCTAGCAGACATTGCTCCTGACTGCCAACTCCAGCAGACATTGTTACAGACTGCCAACTCCAGCAGACATTGCTCCTGACTGCCAACTCCAGCAGACATTGCTCCTGACTGCCAACTCCAGCAGACATTGTTACAGACTGCCAACTCCAGCAGACATTGTTACAGACCGCCAACTCCAGCAGACATTGCTCCTGACTGCCAAATTTAGCAGACATTGTTACAGACTGCCAACTCCAGCAGACATTGTTACAGACTGCCAAGTCCAGTAGACATTGTTACAGACTGCCAACTCCAGCAGACATTGTTACAGACTGCCAACTCTAGCAGACATTGTTACAGACTGCCAACTCCAGCAGACATTGTTACAGACTGCCAACTCTAGCAGACATTGTTACGGACTGCCAACTCCAGCAGACATTGTTACAGACTGCCAACTCTAGCAGACATTGTTGCAGACTGCTAACTCTAGCAGACATTGTTACAGACTGCCAACTCTAGCAGACATTGTTACGGACTGCCAACTCTAGCAGACATTGTTGCAGACTGCCAACTCTAGCAGACATTGTTGCAGACTGCCAACTCTAGCAGACATTGCTCCTGACTGCCAACTCTAGCAGACATTGTTGCAGACTGCCAACTCTAGCAGACATTGTTACGGACTGCCAACTCCAGCAGACATTGTTACAGACTGCCAACTCTAGCAGACATTGTTGCAGACTGCCAACTCTAGCAGACATTGTTACGGACTGCCAACTCTAGCAGACATTGTTACAGACTGCCAACTCTAGCAAACATTGTTACAGACTGCCAACTCTAGCAGACATTGTTGCAGACTGCCAACTCTAGCAGACATTGTTGCAGACTGCCAACTCCAGCAGACATTGTTACGGACTGCCAACTCTAGCAGACATTGTTACAGACTGCCAACTCTTGCAGACATTGTTACAGACTGCCAACTCTAGCAGACATTGTTGCAGACTGCCAACTCTTGCAGACATTGTTACAGACTGTCAACCCCAGTAGACATCAGTCCAGACTGTCAACCCCCAACAGTCATGCTCCAGAATGCCAACCCCCAGCAGACATGCTCCAGACTGTCAACCCCCAGCAGACATGCTCCAGACTGTCAACCCCCAGCAGACATGCTCCAGAATGCCAACCAGGCTACTACCTACTTAACTGCCATTGTGAGCTTACCTGTAGCTGAGCCTGCGTCCTGGTAATAACGCTGTAGATTAAACCTCTTCAGAAAATAATCACCTTGGCTTCAGTACAGAACTATTAGCTGCAATTATTATCTTTTCGGAGTTTCAGCAGGTTAACCGAGATCACTGAGCCTCGCCTGTTAATTGTTAATTGTTACTTCATTGATCTTGACCTATATATAGGCAGGGTTCAGATTTATTGCTGCACTTTTTTACCCAGTGAAGGAATTATTCTGTAATAAATTGGCTCAGTTATTTATTAAGGAATTGTCCATATTTGGGCTTTGGCTGATTTACTGACAACTGGTTCTGTTTTCTGATTGGAGGAATCCTTTATTCTTTTTGTGGCGGGGCGATTATCTGCTTAACAGATAATTAATGTGGATTTCATTAATGAGCAATGTAAGTTCAGATCAATAAAGTTCGTTCTTTTTTTCCCTTCAACTTCGTTATCAAGCCTTCCCTGTTTAAGTGCACTGCCCTCTCTTCATTTATTGTTGCTATGGAGATGGAAGTGCAAAGGTCAATCTGGCGCCTTCAAAAGCTAGGCCCAGGAATCTTGGCTTGGAGAGAACAGAATGTAAATGTGAGCGGCCATTTCTCCCTCCATTTTTCGCATGTTGGCAGCTGGCGCGCTTATTGTTTAGTCGGCTTGTGGCCTATGACATTCTGGTACAGCCAGACAAGGTGCTCATCGTCTTTCTCCAAAGGGAGTTGCCAGTGCCTGTCGGGCTGCCATTCAGAGAGAGCGCCTGACCTGCGCGTTCGAGCAATGACACTCTTAAGCATGAACGTTCAGCTTACTGGTTCATGACTTCCCTGAGAAGACCGCATTTGCCGGGAGTCTCACCATTTTAGTGCAGAGAGAATTTGTTGGTCTATGAACCAAGGTTCTTCGAATGTCATCAGGAGAAAGTGATCACATGGTGCTGACTGACCTCCCTTCCCTCTTTGTGCTATCACTTGGAACACTGGAGGAGTGAAGTGAAGCGACTGTTCATTAAGGATCAGTTATGTCACCAATATTCTTTGCAAAACTAGTTTCACTCGCTGCAAATACCAGTTCATTAGACTATCTCCAAATCAACAACACATGGTGTTGGTGCCACCAATATTTGAACAGAAAATTAATTTGTGTGATGTTTGTGAATATGTGTGAACCCAACTCTGCAAAAACTGGTGCTGAATAGAAACCACACCCATTCCTGTCTCATGTAGAAAATGCATCAAGTCAGTAGAGTCTAGTTGCATGGTCTTAAAACCATCTGTCCTCAGGTTGCTCCTGTCCAATGTCATTACAATTCCTCCAGTGTCCATCCAACATTGTAGGAGCGCTCTTTTCTGACTTGTCTCTCCCAATGAGCTGGAGATTGGGTGGATCTTGATTGAGATAAACTGACATCTGGTTGGGATTTTTGAAGGAATCTCTGGACAGGCAATCCTATTGGGGCTTCTACCTTCTGCAGTTAGGTGGGGGGAAATGAGAGGTACTGTGGAACACGAACATAGACTGCAGGCTCATTCCCCTCCGATTGTAGTTGGACTACTGCTCTGAGTGTGTTTTCCTACCTCATGACAGTTTTAATATGGGCCAAAGGAGCAATTTTACTGTAGGCCCTGGACATAGATGGGTTGGTGATCAATCAACAAAACTGCTCCTTAGAAACGTGATAGAAAGCTATGATATGGCTTTTTTATTGGAGTGTTTGTAGTCCTAAAGGCCTTCTGTGCTATATCTCATAGCAGGGAATGTAATGACAGGTCCATAGTCCCCTTGTACACAACCTTTAGACCTTCTAATCTGAGTGGAAAATTACCTTGCTCAATGTTAAGGGTCTAAGCCACCTACTAAAAGGGAGAAAGTATTCAGAAGGTTTGGTGCTTCCTCAGCACTATTCAGGACTCTTGTACTTTGAATAACCCTGCCTCGCTGTTTCCTCTTGATGCCAAGAAGACTTTTGACTGGGTTGAATGGAGTTGGTTTCAAAGAGTGTTGGAAGCAATGGGATTTGATGCAAGCTTTATCAAACTGGTGTTCCTATTTTATTTAAATTTCTGACCCTGTGTCCTCACCAACTGAATGATATCTGCCAGTTTTGATCTATTCCAATGCACAGGACAACTTTTCCTTTCAAGGACAGTAGGTTAGACACTGGCTTTTCACCTCTGTGACCAGGGTTCAAATTTGACGCAAACTAAGAGGATGAATGGCTCTGAGGATCCCACATGAAATGTGTTTGGGCAGTTTCAACCTAGTTTTTAATGGGTTTCGGCCCACAGAACTAAATTGTCCCAAGTTTGCAGTAAATTGGTAAATTACTAATAATGAGAGGCCACAGAATAGCTTCTGCTGTCAGATGCATCTGTCCATGACAGTATCGGTAGGAGTGACCAGCGCACAGTCCTCGTGGAGACCAAGTCCCATCTTCGCACTGAGGACACCATCCAACGTGTTGTGTGGCACTACCACCGTGCTAAATGGGATAGATTCAGAACAGATCTAGCAGCTCAAAATTGGGCATCCACGAGGTGCTGTGGGCCACCAGCAGCAGCAGAATTGTATTCCAGCACAATCTGTAACCTCATGGCCCGGCATATTCCTCACTCTACCATTACCAACAAGCCAGGGGATCAACCCTGGTTCAATGAGTGTAGAAGAGCATGCCAGGAGCAGCACCAGGCACACCTAAAATGAGGTGCCAACCTGGTGAAGCTACAACTCAGGACTACATGCATGCTAAACAGCGGAAGCAACATGCTATGGACAGAGCTAAGCAAATCCACAACCAACAGATCAGATCAAAGCTCTGCAGTCCTGCCACATCCAGTCGTGAATGGTGGTGGACAATTAGACAACTAACGGGAGGAGGAGGCTCTGCAAACATCCCCATCCTCTATGATGGTGGCGCCCAGAACGTGAGGGTAAAAGACAAGGCTGAAGCGTTTGCAACCATCTTCAGCCAGAAGTGACGAGTGGATGATCCATCTTGGCCTCCTCCTGAAGACCTGTGCTCCAGAACTAGCTGCACCTCTAGCCAAGCTGTTCCAGTACATCTACAACAAAGTGGAAAATTGCCCAGGTATGTCCTGTCCACAAAAAGCAGGACAAATCCAATCCGGCCAATTACCACCCCATCAGTCTACTCTCAATCATCAGCAAAGTGATGGAAGGGGTCATTGACAGTGCTATCAAGCGACACTTACTCACCAATTAGTTAGGCCTCATCTGGAGGATTGTGTTTAATTCTGGGCACCACACTTCAGGAAGGATGTCAAGGCCTTAGAGAGGATGCAGAGGAGATTTACCAGAATAGTACCAGGTTCAAAGACTTCAGTTATGTGGAGAGACTGGACAAGCTGGGATCTTTATCCTTAGAGAGGAAAAGGGGAGATTTAATAGAGGTGTTCAAAATTATGAAGGGTTTTGATAGAATAAATAGGGAGAAACCGTTTCCACTGGCAGGAGGGTCAGTAACCAGAGGACACAGAATTCAGGTGATCGGTAAAAGAGCCAGAGGCGATATGAGGGAACTTTTTTTTTACGCAGCGAGTTGTTATGATCTGGAATGCACTGCCTGAAAGGGCGGTGGAAGCAGATTCAATAATAACTTTCAAAAGGGAATTGGATATGAACTTGAAAAGGAAAAATTTAAAGAGCAATGGGGAAAGAGCAGTGGAGTAGGCACGATGGGCTGAATGGCCTCCTCCTGTGCTGTATGATTTTATGACTTTATGACTTTGTAATCTACTCACCGATACCCAGCTTGGACCTGGACAAAAGAGCTGAATTCCAGAGGTGAGGTGAGAGTGACTGCCCTTGACATCGAGGCAGCATTTGACCGAGTGTGGCACCAAGGAGCCCTAGTAAAATTAAAGTCAATGGGAATCAGGGGGAAAACTCTCCAGTGGCTGGAGTCATACCTAGCACAAAGGAAGATGACAGTGGTTGTTGGAGGCCAATCATCTCAGCCCCAGAGCATTGCTGCAGGAGTTCCTCAGGGCAGTGTCCAAGGCCCAAACATCTTCAGCTGCTTCATCAATGACCTTCTCTCCATCATAAGGTCAGTGGGGCTGTTCACTGATGATTGCACAGTGTTCAGTTCCATTTGCAGCCCCTCAGATAATGAAGCAGTCCGTGCCCACATGCAGCAAGACCTGGACAACATCCAGGCTTGGGTTGATAAGTGACAAGTGACATTTGTGCCCGACAAGTGCCAGGCAATGACCATCTCCAACAAGAGAGTCTAACTACCTCCCCATGACATTCAACGGCATTACCATCACCAGATCCTCCACCATCAACATCCTGGGGGTTGCCTTTGACCAGAAACCCAATTGGATCAGCCACATAAATGCCGTGGCTACAAGAGCAGGTCAGAGGCTGGGTATTCTGCAGCGAGTGACTCACCTCCTGACTCCCCAAAGCCTTTCCACCACCTGGAAGGCACAAGTCAGGAGTGTGATGGAATACTCTCCACTTGCCTGGATGAGTGCAGCTCCAACAACACTCAAGAAGCTTGATGCCATCCAGCACAAAGCAGCCCACTTGATTGGCACCTCATCCACCACCCTAAACATTCACTCCCTCCACCACCGGCGCACAGTGGCTGCAGTGTGTACCATCCACAGGATGCACTGCAGCAACTTGCCAAGGCTTCTTCAACAGCATCTCCCCAACCCACGACCTCTACCACCTAGAAGCACAAGGGCATCAGCCACATGGGAACAACACCACCTGCACGTTCCCCTCCAAGTCACACACCATCTCGACTTGGAAATATATCGCCGTTCCTTCATCGTCGCTGGGTCAAAATCCTGGAACTCCCTTCCTAACAGCACTGTGGGAGAACCGTCACCACACGGACTGCAGCGGCTCAAGAAGGCGGCTCACCACCACCTTCTCGAGGGCAATTAGGGATGGGCAATAAATGCTGGCGTTGTCAGCCATGCCCACATCCCGAGAACTAATTCAAAAAAATGAAAATGTCACATTAGTGCAGTCAGGGAATGCTGCTTTGAAGTGAAAACAGAAATCAATGTTGGAATGAAGCGGACCAACCTTTACCTTACATCCAACCCGTGCCATTCCTGAAATGGAAACGCATGACGCTGGCGCTGAGTGCCTGAAGTGGGAAAGTGTTACATTTCTCAATGCTAACCTCCTTCGCCCACCTTGCACAAATATTCATTGATAGAGTTTCTGACAGGGTTGAAATATAATTACAGCCAGCCCAAGCCTGTGGGCCTCGATGGCCTGCTTTCACCCTAAGAACTCAGCTTTCTGTCTAATGTGATGGATTGCCATTGACTTAAAGTATTGTGGGATGCAGATCCCTCAAGATCTATGGTCCCATGCAGACTGTTCTTACCACACTCAGGTTATTCATGAAGACCTCAGTTTCATGGGGGTGTTTTGAAAATGACCGTACTAACATAATCCTTAAGTCTTTTTGAACAGCTCTTGATCTCGGTATCTAGAAACACCTTAAATGATGGGCTGCCCCATCACACATTCAACACGGTAAACATCCTCAAATTGAGTTGAGTTGCCAGCAACTTTCTGGTGGGGTCATACTTGAAATGTCTTTTGTTTTGGGCCCTGCACCTCAGGAAAGGTATATCGGCCTTGGAGGGGGTGCAGCTCAGATTCACCAGAATGATACCGGGGCTGAAAGGGTTAAATTACGAGGACAGGTTGCATAGACTTGGCTTGTGATCCCTTTGAGTTTAGAAGATTGAGGGGTGATCTAATTGAGGTGTTTAAAATGATAGAAGGATTCGATAGGGTAGATAGAGAGAAGCTATTTCCTCTGGTGGGGGAATCCAGAAAGAGGGGACATAGTTTTAATATTAGAGCTAGGCCATTCTGGAGCAAAATCAGGAAGGACTTCTTCACACAAAGGGCAGTAAAAATCTGGAGTTCTCTCCCCCAAAAGGCTGTAGATGTTGGGACAATTGGAATTTTCAAGACTGAGATGGATAGATTGTTTTTAGGTAAGGGTATCAAGGGATATGGAGTTAAGATACAGATCAGCCATCATCTAATTGAATGACGGAGCAGGCTCGAGGGACTGAATGGCCTCCTCCTGTTCCTATGTTCCTACGATCCTATTTCAATGACCTCAAACATGACTCCTCCTTCATTAGATTTATGCTGTAGATCGCCATGAAGAATGAACATTGCGAACCAACGCCAATCACTAATCTTCTTCATATCAGGTGCCACACGTCCTGCACAGAATTCACATCTGATCCCAATGTCTGGGCAGGGATTGCTCACTTGGAGAGACATACATTCCAACTTGCAACCACAGGCCCCTCTGCCATTTCTCTCAGTTTAACCCAGACATCCCTCCCACCAGGGAAACAAGAGAACAAAGGCTTGAAATAATGTCCCAAGCCCTTGAAGATGGACAGGTCTTTCTGATTGTCCTTAAAAAGCTCTTGAAATGCCAACCATTGCCTTTACGGGCCTCTCAATTTTTATTGGAGTGTTTGTAGTCCTAAAGACCTTCTGTGCTATATCTCATAGGAGGGAATGTAATGACAGGTCTATAGTCCCCTTGTACACAACCTTTATACCTTCATATCTGTTTCATATCTGAGTGGAAAATTACCTTGCTCAATGTTAAGGGTCTAAACCACCTACTAAAAGGGAGAAAGTATTCAGAAGGTTTGGTGCTTCCTCAGCACTATTCAGGACTCTTGTACTTTGAATAACCCCGCCTCGCTGTTTCCTCTTGGTGCCAAGAAGACTTTTGACTGGGTTGAATGGAGTTGGTTTCAAAGAGTGTTGGAAGCAATGGGATTTGGTGCAAGCTTTATCAAAAGGTAAGCATTCTGCAGTTTAGTTGTGCGGCCCACAGTTTTTCAGAGTGGGGGAGGAAAGGAGATGTTCGATGACCTAAATATATTTATTGCTTCAGGGCAACTCAAATGTGACCCTTACTGAATGTATTCTTCAGAAATTCGCTAAAGAATACCCATGAAGTGACAATGCTGCTAGCCAATATCTACTTCAAATTGCCTTTACATGCTGAGATTCCCCCAGCTATTCGGTCTCATCAGATTGCCTTGGCAGGATTGATTACTTGGATAGACATGCATTGTCATTCCTACATACTTCTGGCTCAACCCAGATGTTCCCCTTGTGGTATTTTCTAATCTTGATTTTACGAAGGCTTACCCAAGGTCATCCACAATGCAACAATCTGTTCATCTGAATCTCTCTGAAAAGTACTTCACCATTAGGGTGCTAATTCCAATTGTTACTACAAGGTTTATTAGGGTTCCCAAGCCTTCTTTTTATCCCTTATATCTTGCGCCCACTCATGAATTTGAGATTTCTATTTAGTTCTCCTAAATATGGGCAGTAACCTCACATTTTTACGTTATCCCTGTATCCATCAGACCAGAGAGCTTCAAAGCAGTGCGAGAGAGATGTGATCATTACTGACTTTGATCCAATGAGACAGAGAGATGTGATCCATCACTGACTTAGATCCAGTGAGAGAGAGATGTGATCCATCACTGACTTTGATCCAATGAGACCGAGATGTGCTCTATCACTGACTTTGATCCAATGAGACAGAGAGATGTGATCCATCACTGACTTTGATCCAGTGAGAGAGAGATGTAATCCATCACTGACTTTGATCCAATGAGAGAGAGATGTGATCCATCACTGACTTTAATCCAATGAGAGAGAGGTGAGATCCATCACTGACTTTCATCCAATGAGAGAGAGAGAGGTGATACATCACTGACTTTGATCCAATGAGAGAGAGATGTGATCCATCACTGACTTTGATCCAATGAGAGAGAGATGTGATCCATCACTGACTTTGATCCAAATGAGAGAGAGATGTGATCCATCACTGACTTTGATCCAATGAGACAGAGAGATGTGTTCCATCACTGACTTTGATCCAATGAGACAGAGAGATGTGTTCCATCACTGACTTTGATCCAATGAGACAGAGAGGTGTGATCCATCACTGACTTTCATCCAATGAGAGAGAGATGTGATCCATCACTGACTTTGATCCAATGAGAGAGAGATGCGATCCATCACTGACTTTGATCCAATGAGAGAGAGAGAGAGATGTGATCCATCACTGACTTTGATCCAGTGAGAGAGATATGATCCATCACTGACTTTGATCCAGTGAGAGAGAGATGTGATCCATCACTGACTTTGATCCAGTGAGAGAGAGAGATGTGATCCATCACTGACGTTGATCCAATGAGAGAGAGAGATGTGATCAATCACTGACTTTGATCCAATGAGAGAGAGATGTGATCCATCTCTGACTTTGATCCAATGAGAGAGAGAGAGATGTGTTTCATCACTGACTTTGATCCAATGAGACAGAGAGATGTGATCCATCACTGACTGATCCAGTGAGAGAGAGAGAGGTGATCCATCACTGACTTTGATCCAGTGAGAGAGAGAGATGTGATCCATCACTGACTTTGATCCAGTGAGAGAGAGAGGTGATCCATCACTGACTTTGATCCAGTGAGGGTGAGAGAGGTGATCCATCACTGACTTTGATCCAGTGAGGGAGAGAGATGTGATCCATCACTGACTTTGATCCATTGAGAGAGAGAGAGATGTGATCCATCACTGACTTTGATCCAATGAGAGAGATGTGATCCATCACTGACTTTGATCCAATGAGACAGAGAGAGATGTGATCCAACACTGACTTTGATCCAATGAGAGAGAGAGATGTGATCCATCACTGACTTTGATCCAATGAGAGAGAGTGAGATGTGATCCAACACTGACTTTGATCGAATGAGAGAGAGAGATGTGATCCAACACTGACTTTGATCCAATGAGAGAGAGATGTGATGCAACACTGACTTTGATCCAGTGAGGGAGAGAGGTGATCCATCACTGACTTTGATCCAATGAGAGAGAGATGTGATCCAACACTGACTTTGATCCAATGAGAGAGAGATGTGATGCAACACTGACTTTGATCCAGTGAGGGAGAGATGTGATACATCACTGACTTTGATCCAATGACACAGAGAGATGTGATCCATCACTAACTTTGATCCAGTGAGGGAGAGATGTGATCTATCACTGACTTTCATCCAATGAGAGAGAGATGTGATCCATCACTGACTTTGATCCAATGAGGGAGAGATGTGATCCATCACTGACTTTGATCCAGTGAGAGAGAGAGATGTGATCCATCACTGACTTTGATCCAATGAGAGAGAGAGATGTGATCAATCACTGACTTTGATCCAATGAGAGAGAGATGTGATCCATCTCTGACTTTGATCCAATGAGAGAGAGAGAGATGTGTTTCATCACTGACTTTGATCCAATGAGACAGAGAGATGTGATCCATCACTGACTGATCCAGTGAGAGAGAGAGAGGTGATCCATCACTGATTTTGATCCAGTGAGATATAGAGATGTGATCCATCACTGACTTTGATCCAGTGAGAGAGAGAGGTGATCCATCATTGACTTTGATCCAGTGAGAGAGATATGATCCATCACTGACTTTGATCCAGTGAGAGAGAGATGTGATCCATCACTGACTTTGATCCAGTGAGAGAGAGAGATGTGATCCATCACTGACGTTGATCCAATGAGAGAGAGAGATGTGATCAATCACTGACTTTGATCCAATGAGAGAGAGATGTGATCCATCTCTGACTTTGATCCAATGAGAGAGAGAGAGATGTGTTTCATCACTGACTTTGATCCAATGAGACAGAGAGATGTGATCCATCACTGACTGATCCAGTGAGAGAGAGAGAGGTGATCCATCACTGACTTTGATCCAGTGAGAGAGAGAGGTGATCCATCACTGACTTTGATCCAGTGAGGGTGAGAGAGGTGATCCATCACTGACTTTGATCCAGTGAGGGAGAGAGATGTGATCCATCACTGACTTTGATCCATTGAGAGAGAGAGAGATGTGATCCATCACTGACTTTGATCCAATGAGAGAGATGTGATCCATCACTGACTTTGATCCAATGAGACAGAGAGAGATGTGATCCAACACTGACTTTGATCCAATGAGAGAGAGAGATGTGATCCATCACTGACTTTGATCCAATGAGAGAGAGTGAGATGTGATCCAACACTGACTTTGATCGAATGAGAGAGAGAGATGTGATCCAACACTGACTTTGATCCAATGAGAGAGAGATGTGATGCAACACTGACTTTGATCCAGTGAGGGAGAGAGGTGATCCATCACTGACTTTGATCCAATGAGAGAGAGATGTGATCCAACACTGACTTTGATCCAATGAGAGAGAGATGTGATGCAACACTGACTTTGATCCAGTGAGGGAGAGATGTGATACATCACTGACTTTGATCCAATGACACAGAGAGATGTGATCCATCACTGACTTTGATCCAGTGAGGGAGAGATGTGATCTATCACTGACTTTCATCCAATGAGAGAGAGATGTGATCCATCACTGACTTTGATCCAATGAGGGAGAGATGTGATCCGTCACTGACTTTGATCCAGTGAGGGAGAGAGATGTGATCCATCACTAACTTTGATCCATTGAGAGAGAGAGAGAGAGATGTGATCCATCACTGACTTTGATCCAATGAGAGAGAGAGAGATGTGATCCATCACTGACTTTGATCCAATGAGAGAGATGTGATCCATCACTGACTTTGATCCAATGAGAGAGAGAGAGATGAGATTCTTCACTGATTTTGATCCAATGAGAGAAAGAGATGTGTTCCATCACTGACTTTGATCCAATGAGAGAGAGAGAGAGATGTGATCCATCACTGACTTTGATCCAGTGAGGGAGAGATGTGATCTATCAGTGACTTTCATCCAATGAGAGAGAGATGTGATCCATCACTGACTTTGATCCAATGAGGGAGAGATGTGATCCATCACTGACTTTGATCCAGTGAGGGAGACAGATGTGATCCATCACTAACTTTGATCCATTGAGAGAGAGAGAGATGTGATCCATCACTAACTTTGATCCATTGAGAGAGAGAGATGTGATCCATCACTGACTTTGATCCAATGAGAGAGAGAGAGAGATGTGATTCATCACTGATTTTGATCCAATGAGAGAAAGAGATGTGTTCCATCACTGACTTTGATCCAATGAGAGAGAGAGATGTGATCCATCACTGACTTTGATCCAGTGAGGGAGAGATGTGATCTATCACTGAATTTCATCCAATGAGAGAGAGATGTGATCCATCACTGACTTTGATCCAATGGGAGAGAGATGTGATCCATCACTGACTTTGATCCAGTGAGAGAGATATGTGATCCATCACTGAATTTGATCCAATGAGAGAGAGATGTGATCCATCACTAACTTTGATCCATTGAGAGAGAGAGAGATGTGATCCATCACTGACTTTGATCCAATGAGAGAGAGAGAGATGTGATCCATCACTGACTTTGATCCAATGAGAGAGATGTGATCCATCACTGACTTTGATCCAATGAGAGAGAGAGAGATGAGATTCATCACTGATTTTGATCCAATGAGAGAAAGAGATGTGTTCCATCACTGACTTTGATCCAATGAGAGAGAGAGAGATGTGATCCATCACTGACTTTGATCCAGTGAGGGAGAGATGTGATCTATCACTGACTTTCATCCAATGAGAGAGAGATGTGATCCATCACTGACTTTGATCCAATGAGGGAGAGATGTGATCCATCACTGACTTTGATCCAGTGAGGGAGACAGATGTGATCCATCACTAACTTTGATCCATTGAGAGAGAGAGAGATGTGATCCATCACTAACTTTGATCCATTGAGAGAGAGAGAGATGTGATCCATCACTGACTTTGATCCAATGAGAGAGAGAGAGATGTGATTCATCACTGATTTTGATCCAATGAGAGAAAGAGATGTGTTCCATCACTGACTTTGATCCAATGAGAGAGAGAGATGTGATCCATCACTGACTTTGATCCAGTGAGGGAGAGATGTGATCTATCACTGAATTTCATCCAATGAGAGAGAGATGTGATCCATCACTGACTTTGATCCAATGGGAGAGAGATGTGATCCATCACTGACTTTGATCCAGTGAGAGAGATATGTGATCCATCACTGAATTTGATCCAATGAGAGAGAGATGTGATCCATCACTGACTTTGATCCAATGAGAGAGAGGTGAGATCCATCACTGACTTTGATCCAATGAGAGAGAGAGATGTGATCCATCACTGACTTTGATCCAATGAGGGAGAGAGATGTGATCCATCACTGACTTTGATCCAACGAGAGTGAGATGTGATCCATCACTGACTTTGATCCAATGAGAGAGAGAGATGTGATCCATCACTGACTTTGATCCAATGAGAGAGAGAGATGTGATCCATCACTGACTTTGATCCAATGAGAGAGAGAGATGTGATCCATCACTGACTTTGATCCAATGAGGGAGAGAGATGTGATCCATCACTGACTTTGATCCAATGAGAGAGAGAGATGTGCTCCATCACTGACTTTGATCCAATGATGGAGAGAGATGTGATCCATCACTGACTTTGATCCAATAAGAGTGAGAGAGATGTGATCCATCACTGACTTTGATCCAATGAGGGAGAGATGTGATCCATCACTGACTTTGATCCAATGGGAGAGAGATTTGATCCATCACTGACTTTGATCCAGTGAGAGAGATATGTGATCCATCACTGACTTTGATCCAATGACAGAGAGATGTGATCCATCACTGACTTTGATCCAATGAGAGAGAGGTGAGATCCATCACTGACTTTGATCCAATGAGAGAGAGAGATGTGATCCATCACTGACTTTGATCCAATGAGAGAGAGAGATGTGATCCATCACTGACTTTGATCCAATGAGGGAGAGAGATGTGATCCATCACTGACTTTGATCCAATGAGGGAGAGAGATGTGATCCATCACTGACTTTGATCCAATGAGAGAGAGAGATGTGATCCATCACTGACTTTGATCCAACGAGAGTGAGATGTGATCCATCACTGACTTTGATCCAATGAGAGAGAGAGATGTGATCCATCACTGACTTTGATCCAATGACACAGAGAGATGTGATCCATCACTGACTTTGATCCAATGAGAGAGAGAGAGAGAGAGAGAGAGATGTGATCCATCACTGACTTTGATCCAATGAGAGAGAGATGTGCTCCATCACTGACTTTGATCCAATGAGGGAGAGAGATGTGATCCATCAATGACTTTGATCCAATGAGAGAGAGAGATGTGATCCATCACTGACTTTGATCCAATGAGGGAGAGAGATGTGATCCATCACTGACTTTGATCCAATGAGAGAGAGAGAGAGATGTGATCCATCACTGACTTTGATCCAACGAGAGTGAGATGTGATCCATCACTGACTTTGATCCAATGAGGGAGAGAGATGTGCTCCATCACTGACTTTGATCCAATGACACAGAGAGATGTGATCCATCACTGACTTTGATCCAATGAGAGAGAGAGATGTGCTCCATCACTGACTTTGATCCAATGAGAGAGAGAGAGAGAGATGTGCTCCATCACTGACTTTGATCCAATGATGGAGAGAGATGTGATCCATTACTGACTTTGATCCAATAAGAGTGAGAGAGATGTGATCCATCACTGACTTTGATCCAATGAAACAGAGAGATGTGATCCATCACTGACTTTGATCCAATGGGAGAGAGATGTGATCCATCACTGACTTTGATCCAGTGAGAGAGAGATGTGATCCATCACTGACTTTGATCCAATGAGAGAGAGATGTGATCCATCACTGACTTTGATCCAATGAGAGAGAGGTGAGATCCATCACTGACTTTGATCCAATGAGAGAGAGAGATGTGATCCATCACTGACTTTGATCCAATGAGAGAGAGAGAGAGAGAGAGATGTGATCCATCACTGACTTTGATCCAATGAGAGAGAGAGATGTGATCGATCACTGACTTTGATCCAATGAGGGAGAGAGATGTGATCCATCACTGACTTTGATCCAATGAGGGAGAGAGATGTGATCCATCACTGACTTTGATCCAATGAGAGAGAGAGATGTGATCCATCACTGACTTTGATCCAACGAGAGTGACATGTGATCCATCACTGACTTTGATCCAATGAGAGAGAGAGATGTGATCCATCACTGACTTTGATCCAATGACACAGAGAGATGTGATCCATCACTGACTTTGATCCAATGAGAGAGAGAGAGAGAGAGAGAGAGAGATGTGATCCATCACTGACTTTGATCCAATGAGAGAGAGATGTGCTCCATCACTGACTTTGATCCAATGAGGGAGAGAGATGTGATCCATCAATGACTTTGATCCAATGAGAGAGAGAGATGTGATCCATCACTGACTTTGATCCAATGAGGGAGAGAGATGTGATCCATCACTGACTTTGATCCAATGAGAGAGAGAGAGAGATGTGATCCATCACTGACTTTGATCCAACGAGAGTGAGATGTGATCCATCACTGACTTTGATCCAATGAGAGAGAGAGATGTGATCCATCACTGACTTTGATCCAATGACACAGAGAGATGTGATCCATCACTGACTTTGATCCAATGAGAGAGAGAGAGAGAGAGAGAGATGTGATCCATCACTGACTTTGATCCAATGAGAGAGAGATGTCCTCCATCACTGACTTTGATCCAATGAGGGAGAGAGATGTGATCCATCAATGACTTTGATCCAATGAGAGAGAGAGATGTGATCCATCACTGACTTTGATCCAATGAGGGAGAGAGATGTGATCCATCACTGACTTTGATCCAATGAGAGAGAGAGAGAGATGTGATCCATCACTGACTTTGATCCAACGAGAGTGAGATGTGATCCATCACTGACTTTGATCCAATAAGGGAGAGAAATGTGCTCCATCACTGACTTTGATCCAATGAGACAGAGAGATGTGATCCATCACTGACTTTGATCCAATAAGAGTGAGAGAGATGTGATCCATCACTGACTTTGATCCAATGAGGGAGAGATGTGATCCATCACTGACTTTGATCCAGATATTCCGCTTTGGATACTGTTGGGAGAGATAGCTTTTCAGGGGAAAGCAGCAAGAGCCAAGTTTGTGGCACCACGGGTGGCTCTGCTGCACAGGAGGGGAGGAAGAAGAGTGGCAGGGCGATAGTGATAGGGGATTCAATTGTAAGGGGAACAGATAGGTGTTTCTGCAGCCGTAAACGTGACTCCAGGATGGTATGTTGCCTCCCTGGTGCTAGGGTCAAGGATGTTGTGGAGCGGCTGCAGGGCATTCTGGAGGGGGAGGGTGAACAGCAAGTAGTCGTAGTCCACATCGGTACCAACGACATAGGTAAAAAAAGGGATGAGGTCCTGCAAGGTGAATTCAAGGAGTTAGGAGATAAATTGAAAAGCAGGACCTCAAAGGTAGTGATCTCAGGATTACTACCAGTGCCACGTGCTCGTGATTACAGGAACAGGAGAATAGACAGGATGAATGCGTGGCTGCAGGGATGGTGTAGGAGGGAGGGATTTAGATTCCTGGGACATTGGGACCGGTTCTGGGGAAGGTGGGACCTGTACAAGTGTGACGGGTTACACCCGAACATGACCGGGACCAATGTCCTCGCGGGGGTGTTTGCTAGTGCTGTTGGGGAAGGTTTAAACTAGAGTGGCAGGGGGATGGGAACCTGAGTGGGGAGTCAGAAGGGAGTAAAGTTGAGAGCAGCATGAGAGGGGAAGACCCAGGGGAAATCTACAATACAAATAGCACAAACAGTTGTTCAAGAACAAGTGGAAAGAAAAAGCATAGAGCAGCAGAAAGAAAGTGTACTTTAGACACGACAGATAAAGTGAAAACTAGAAGGCATAAGGCGATTATCCCAGCATCAAAGCTGAAGGTCAGACTAGGGTGTGTGGCCCAACTAAGAGTTCGATGTACAAATGCACGGAGTATAAGGAATCAATTAAATGAACTACAGGTTCAAATTCAAATTGGAGGGTATGACATGATAGCTATTACTGAGACATGGCTGCAGGATGGTCAGGATTGGGAACTAAATATACCGGGTTATAAGGTCCACAGGAGAGATAGGGAAAATGGAAGAGGGGGAGGAGTAGCCTTAGTGATTAGAGATTAAATCACTTCAATGATAAAGGGGGATATAACGAGAGGTAAGCAGCCAACAGAGACCTTATGGGTTGAATTGAGAAATAGGAGAGGATCTAAGACTATAGTGGGAGTTGTGTATAGGACCCCTGGCAGCAGCTCTGAAGTGCTAGATTGTATAAATGCAGAGATTAGACAAGCGTGTAACAAAGGCATAGTGGTCTTAATGGGGGACTTTAACCTTCACATAGATTGGGAAAAGCAGACTGGCAACTGTCAGAAATGTAGTGAATTTCTTGAGTGTGTCCGGGATAGTTTTCTACAGCAGTATGTCCTAGAGGCAACAAGGGGGCAAGCCATACTAGATTTAGTAATGAGTAATGAACCAGATTTAGTTAACGGCTTAACTGTGCGAGAACATCGACCCAATAGCGATCATAACATGATCGAGTTCAATGTAGTGTTTGAAAGGGAAAAAAGTGAATCAGCTGCTAAGATTCTAGACTTGGGCAAGGCCGACTTCAATGGGATGAGACAGAGACTGTCCACAGTAAACTGGGCAAATCTGTTAATGGGTAAAACGACTGATGATCAGTGAGAAATGTTTAAAGAAACATTTAATGTGATACAGAACCGGTTTATACCCCTGAGGGGCAAGAACTCTACTTGTCAAAAAAAACAGCCATGGACAACTAAAGAGGTGAGGGACAGTATAAGACGTAAGGAAAGGGCATACAAAAAGGCAAAAAATAGCACAGATCCTGGCAAATGGGAAAGATACAAAGATCAACAAAGGGTCACAAAACAGATAGTAAGAGCTACAAAAAGAGAGTATGAAAAGAAACTCGCAAGGGATATCAAAACCAATACAAAGAACTTTTATAGTTATATTCGGAAAAAGAGGGTGGTCAGGAGCAGTGTTGGCCCCTTAAAAACTGAAAGTGGGGATATTGTCATTGACAATGGGGAAATGGCGGACATGTTGAATAATTACTTTGCATCAGTATTTACAGTAGAAAAAGAGGATAGCATGCCGGAAATCCCAAGAAAACTAATATTGAATCGGGGACAGGGACTCGATTAAAATTAACATAAGTAAAGCAACAGTAATGAAGAAAATAATCGCACTAAAGAGTGACAAATCCCCAGGACTAGATGGTTTCCATCCCAGGGTTTTAAAGGAAGTAGGTGAGCAGATTGCAGATGCCCTAACTATAATCTTTCAAAGTTCTCTCGATTCAGGAACTGTCCCTCCAGATTGGAAAATTGCACATGTCACTCCGCTTTTTAAGAAAGGGGAGAGAAGGAAACCAGGGAATTATAGACCAGTTAGCCTAACATCTGTTGTGGGGAAATTGCTGGAGTCTATAATTAAGGATAGGGTGACTGAACACCTTGAGAATTTTCAGTTAATCAGAGAGAGCCAGCATGGATTTGTGAAAGGTAGGTCGTGCCTGACAAACCTGATTGAATTTTTTGAAGAGGTGACTAAAGTAGTGGTCAGGGGAATGTCAATGGATGTTATTTATATGGACTTCCAGAAGGCATTTGATAAGGTCCCACATAAAAGACTGTTAGCTAAGTTCGAAGCCCATGGAATCGAGGGAAAAGTACGGACTTGGTTAGGAAATTGGCTGAGCGAAAGGCGACAGAGAGTAGGGATAATGGGTAGGTACTCACATTGGCAGGATGTGACTAGTGGAGTCCCACAGGGATCTGTCTTGGGGCCTCAATTATTCACAATATTTATTAACGACTTAGATGAAGGCATAGAAAGTCTCATATCTATGTTTGCCGATGACAGAAAGATTGGTGGCATTGTAAGCAGTGTAGATGAAAACATAAAATTACAAAGGGATATTGATAGATTAGGTGAATGGGCAAAATTGTGGCAAATGGAATTCAATGTCGACAAATGTGAGGTCATCCACTTTGGATCATCACTGATTTTGATCCAATGAGAGAGAGAGAGATGTGATCCATCACTGACTTTGATCCAATGAGAGAGAGAGAGAGATGTGATCCATCACTGACTTTGATCCAATGAGAGAGAGAGAGATGTGATCCATCACTGACTTTGTTCCAATGAGAGAGAGATGTGATCTATCACTGACTTTGATCCAATGAGAGAGAGAGATGTTATCCATCACTGACTTTGATCCAGTGAGAGAGAGATGTGATCCATCACTGACTTTGATCCAGTGAGAGAGAGATGTGATCCATCACTGACTTTGATCCAGTGAGGGAGAGATGTGTTCCATCACTGACTTTGATCCAGTGAGGGGGAGTTGTGATCCATCACTGACTTTGATCCAGTGAGGGGGAGTTGTGATTCATCACTGACTTTCATCCAGTGAGAGAGATGTGTTCGATCACTGACTTTGATCCAGTGAGAGAGAGATGTGATCCATCACTGACTTTGATCCAATGAGAGAGAGATGTGATCCATCACTGACTTTGATCCAGTGAGGGGGAGTTGTGATCCATCACTGACTTTGATCCAGTGAGGGGGAGTTGTGATCCATCACTGACTTTGATCCAGTGAGGGGGAGTTGTGATCCATCACTGACTTTCATCCAGTGAGAGAGATGTGTTCGATCACTGACATTGATCCAGTGAGAGAGACATGTGATCCATCACTGACTTTGATCAGTGAGGAAGAGAGATGTGATCCATCACTGACTTTGATCCAATGAGAGAGAGAGATGTGATCCATCACTGACTTTGATCCAATGAGGGAGAGAGAAGTGTTTCATCACAGACTTTGCCCTTGGACAGTGTAGAGGGAGCTTTACTCTGTATCTAACCCTGTACCTGCCCTGGGAGTGTTTGATGGGACAGTGTAGAGGGAGCTTTACTCTGTATCTAACCCGTGCTGTACCTGCCCTGGGAGTGTTTGATGGGACAGTGTAGAGGGAGCTTTACTCTGTATCTAACCCTGTACCTGCCCTGGGAGTGTTTGATGGGACAGTGTAGAGGGAGCTTTACTCTGTATCTAACCCGTGCTGTACCTGCCCTGGGAGTGTTTGATGGGACAGTGTAGAGGGAGCTTTACTCTGTATCTAACCCGTGCTGTACCTGCCCTGGGAGTGTTTGATGGGACAGTGTAGAGGGAGCTTTACTCTGTATCTAACCCTGTACCTGCCCTGGGAGTGTTTGATGGGACAGTGTAGAGGGAGCTTTACTCTGTATCTAACCCTGTACCTGCCCTGGGAGTGTTTGATGGGACAGTGTAGAGGGAGCTTTACTCTGTATCTAACCCTGTACCTGCCCTGGGAGTGTTTGATGGGACAGTGTCGAGGGAGCTTTGCTCTGTATCTAACACTGTACCTGACCCTGGGAGTGTTTGATGGGACAGTGTAGAGGGAGCTTTACTCTGTATCTAACCCTGTACCTGCCCTGGGAATTTTTGATGGGACAATGTAGAGGGAGCTTTACTCTGTATCTAACCCTGTATCTACCCTGGGAGTGTTGGATGGGACAGTGTAGAGGGAGCTTTACTCTGTACCTGCCCTGGGAGTGTTTGATGGGACAGTGTAGAGGGAGCTTTACTCTGTATCTAACCCTGTACCTGCCCTGGGAGTGTTTGATGGGACAGTGTAGAGGGAGCTTTACTCTGTATCTAACCCGTGCTGTACCTGCCCTGGGAGTGTTTGATGGGACAGTGTAGAGGGAGCTTTACTCTGTATCTAACCCGTGCTGTACCTGCCCTGGGAGTGTTTGATGGGACAGTGTAGAGGGAGCTTTACTCTGTATCTAACCCTGTACCTGCCCTGGGAGTGTTTGATGGGACAGTGTAGAGGGAGCTTTACTCTGTATCTAACCCTGTACCTGCCCTGGGAGTGTTTGATGGGACAGTGTAGAGGGAGCTTTACTCTGTATCTAACCCTGTACCTGCCCTGGGAGTGTTTGATGGGACAGTGTCGAGGGAGCTTTGCTCTGTATCTAACACTGTACCTGACCCTGGGAGTGTTTGATGGGACAGTGTAGAGGGAGCTTTACTCTGTATCTAACCCTGTACCTGCCCTGGGAATTTTTGATGGGACAATGTAGAGGGAGCTTTACTCTGTATCTAACCCTGTATCTACCCTGGGAGTGTTGGATGGGACAGTGTAGAGGGAGCTTTACTCTGTACCTGCCCTGGGAGTGTTTGATGGGACAGTGTAGAGGGAGCTTTACTCTGTATCTAACCCTGTACCTGCCCTGGGAGTGTTTGATGGGACAGTGTAGAGGGAGCTTTACTCTGTATCTAATCCTGTACCTGCCCTGGGAGTGTTTGATGGGACAGTGTAGAGGGAGCTTTACTCTGTATCTAACCCTGTACCTGACCCTGGGAGTGTTTGATGGGACAGTGTAGAGGGAGCTTTACTCTGTATCTAACCCTGTACCTGCCCTGGGAGTGTTTGATGGGACAGTGTAGAGGGAGCTTTACTCTGTATCTAACCCTGTACCTGCCCTGGGAGTGTTTGATGGGACAGTGTAGAGGGAGCTTTACTCTGTATCTAACCCTGTACCTGCCCTGGGAGTGTTTGATGGGACAGTGTCGAGGGAGCTTTACTCTGTATCTAACCCTGTACCTGCCCTGGGAGTGTTTGATGGGACAGTGCAGAGGGAGCTTTACTCTGTATCTAACCCTGTACCTGCCCTGGGAGTGTTTGATGGGACAGTGTAGAGGGAGTTTTACTCTGTATCTAACCCTGTACCTGACCCTGGGAGTGTTTGATGGGACAGTGTAGAGGGAGCTTTACTCTGTATCTAACTGGGAGCGTTTACAACTGAGTACCTGAAATGGAAAGTGTTCCATTCCCCCACACTGTCATGAGAAGAAGATTCACACATGAAGAAAGAGTTCAAGATAAAGTGGGCATGTTAAACAGCTCATTTCTAACACCTGGAAGATTTTTACATCCCTGAAGGAAAGTGTTTCTCCATCAGGGAGGTAAGACCAGCTGCAGAAGCGTGCGTGGTGTTCGTTTTGCGGAGGAGTTGTTTTCAAATCTGAGAGAGCCACCGAGCTGCTGAACGCAGTGTGTCGCTGCAGATTGTGCATGTGTGGGTCCTTTCCTCAAGACCAAACAAAAGCTTTGTTTTCCGATGATGTTGATGAGCTTGGGTCTTTTGTGCCTTGCAAGGTTTGCTAAACTGCTTCTGATGACCTCAGTCCTCAGAACATACTTCCCTCCACTGCCCCTGTTGAGAAGCCCCTTTTACTCATTCCTGAAGCTTGTTCTCTTTTTGACCTATTTTTTCCGAGCAATGAGAGTCCAGGGTCATACGAAACCGAAGCTCAGTCATGGACAGGGCCTTCCAGCTTGCTGTATGGGAGCCGGACAGGCAGTTTCGAGGCAGGCAGTTCTGTTTTTGTAACAGAAACCCCTTTTTTCTTCCTCCTGTGACTCGTGATTAGGGTTGCAAACCGTCCAGATTGTCCAGGAATCTCCAGGAATTGAAAATTAACCTCCCAGACACTGCTGGGAACACCCGGGAGAAAAATCGAAGGGAATTCTCAAAAGGAATATTGATCGGTGAATCAGGCATCTCTTGTTATCTGCTCCTTGTACGTTTCGTACATTCCTGGAGACTCTGGAGTCTTGGACTATCAAGATTACACCACCCTGCCCTTTCTCACCCATCCATCCTATTGGTGTCCTGGTGCTGTGACCTACAACACGACTGTAAAGTCAATCCTGTCATGGTGACATTGATCGGTTATTAAAATCTTCAGTTAATTTTGAATAGAAGCAGAAAATGCTGGAAATACTCAGCAAGCCAGGCAGCATCTGCGGAGATCAAAACAGAGTTAACGTTTGAGATTTCCAGCGTCCGCCGTATTTTGCCTTTGCTTCAATTAATTTTTAGCAGCGGCAAATAAAATGCAAACCTCAGATCGTGAACCAGGATCCCACCCGCTGTTCTGCCTCTTCCTCGAAGGGGAGAACATTTGCAGGGCTATGGGGAAAGAGCAGGGGGAGTGGGACTAATTGGTTCGCTCTTTCAAAGAGCCGGCACAGGCACGATGGGCTGAATGGCCTCCTTCTGTGCTCCATGAGTCTATCATTCCACCTCCCAAATGGTTTTGGGCCTGACAAAAGGCAGAGGCACAAACCTCTGAACGTAATGATGCCTCGATTCGATCAGGGAAGGAAATAAATGCAATAAGAACCTCATATGGGATGATCTGGATCGTGGAAAGTAGAGTAGAACTGTCAACTAGTCCCCAGGTGAACCAGAGAAAGGAGAACCTGGTTGGAGACCTCAGCTTTATAATGGGACCCAGGGGCAAACTTTCTTTATCTCAAGGTTGAACTGGTGAAGGCTGGTTTTAACTCATTCCACCTGGTGTAAATGGGGCTGCAGCGGCTCGAAAGCCATCAGATCATTTATCGCTGAGTTTATGTTGGCGTTCCGGCTGCCGCCATCTTGGGTCGGGTCCTGAGATGGGCGGCCGGAATCCCCGCCTGTTGCAGGCGGGAGGCCACTTGTAATATGCAAATCAGGTCACATGATGTGTTTAAGACCCTGGTGGTAATTTCGAGATGCAAACGGGCGGAGCATGTGACACTCTGCCCATTTGAAGCAGGCGTTGAGCGGCCGAACCAGTGGTTCTTAAAGGGACCCTCGGAGGACGTTCAAAAACAGCCCAGGTGACGTTTAATTTTATTTTGGTGGGGCCAGAAGGAGCCGGCTGATTCCCCGCCCTCCTACAACCGGCGAGCCGCAGCGGAATTTGGGTTCTGCCAGGACCACTCTGCTCCAGACCTCATTACAGCCTTGGTCCAAACATGGACCAAAGAGCTGAATTCCAGAGGTGAGGTGAGAGTGACTGCCCTTGACATCAAGGCAGTATTTGACCGAGTGTGGCACCAAGGAGCCCTAGTAAAATTGAAGTCAATGGGAATCAGGGGGGAAACTCTCCAGTCGCTGGAGTCATACCTAGCACAAAGGAAGGTGGCAGTGGTTGTTGGAGGCCAATCATCTCAGCCCCAGGACATTGCTGCAGGAGTTCCTCAGGGCAGTGTCCTAGGCCCAACCATCTTCAGCTGCTTCATCAATGACCTTCCCTCCATCATAAGGTCAGAAATGGGGATGTTCGCTGATGATTGCACAGTGTTCAGTTCCATTCGCAACCCCTCAGATAATGAAGCAGTCCGAGCCCGCATGCAGCAAGACCTGGACAACATCCAGGCTTGGGCTGATAAGTGGCAAGTAACATTTGCGCCAGACAAGTGCCAGGCAAAGACCATCTCCAACAAGAGAGAGTCTAACCACCTCCCCTTGACATTCAATGGCATTACCATCGCCGAATCCCCCACCATCAACATCCTGGGGGTCACCATTGACCAGAAACTTAACTGGACCAGCCATATAAATACTCTGGCGACAAGAGCAGGTCAGAGGCAATTCTGCAGCGAGTGACTCACCTCCTGACTCCCCAAAGCCTTTCCGCCATCTACAAGGAACAAGTCAGGAGTGTGATGGAATACTCTCCACTTGCCTGGATGAGTGCAGCTCCAACACTCAAGAAGCTCGACACCATCCAGGACAAAGCAACCCGCTTGATTGGCACCCCATCCACCACCCTAAACATTCACTCCCTTCACCACCGGCGCACTGTGGCTGCAGTGTGTACCATCCACAGGATGCACTGCAGCAACTCGCCAAGGCTTCTTTGACAGCACCTCCCAAACCCGCGACCTCTACCACCTAGAAGGACAAGAGCAGCAGGCGCATGGGAACAACACCACCTGCACGTTCCCCTCCAAGTCACACACCATCCCGACTTGGAAATATATCGCCGTTCCTTCATCGTCACTGGGTCAAAATCCTGGAACTCCCTTCCTAACAGCACTGTGGGAGAACTTTCACCACACGGACTGCAGCGGTTCAAGAAGGCGGCTCACCACCACCTTCTCAAGGGTAATTAGGGATGGGCAATAAATGCCGGCCTCACCAGCGATGCCCACATCATATGAATGAATAAAAAAAAATAGCGCCCACAGCTCACCAGCAGCATTTAAGAGAGACCCAGGCCTCAAAATGGCGCAGGCCTCCCGGTGGCGACATAAGGCAGGCGGTCGACAAACCCCGCCCACTGCCCGCTCGTTATCCGCCTGTAGTTAAAATCAGTCCTGAGGTTTTCTTGCATCTAACGTAGCTTCTGTTACCTCATCTCCTGGGGTTTGACCCAATCCTGTTCAGTAGCTGGAACATTAACTACTGACCCAGGAGGTCCTCCTTCTCCCAAAGCCCAGTGGATTGCTCTGCTGTAGGGAAAGTAGGGCAGAGAATCTGTCCAGTCAAAGCCAATTGGAGGAACAAAATCCTTTTATTTCCTCCAATTAAATATCAGGAAGACCGAAGCCATTGTCCTTGGTCCCCGCCACAAACTCCGTTCCCTCTCCACCGACTCCATCCCCCTCCCTGACCACTGTCTGAGGCTGAACCAGACTGTTCACAACCTTGGTATCCTGTTTGACCCTGAGATGACCTACCAACCACATATCCGCTCAATCAGCAAGACCGCCTACTTCCACCTCTGATACATCGCACATCTCCGCCCCCGCCTCTGCTCATCTGCTGCTGAAACCCTCATACGTGCCTTTGTTACCTCCAGACTCAACTATTCCAATGATCTCCTGGCCAACCTCCCATCTTCCACCCTCTGTAAACTTGAGCTCATCGAAACTCTGCTGCCCGTATCCTAACTCGCACCAGGTCCCGTTCACCCATCACCCCCTGTGCTCGTAGACCGACATTGGCTCCCGGTCTGGGAATGCCACCATTTTAAAATTTTCATCCTTGTTTTCGAATCCTGCCATAACCCTCACCCCTCCTGATCTCTGTCACCTTCTCCAGCCCTACAACCCTCCGAGAACTGGGCCTGAGCTCTGGAATACTCTGTCGAAGCTTCACCGCCTCCACGACTGCCATTCCTCCCCTATCCCACTCCCATTCCTCCCCTATCCCACTCCCATTCCTCCCCGATCCAACTCCCATTCCTCCCCAATCCCCACTCCCATTCCTCCCCTATCCCACTCCCATTCCTCCCCAATCCCCACTCCCATTCCTCCCCTATCACACTCCCATTCCTCCCCTATCACACTCCCATTCCTCCCCTATCCCACTCCCATTCCTCCCCTATCCCCACTCCCATTCCTCCCCTATCCCCACTCCCATTCCTCCCCAATCCCCACTCCCATTCCTCCCCAATCCCCACTCCCATTCCTCCCCTATCACACTCCCATTCCTCCCCTATCACACTCCCATTCCTCCCCTATCCCACTCCCATTCCTCCCCAATCCCCACTCCCATTCCTCCCCTATCACACTCCCATTCCTCCCCAATCCCCACTCAAATTCCTCACCTAACCCACTCCCATTCCTCCACTATCCAACTCCCATTCCTCCCCAATCCCCACTCCCATTCCTCCCCTATCCCACTCCCATTCCTCCCCTATCCAACTCCCATTCCTCCCCAATCCCCACTCCCATTCCTCCCCTATCTCACTCCCATTCCTCCCCTATCCCACTCCCATTCCTCCCCAATCCCCACTCCCATTCCTCCCCTATCTCACTCCCATTCCTCCCCTATCCCACTCCCATTCCTCCCCTATCCCACTCCCATTCCTCCCCTATCCCACTCCCATTCCTCCCCTATCACACTCCCATTCCTCCCCAATCCCCACTCCCATTCCTCCCCAATCCCACTCCCATTCCTCCCCTATCCCACTCCCATTCCTCCCCTATCACACTCCCATTCCTCCCCAATCCCCACTCCCATTCCTCCCCTATCTCACTCCCATTCCTCCCCTATCCCACTCCCATTCCTCCCCAATCCCCACTCCCATTCCTCCCCTATCTCACTCCCATTCCTCCCCTATCCCACTCCCATTCCTCCCCTATCCCACTCCCATTCCTCCCCTATCCCACTCCCATTCCTCCCCTATCCCACTCCCATTCCTCCCCTATCACACTCCCATTCCTCCCCAATCCCACTCCCATTCCTCCCCTATCCCACTCCCATTCCTCCCCTATCACACTCCCATTCCTCCCCAATCCCCACTCCCATTCCTCCCCTATCACACTCCCATTCCTCCCCAATCCCCACTCCCATTCCTCCCCAATCCCCACTCCCATTCCTCCCCTATCACACTCCCATTCCTCCCCTATCCCACTCCCATTCCTCCCCTATCACACTCCCATTCCTCCCCAATCCCCACTCCCATTCCTCCCCAATCCCCACTCCCATTCCTCCCCTATCCCACTCCCATTCCTCCCCTATCACACTCCCATTCCTCCCCTATCCCACTCCCATTCCTCCCCTATCCCCACTCCCATTCCTCCCCTATCCCCACTCCCATTCCTCCCCAATCCCCACTCCCATTCCTCCCCAATCCCCACTCCCATTCCTCCCCTATCCCACTCCCATTCCTCCCCTATCCCACTCCCATTCCTCCCCTATCCCACTCCCATTCCTCCCCTATCCCACTCCCATTCCTCCCCTATCACACTCCCATTCCTCCCCTATCCCACTCCCATTCCTCCCCTATCCCACTCCCATTCCTCCCCTATCCCCACTCCCATTCCTCCCCTATCCCCACTCCCATTCCTCCCCAATCCCCACTCCCATTCCTCCCCAATCCCCACTCCCATTCCTCCCCTATCCCACTCCCATTCCTCCCCTATCACACTCCCATTCCTCCCCTATCACACTCCCATTCCTCCCCAATCCCCACTCCCATTCCTCCCCTATCACACTCCCATTCCTCCCCAATCCCCACTCCCATTCCTCCCCAATCCCCACTCAAATTCCTCACCTAACCCACTCCCATTCCTCCACTATCCAACTCCCATTCCTCCCCAATCCCCACTCCCATTCCTCCCCTATCCCACTCCCATTCCTCCCCTATCCAACTCCCATTCCTCCCCAATCCCCACTCCCATTCCTCCCCTATCTCACTCCCATTCCTCCCCTATCCCACTCCCATTCCTCCCCAATCCCCACTCCCATTCCTCCCCTATCACACTCCCATTCCTCCCCTATCCCACTCCCATTCCTCCCCTATCACACTCCCATTCCTCCCCAATCCCCACTCCCATTCCTCCCCAATCCCCACTCCCATTCCTCCCCTATCCCACTCCCATTCCTCCCCTATCACACTCCCATTCCTCCCCTATCCCACTCCCATTCCTCCCCTATCCCCACTCCCATTCCTCCCCTATCCCCACTCCCATTCCTCCCCAATCCCCACTCCCATTCCTCCCCAATCCCCACTCCCATTCCTCCCCTATCCCACTCCCGTTCCTCCCCTATCCCACTCCCATTCCTCCCCTATCCCACTCCCATTCCTCCCCTATCCCACTCCCATTCCTCCCCTATCACACTCCCATTCCTCCCCTATCACACTCCCATTCCTCCCCAATCCCCACTCCCATTCCTCCCCTATCCCACTCCCATTCCTCCCCTATCCAACTCCCATTCCTCCCCAATCCCCACTCCCATTCCTCCCCTATCTCACTCCCATTCCTCCCCTATCCCACTCCCATTCCTCCCCAATCCCCACTCCCATTCCTCCCCTATCTCACTCCCATTCCTCCCCAATCCCCACTCCCATTCCTCCCCTATCTCACTCCCATTCCTCCCCTATCCCACTCCCATTCCTCCCCAATCCCCACTCCCATTCCTCCCCTATCTCACTCCCATTCCTCCCCTATCCCCACTCCCATTCCTCCCCTATCCCACTCCCATTCCTCCCCTATCCCACTCCCATTCCTCCCCAAACCCCACTCCCATTCTTCCCCTATCCCACTCCCATTCCTCCCCTATCACACTCCCATTCCTCCCCAATCCCCACTCCCATTCCTCCCCAATCCCCACTCCCATTCCTCCCCTATCACACTCCCATTCCTCCCCAATCCCCACTCCCATTCCTCCCCAATCCCCACTCCCATTCCTCCCCTATCACACTCCCATTCCTCCCCAATCCCCACTCCCATTCCTCCCCTATCCCACTCCCGTTCCTCCCCTATCAAACTCCCATTCCTCCCCTATCACACTCCCATTCCTCCCCTATCCCACTCCCATTCCTCCCCTATCACACTCCCGTTCCTCCCCTATCAAACTCCCATTCCTCCCCTATCACACTCCCATTCCTCCCCTATCCCACTCCCATTCCTCCCCTATCACACTCCCGTTCCTCCCCTATCAAACTCCCATTCCTCCCCTATCACACTCCCATTCCTCCCCTATCACACTCCCATTCCTCCCCTATCCCACTCCCATTCCTCCCCTATCCCACTCCCGTTCCTCCCCTATCAAACTCCCATTCCTCCCCTATCCCACTCCCATTCCTCCCCAATCCCCACTCCCATTCCTCCCCTATCACACTCCCATTCCTCCCCTATCACACTCCCATTCCTCCCCTATCACACTCCCATTCCTCCCCTATCCCACTCCCATTCCTCCCCTATCTCACTCCCATTCCTCCCCAATCCCCACTCCCATTCCTCCCCTATCCCCACTCCCATTCCTCCCCTATCCCACTCCCATTCCTCCCCAATCCCCACTCCCATTCCTCCCCTATCCCACTCCCATTCCTCCCCTATCCCCACTCCCATTCCTCCCCAATCCCCACTCCCATTCCTCCCCTATCACACTCCCATTCCTCCCCAATCCCCACTCCCATTCCTCCCCTATCCCACTCCCATTCCTCCCCTATCCCACTCCCATTCCTCCCCTATCCCACTCCCATTCCTCCCCTATCCCACTCCCATTCCTCCCCTATCACACTCCCATTCCTCCCCAATCCCCACTCCCATTCCTCCCCTATCCCACTCCCATTCCTCCCCTATCACACTCCCATTCCTCCCCAATCCCCACTCCCATTCCTCCCCTATCCCCACTCCCATTCCTCCCCTATCCCACTCCCATTCCTCCCCAATCCCCACTCCCATTCCTCCCCTATCACACTCCCATTCCTCCCCAATCCCCACTCCCATTCCTCCCCTATCACACTCCCATTCCTCCCCAATCCCCACTCCCATTCCTCCCCTATCCCACTCCCATTCCTCCCCTATCCCACTCCCATTCCTCCCCTATCCCACTCCCATTCCTCCCCTATCACACTCCCATTCCTCCCCAATCCCCACTCCCATTCCTCCCCTATCACACTCCCATTCCTCCCCAATCCCCACTCCCATTCCTCCCCTATCCCCACTCCCATTCCTCCCCTATCCCACTCCCATTCCTCCCCAATCACACTCCCATTCCTCCCCTATCACACTCCCATTCCTCCCCAATCCCCACTCCCATTCCTCCCCTATCCCACTCCCATTCCTCCCCTATCCCACTCCCATTCCTCCCCTATCCCACTCCCGTTCCTCCCCTATCACACTCCCATTCCTCCCCTATCAAACTCCCATTCCTCCCCTATCACACTCCCATTCCTCCCCTATCCCACTCCCATTCCTCCCCATTCACACTCCCATTCCTCCCCTATCACACTCCCATTCCTCCCCAATCCCCACTCCCATTCCTCCCCAATCCCCACTCCCATTCCTCCCCTATCCCACTCCCATTCCTCCCCAATCCCCACTCCCATTCCTCCCCTATCACACTCCCATTCCTCCCCTATCCCACTCCCATTCCTCCCCTATCCCACTCCCATTCCTCCCCTATCACACTCCCATTCCTCCCCTATCCCACTCCCATTCCTCCCCTATCAAACTCCCATTCCTCCCCTATCAAACTCCCATTCCTCCCCTATCCCACTCCCATTCCTCCCCAATCCCCACTCCCATTCCTCCCCTATCACACTCCCATTCCTCCCCAATCCCCACTCCCATTCCTCCCCTATCCCCACTCCCATTCCTCCCCTATCACACTCCCATTCCTCCCCAATCCCCACTCCCATTCCTCCCCAATCCCCACTCCCATTCCTCCCCAATCCCCACTCCCATTCCTCCCCTATCACACTCCCATTCCTCCCCTATCCCACTCCCATTCCTCCCCTATCCCACTCCCATTCCTCCCCTATCCCACTCCCATTCCTCCCCTATCACACTCCCATTCCTCCCCTATCCCCACTCCCATTCCTCCCCTATCACACTCCCATTCCTCCCCTATCCCACTCCCATTCCTCCCCTATCCCACTCCCATTCCTCCCCTATCACACTCCCATTCCTCCCCAATCACACTCCCATTCCTCCCCTATCTCACTCCCATTCCTCCCCTATCACACTCCCATTCCTCCCCTATCCCCACTCCCATTCCTCCCCTATCACACTCCCATTCCTCCCCTATCTCACTCCCATTCCTCCCCTATCCCCACTCCCATTCCTCCCCTATCCCCACTCCCATTCCTCCCCTATCCCACCCCCATTCCTCCCCAATCCCCACTCCCATTCCTCCCCTATCACACTCCCATTCCTCCCCTATCCCACTCCCATTCCTCCCCTATCACACTCCCATTCCTCCCCAATCACACTCCCATTCCTCCCCAATCCCCACTCCCATTCCTCCCCTATCCCCACTCCCATTCCTCCCCAATCCCCACTCCCATTCCTCCCCTATCACACTCCCATTCCTCCCCTATCCCACTCCCATTCCTCCCCAATCCCCACTCCCATTCCTCCCCTATCCCACTCCCATTCCTCCCCAATCCCCACTCCCATTTGTCCCTTATCCCACTCCCGTTCCCCCCATATTCCACTCCCATTCCTCCCCTATCCCACTCCCATTCCTCCCCTATCCCCACTCCCATTCCTCCCATATCACACTCCCATTCCTCCCCTATCCCACTCCCATTCCTCCCCTATCACACTCCCTTTCCTCCCCTATCACACTCCCATTCCTCCCCTATCCCACTCTCATTCCTCCCCTATCCCACTCCCATTACTCCCCTATCCCACTCCCATTCCTCCCCTATCCCCACTCCCATTCCTCCCCTATCACACTCCCATTCCTCCCCTATCCCACTCCCATTCCTACCCTATCTCACTCCCATTCCTCCACTATCCCACTACAATTCCTCCCCTATCCCACTCCCATTCCTCCCCGATTCCACTCCCATTCCTCCCCAATCCCCACTCCCATTCGTCCCCTATCCAACACCCATTCCTCCCCTATCCCACTCCCATTCCTCCCCTATCCCACTCCCATTCCTCCCCTATCCCACTCCCATTCCTCCCCTATCCCACTCCAATTCCTCCCCTATCCCCACTCCCATTCCTCCCCTATCCCACTCCCATTCCTCCCCTATCCCCACTCCCATTCCTCCCCTATCCCACTCCCATTCCTCCCCTATCCCCAATCCCATTCCTCCCCTATCCCACTCCCATTCCTCCCCAATCCCCACTCCCATTCGTCCCTTATCCCACTCCCATTCCTCCCCTATCCCACTCCCATTCCTCCCCTATCCCACTCCCATTCCTCCCCTATCCCACTCCCATTCCTCCCCATCCCCACTCCCATTCATCCCCTATCCCACTCCCATTCCTCCCCATCCCCACTCCCATTCATCCCCTATCACACTCCCATTCCTCCCCTATCCCACTCCCATTCCTCCCCAATCCCCACTCCCATTCGTCCCCTATCCCACACCCATTCCTCCCCTATCCCACTCCCATTCCTCCCCTATCCCACTCCCATTCCTCCCCTATCCCACTCCCATTCCTCCCCAATCCCCACTGCCATTCCTCCCCGATTCCACTCCCATTCCTCCCCTATCCCACTCCCATTCCTCCCCTATCCCACTCCCATTCCTCCCCGATTCCACTCCCATTCCTCCCCGATCCCACTCCCATTCCTCCGCAATCCCCACTCCCATTCCTCCCCTATCCCCACTCCCATTCCTCCCCTATCCCACTCCCATTCCTCCCCATCCCCACTCCCATTCCTCCCCTATCCCACTCCCATTCCTCCCCTATCCCCACTCCCATTCCTCCCCTATCCCACTCCCATTCCTCCCCTATCCCACTCCCATTCCTCCCCAATCCCCACTCCCATTCCTCCCCGATTCCACTCCCATTCCTCCCCTATCCCACTCCCATTCCTCCCCGATTCCACTCCCATTCCTCCCCTATCCCACTCCCATTCCTCCCCAATCCCCACTCCCATTCCCCCCATATTCCACTCCCATTCCTCCCCGATCACACTCCCATTCCTCCCCTATCCCCACTCCCATTCCTCCCCTATCTTACTCCCATTCCTCCCCTATCACACTCCCATTCCTCCCCTATCCCACTCCCATTCCTCCCCGATCCCACTCCCATTCCTCCCCTATCCCCACTCCCATTCCGCCCCGATCCCCACTCCCATTCCTCCCCTATCTCACTCCCATTCCTCCCCTATCACACTCCCATTCCTCCCCGATTCCACTCCCATTCCTCCCCGATTCCACTCCCATTCCTCCCGTATCCCAATCCCATTCCTCTCCTATCCCACACCCATTCCTCCCCTATCCCACTCCCATTCCTCCCCTATCCCCACTCCCATTCCTCCCCTATCCCCACTCCCATTCCTCCCCTATCCCACTCCCATTCCTCCCCTATCCCACTCCCGTTCCCCCATATTCCACTCCCATTCCTCCCCGATTCCACTCCCATTCCTCCCCTGTCCCACTCCCATTCCTCCCCTATCCCACTCCCATTCCTCCCCAATCCCCACTCCCATTCCTCCCGATCCCACTCCCATTCCTCCCCTATCCCACTCCCATTCCTCCCCTATCCCCACTCCCATTCCTCCCCTATCCCCACTCCCATTCCTCCCCTATCCCCACTCCCATTCCTCCCCAATCCCCACTCCCATTCCTCCCCTATCCCCACTCCCATTCCTCCCCGATTCCAGTCCCATTCCTCCCCTATCCAACTCCCATTCCTCCCCTATCTCACTCCCATTCCTCCCCTATCCCACTCCCATTCCTTCCCTATCCCACTCCCGTTCCTCCCCGATCCCACTCCCATTCCTCCCCTATCCCACTCCCATTCCTCCCCTATCCCACTCCCATTCCTTCCCTATCCCACTCCCATTCCTCCCCTATCCCCTCTCCCATTCCTCCCCTATCCCACTCCCATTCCTCCCCTATCCCACTCCCGTTCCTCCCCGATCCCACTCCCATTCCTCCCCTATCCCACTCCCATTCCTCCCCTATCCCCACTCCCATTCCTCCCCTATCCCACTCCCATTCCTCTCCTATCCCACTCCCATTCCTCCCCTATCCCACTCCCATTCCTCCCCTATCCCACTCCCATTCCTCCCCTATCCCCACTCCCATTCCTCCCCTATCCCACTCCCATTCCTCCCCTATCCAAATCCCATTCCTCCCTATCCCACTCCCATTCCTCCCCTATCCCCACTCCCATTCCTCCCCTATCCCCACTCCCATTCCTCCCCTATCCCACTCCCGTTCCTCCCCGATCCCACTCCCATTCCTCCCCTATTCCCACTCCCGTTCCTTATCGATTCCACTCCCATTCCTCCCCGAATCCACTCCCATTCCTCCCCGATCACACTCCCATTCCTCCCCTATCCCACTCCCATACCTCTCCTATCCCACTCCCATTCCTACCCTATCCCACTCCCGTTCCTCCCCGATTCCACTCCCATTCCTCCCCTATCCCCACTACAATTCCTCCCCTATCCCACTCCCATTCCACCCCTATCCCACTCCCATTCCTCCCCTATCCCACTCCCGTTCCTCCCCTATTCCACTCCCATTCCTCCCCTAGCCCCACTACAATTCCTCCCCTATCCCACTCCCATTCCTCCCCTATCTCACTCCCATTCCTCCCCTATCCCACTCCCATTCCTCCCCGATTCCACTCCCATTCCTCCCCTATTCCCAATCCCATTCCTCCCCTATCCCCACTACCATTCCTCCCCTATCTCACTCCCATTCCTCCCCAATCCCCACTCCCATTCCTCCCCTATCCCACTCCCATTCCTCCCCTACCACACTCCCATTCCTCCCCTATCCCACTCCCATTCCTCCCCTATCCCCACTCCCATTCCTCCCCTATCCCACTCCCATTCCTCCCCAATCCCCACTCCCATTCCTCCCCTATCCCACTCCCATTCCTCCCCTATCCCACTCCCATTCCTCCCCTATCCCACTCCCATTCCTCCCCGATTCCACTCCCATTCCTCCCCTATCCCACTCCCATTCTCCCCTATCCCACTCCCATTCCTCCCCTATCCCACTCCCATTCCTCCCCTATCCCACTCCCATTCCTCCCCGATTCCACTCCCATTCCTCCCCTATCCCACTCCCATTCCTCCCCTATCCCACTCCCATTCCTCCCCTATCCCACTCCCATTCCTCCCCTATCCCCACTACCATTCCTCCCCTATCTCACTCCCATTCCTCCCCTATCCCACTCCCATTCCTCCCCTATCCCCACTACCATTCCTCCCCTATCCCACTCCCATTCCTCCCCTATCCCATTCCCGTTCCTCCCCTATCACAATCCCATTCCTCCCCTATCCCACTCCCGTTCCTCCCCTATCACACTCCCATTCCTCCCCTATCCCCACTCCCATTCCTCCCCTATCCCACTCCCGTTCCTCCCCTATCCCCACTCCCATTCCTCCCCTATCCCACTCCCATTCCTCCCCTATCCCACTCCCATTCCTCCCCTATCCCCATTAAATTCCTCCCCTATCCCCATCCCATTCCTCCCCTATCCCACTCCCATTCCTCCCCTATCCCACTCCCATTCCTCCCCTATCCCACTCCCATTCCTCCCCTATCCCACTCCCATTCCTCCCCTATCCCACTCCCATTCCTCCCCTATCCCACTCCCATTCCTCCCCTATCCCCATTAAATTCCTCCCCTATCCCCATCCCATTCCTCCCCTATCCCACTCCCATTCCTCCCCTATCCCACTCCCATTCCTCCCCGATTCCACTCTCATTCCTCCCCTATCCCACTCCCATTCCTCCCCTATCCCACTCCCGTTCCTCCCCGATTCCACTCTCATTCCTCCCCTATCACACTCCCATTCCTCCCCTATCCCACTCCCGTTCCTCCCCGTTTCCACTCCCATTCCTTCCCTATCACACTCCCATTCCTCCCCTATCCCACTCCCATTCCTCCCCTATCCCACTCCCATTCCTCCCCTATCACACTCCCATTCCTCCCCTATCCCACTCCCATTCCTCCCCTATCCCACTCCCATTCCTCCCCTATCCCCATTACAATTCCTCCCCGATCCCACTCCCATTCCTCCCCTATCCCACTCCCATTCCTCCCCGATTCCACTCCCATTCCTCCCCTATCCCACTCCCATTCTCCCCTATCCCACTCCCATTCCTCCCCTATCCCACTCCCATTCCTCCCCTATCTCACTCCCATTCCTCCCCTATCCCCATTATAATTCCTCCCCTATCCCCATCCCATTCCTCCCCTATCTCACTCCCATTCCTCCCCTATCCCACTCCCATTCCTCCCCTATCTCACTCCCATTCCTCCCCTATTCCCATCCCATTCCTCCCCTATCCCACTCCCATTCCTCCCCTATCTCACTCCCATTCCTCCCCTATCTCACTCCCATTCCTCCCCTATCTCACTCCCATTCCTCCCCTATCTCACTCCCATTCTTCCCCTATCCCCATTAAAATTCCTCCCCTATCACCATTACAATTCCTCCCCTATCTCACTCCCATTCCTCCCCTATCTCACTCCCATTCCTCCCCTATCCCACTCCCATTCCTCCCCAATCCCCACTCCCATTCCTCCCCAATCCCCACTCCCATTCCTCCCCTATCACACTCCCATTCCTCCCCTATCCCACTCCCATTCCTCCCCTATCACACTCCCATTCCTCCCCAATCCCCACTCCCATTCCTCCCCTATCCCACTCCCATTCCTCCCCTATCACACTCCCATTCCTCCCCAATCCCCACTCCCATTCCTCCCCTATCACACTCCCATTCCTCCCCTATCTCACTCCCATTCCTCCCCTATCCCACTCCCATTCTTCCCCTATCCCCATTACAATTCCTCCCCTATCCCACTCCCATTCCTCCCCTATCCCACTCCCATTCTTCCCCTATCCCCATTACAATTCCTCCCCTATCTCACTCCCATTCCTCCCCTATCTCACTCCCATTCCTCCCCTATCCCCATTACAATTCCTCCCCTATCCCCTGACCTGACCCAACTCTCATTGAGTCAATGTGCAGCAGGTGTGCATGTAATTATCATTCTATCCTCAATGCCCACCCTCAGCATCGGAAGTTTATCATCGAGGGACTCCTCCAGTTCGTGCAAACACTGAAAATCAGCTCACCATCTGACCAGTCAACGACACAAATACAATCACACACTGTAAATGTTCATCTCAGGGAATGCCTGAGCCTTACCTCATCATTCATTCATTTTCTGGAAGGCGCTCCAGCCATTTCATTCATAATTACACAAAGCGATTTCATATTCCAAATCTGTCTCCGTGCTCCAAATTAAGAGCTGCTCGAGAGCCTTGAAGTTATAAGTGAGAATTTGTTAAAGTTATGAAGACGACACTAATTAAAGAACCCTGCATTTATACAGTGCATGATCACATCTCTGAAACATTTCATAAGAACATAAGAACATAAGAAATAGGAGCAGGAGTAGGCCAATCGGCCCCTCGAGCCTGCTCCGCCATTCAATGAGATCATGGCTGATCTGATCCTAACCTCAAATCGAAATTCATGTCCAATTTCCTGCCCGCTCCCCGTAACCCCTAATTCCCTTTACTTCTAGGAAACTGTCTATTTCTGTTTTAAATTTATTTAATGATGTAGCTTCCACAGCTTCCTGGGGCAGCAAATTCCACAGACCTACTACCCTCTGAGTGAAGAAGTTTCTCCTCATCTCAGTTTTGAAAGAGCAGCCCCTTATTCTAAGATTATGCCCCCTAGTTCTAGTTTCACCCATCCTTGGGAACATCCTTACCGCATCCACCCGATCAAGCCCCTTCACAATCTTATATGTTTCAATAAGATCGCCTCTCATTCTTCTGAACTCCAATGAGTAGAGTCCCAATCTACTCAACCTCTCCTCATATGTCCGCCCCCTCATCCCCGGGATTAACCGAGTGAACCTTCTTTGAACTGCCTCGAGAGCAAGTATGTCTTTTCTTAAGTATGGAGACCAAAACTGTATGCAGTATTCCAGGTGCGGTCTCACCAATACCTTATATAACTGCAGCAATACCTCCCTGTTTTTATATTCTATCCCCCTAGCAATAAAAGCCAACATTGCGTTGGCCTTCTTGATCACCTGCTGCACCTTTCAAAACGCATCATGCACAATCTATTATTTTTTATGTGTAGTCACTGTTGTTATGTGGGCTAACAAGGCTGCCATGTTGTGCACAGCAAGATCCCACAAACAGCAATGAAATGAATGACCAGTTAATCTGCAGTTACGCACCTCGGGACATTTTACCACATTAAAAGCTCCATATAAATCCAAGTTGTTGTGATCTGTTTTTGATGGAAGTATTTGGCCAGGACACCAGGAGAACTCCATGGGATCTTTTATATCCACCTAAGAAAATTTAATGGCTCATCGGAAGGACGGCACCTCTGACAGTGCGGCACTCCCTCAGCCGGGATTATGGGTTTAGGTTTCTGGAGTGGGGATTCTGAGCCCACAACTTTCTGACTCAGAGGTGAGAGTGCTACCACTGAACCACACTAATACATGATTCTGTTACTACTTCCTGTAACGAACATCAGGTCTCAGTTGAAATCAATGCTGCATTTCCAGTTCGACCGGGGTTCGGTGTGTTGAGAACGCTCATTTCTCGGCAGTGGTGCAGCAGCTGTTTTGTTTCAGTCAGAGCTGATCAGCTGGAGAAGGGGACAATTATTTTGACTGTTCAAGACACAATGGGAATTGTATTTAGCACAGCACTTGGCTAAGCAGGAAGAGGAAGAAGAGCAGAGGCTCGACCCTTGAAGTGAAACCGCAGAGCAGCCACATAGTCCCCAGTGCATCAGCTGCACTATCCCCGTGCGGAGCTCCCCGGCAATGAGTGAGATATTTCCGCAGGTCTGCTTGCTTCCCAAGGGTGGGCATTTTGCCATTTGAGCCATGTACAGGAACCACATGGATCTTGACTTTAGCCGTAGGCAGCTGGTAGGCGAGCACCAGCACAAAATTAATCAGGCAAATGCCTGCTTTGCAGGGGTCTCGCGCGGCAACTTTACTTTGAGGCTATCCTCTGCGCCGTGATTATTTGAAGGGTAATGAAGAGTGGAATTTTAGCTGCTTCCACGGCTCACGATACACTTGTCGCACCCAGCGATAGAAGCAGAGCCTGGGTACGACGGGGCTCGTGCTAGGATAATCTTCGGGCTTACAGCTGGGATCTTGAGGTATCGCGACAGATATCTGGACCGATTGGGGAGGGCCTAAATTACAGCTCCCCCCTCCCCGGGCTCTAGAATGAACGTTGTCTGTTGCATGCCTCACAGTTTCATTCTGCAAAGAGGCCTCACCATGGAGCAAGGACGATAGAATCCAGAAGCCATGACGGAGCAGGAAAAGAAAGAAGAACTTCCATTTATATAGCGCCTTTCACAACCTCAGGATGTCCCAAAGCGCTTTACAGCCAATGAAGTACTTTCCAAGTGTAGTCACTGTTGTAATGTAGGAAACGCGGCAGACAATTTGCGCACAGCAAGATCCCACAAACAGCAATGTGATAATGGCCAGATAATCTGTTTCAGTGATGTTGGTTGAGGGATAAATATTGGCCCTGGACACCGGGGAGAACTCCCCCTGCTCTTCTTCCAATAGTGGGCATGGGATCTTTTACGTTCACCTGAGAGGGCAGACGGGGCCTCGGTTTAACATCTCATTCGAAAGACGGCACCTCCGACAGTGCAGCACTCCCTCAGTACTGCACTGAAGTGTCAGCCTGGATTATGTGCTCAAATCTCTGGAGTGGGGACTTAAATCCATGACCTTCTGACTCAGAGGCAAGAATCAAGGCTGACACCTTCAGGTTAGTAAACCATGCCATCAATGGGTGCCCGGCCTTGTGTAGCCAACATCATTCGTCTCTCCTCATTTGTACTCTGTGCTCCCTCTTCTAACTCACTATCACGATCAGTGGGACTGGTCACACTGGGTGAATGCCTTTTTGCTCTGAAAGCACGAAAGGTGTCAGGATGTTTGAAGTGAACTGGCATCACCCTGAACTTTCTCCTTTCCAAACATTCACCATCTCAATGGGCGTTTGAAATTCTTGCTGTGCAGATGCTTCCAGCTGTTTTGCATGATAACCTCCTCATTCACTTCAGCCTTCCTGCAGACAAGGTCCCCATCCTTGTACCTCATTCGTTCCTCAGCTCTGCCGCAGCACTGCGCTGGTTAATTTCCACTTCACGGTTTTCACGGGCGAGACATTTGCCAGGGCTGACTTTCTTTTATTTCCATTTATAGCGCGTCACGCATTTTAGTATTCCTCAGTCAACTCAGCTGCGGCCTTCAGGGCTGCCATCTTTGGCCAGATGTTCTCAACATCTGGAGGCGGTGTCGCACAGAATCGACTGAGCAATTCCTTCCGATGGCTGGTGAAGGGTTGGCGGAGGGGGGTTGAGGGGGGTTTGCAGGTGGCCCTACACCCAAGGCATGGTGCTTGTCAGTTGACACCCTCCCTGACTCAGAGCCCCGAACATCTGGCCATCAGAACAGGAGCTCCGCCCCCTTGCAGTCTCCGTTCTTGCAGTGAAACTGCTTGGGAAACAGCTGCACTGGCGGTGACACGTACAATGGCAACGCTTAACATAGCGCCAAAGTGACTAATTGCTGTGAACGGTTTCTGTACGGGTTTCTTGCTGTCCTTATGTTACAGTGCATACCATCCCTTTCTAAAACAAAGACAATAAAATGGCGAGGGTCTCGTGTGCACCATAATATTGAAAAAACCGGAGCACATCTCACTTAACCTTTGATTAACACAGAAATTCCTCGGCTTAAATGTTAACGATTTCAGTGAATTTTCAGCATCAGTATCACTCGGTTCCCATGTCCTCATCGGGTCGTTGCTTGGTTTTGAGTTGGCGATGCGAGATGTGATGTGTCAGTGTCAGGATGTCAGCTCAGTGAACACTCTGTACTGAGTGTGGTATATCAGTGCTGTAATAACAGGTGTGTTATATGATAATGTACTGAGGAGTGTGATATATCAGTGCTGTAATAACAGGTGTGTTATATGATAATGTACTGAGGAGTGTGATATATCAGTGCTGTAATAACAGGTGTGTTATATGATAATGTACTGAGGAGTGTGATATATCAGTGCTGTAATAACAGGTGTGTTATATGATAATGTACTGAGGAGTGTGGTATATCAGTGCTGTAATAACAGGTGTGTTATATGATAATGTACTGAGGAGTGTGGTATATCAGTGCTGCAATAACAGGTGTGTTATATGATAATGTACTGAGGATTGTGGTATATCAGTGCTGCAATAACAGGTGTGTTATATGATAATGTACTGAGGATTGTGGTATATCAGTACTGTAATGACAGATGTGTTATATGGGTACTGTACTGAGGAATGTGGTACATCAGTGCTGTAATGAAGGGTGTGTGATATGGATGTGTACTGAGTGTGGTATATCAGGGCTGTAATGAAGGGTGTGTTATATGGGTACTGTACTGAGGAGTGTGGTATATCAGGGCTGTAATGAAGGGTGTGTTATATGGGTACTGTACTGAGGAATGTGGTCTATCAGTGCTGTAATGAAGAGTGTGTTATATGGGTACTGTACTGAGGAATGTGGTCTATCAGGGCTGTAATGAAGGGTGTGTTATATGGGTACTGTATTGAGGAGTGTGGTATATCAGGGTTGTAATGAAGGGTGTGTTATATGGGTACTGTACTGAGGAATGTGGTCTATCAGGGTTGTAATGAAGGGTGTGTTATATGGGTACTGTACTGAGGAATGTGGTCTATCAGGGTTGTAATGAAGGGTGTGTTATATGGGTACTGTACTGAGGAGTGTGGTATATCAGGGCTGTAATGAAGGGTGTGTTATATGGGTACTGTACTGAGGAATGTGGTCTATCAGGGTTGTAATGAAGGGTGTGTTATATGGGTACTGTACTGAGGAATGTGGTCTATCAGGGTTGTAATGAAGGGTGTGTTATATGGGTACTGTACTGAGGAGTGTGGTCTATCAGTGCTGTAATGAAGGGTGTGTTATATGGGTACTGTACTGAGGAATATGGTATATCAGTGCTGTAATGAAGGGTGTGTTATATGGGTACTGTACTGAGGAGTGTGGTATATCAGTGCTGTAATGAAGGGTGTGTTATATGGGTACTGTACTGAGGAATGTGGTCTATCAGTGCTGTAATGAAGGGTGTGTTATATGGGTACTGTACTGAGGAATGTGGTCTATCAGGGTTGTAATGAAGGGTGTGTTATATGGGTACTGTACTGAGGAATGTGGTATATCAGGGCTGTAATGAAGGGTGTGTTATATGGGTACTGTACTGAGGAATGTGGTCTATCAGGGTTGTAATGAAGGGTGTGTTATATGGGTACTGTACTGAGGAATGTGGTATATCAGTGCTGTAATGAAGGGTGTGTTATACGGGTACTGTACTGAGGAATGTGGTCTATCAGGGCTGTAATGAAGGGTGTGTTATATGGGTACTGTACTGAGGAGTGTGGTATATCAGTGCTGTAATGAAGGGTGTGTTATATGGGTACTATACTGAGGAATGTGGTATATCAGGGCTGTAATGAACCGTGTGTTATATGGGTACTGGACTGAGGAATGTGGTCCATCAGGGTTGTAATGAAGGGTGTGTTATATGGGTACTGTACTGAGGAGTGTGGTATATCAGGGCTGTAATGAAGGGTGTGTTATATGGGTACTGTACTGAGGAGTGTGGTATATCAGTGCTGTAATGAAGGGTGTGTTATATGGGTACTGTACTGAGGAGTGTGGTATATCAGTGCTGTAATGAAGGGTGTGTTATATGGGTACTGGACTGAGGAGTGTGGTATATCAGGGCTGTAATGAACCGTGTGTTATATGGGTACTGTACTGAGGAATGTGGTCCATCAGGGTTGTAATGAAGGGTGTGTTATATGGGTACTGTACTGAGGAGTGTGGTATATCAGGGCTGTAATGAAGGGTGTGTTATATGGGTACTGTACTGAGGAGTGTGGTATATCAGGGCTGTAATGAAGGGTGTGTTATATGGGTACTGTACTGAGGAATATGGTACATCAGTGCTGTAATGAAGGGTGTGTTATATGGGTACTGTACTGAGGAATGTGGTCTATCAGTGCTGTAATGAAGGGTGTGTTATATGGGTACTGTACTGAGGAATGGGGTCTATCAGTGCTGTAATGAAGGGTGTGTTATATGGGTACTGTACTGAGGAGTGTGGTATATTAGTGCTGTAATGAAGGGTGTGTTATATGGGTACTGTACTGAGGAATGTGGTCTATCAGGGTTGTAATGAAGGGTGTGTTATATGGGTACTGTACTGAGGAATGTGGTCTATCGGGGCTGTAATGAAGGGTGTGTTATATGGGTACTGTACTGAGGAGTGTGGTATATTAGTGCTGTAATGAAGGGTGTGTTATATGGGTACTGTACTGAGGAATGTGGTCTATCAGTGCTGTAATGAAGGGTGTGTTATATGGGTACTGTACTGAGGAATGTGGTCTATCAGGGCTGTAATGAAGGGTGTGTTATATGGGTACTGCACTGAGGAGTGTGGTATATCAGTGCTGTAATGAAGGGTGTGTTATATGGGTACTGTACTGAGGAATGTGGTCTATCAGGGCTGTAATGAAGGGTGTGTTATATGGGTACTGTACTGAGGAATGTGGTCTATCAGGGTTGTAATGAAGGGTGTGTTATATGGGTACTGTACTGAGGAATGTGGTCTATCAGTGCTGTAATGAAGGGTGTGTTATATGGGTACTGTAGTGAGGAATGTGGTCTATCGGGGCTGTAATGAAGGGTGTGTTGTATGGGTACTGTACTGAGGAATGTGGTCTATCAGGGCTGTAATGAAGGGTGTGTTATATGGGTACTGTACTGAGGAATGTGGTCTATCAGGGTTGTAATGAAGGGTGTGTTATATGGGTACTGTACTGAGGAATGTGGTCTATCAGGGTTGTAATGAAGGGTGTGTTATATGGGTACTGTACTGAGGAATGTGGTATATCAGGGTTGTAATGAAGGGTGTGTTATATGGGTACTGTACTGAGGAGTGTGGTATATCAGTGCTGTAATGAAGGGTGTGTTATATGGGTACTGTACTGAGGAGTGTGGTATATCAGTGCTGCAATGAAGGGTGTGTTATATGGGTACTGTACTGAGGAATGTGGTCTATCAGGGTTGTAATGAAGGGTGTGTTATATGGGTACTGTACTGAGGAATGTGGTCTATCAGGGTTGTAATGAAGGGTGTGTTATATGGGTACTGTACTGAGGAGTGTGGTATATCAGTGCTGTAATGAAGGGTGTGTTATATGGGTACTGTACTGAGGAATGTGTTCTATCAGGGCTGTAATGAAGGGTGTGTTATATGGGTACTGTACTGAGGAATGTGGTATTTCAGTGCTGTAATGAAGGGTGTGTTATATGGGTACTGTACTGAGGAATGTGGTCTATCAGGGCTGTAATGAAGGGTGTGTTATATGGGTACTGCACTGAGGAGTGTGGTATATCAGTGCTGTAATGAAGGGTGTGTTATATGGGTACTGTACTGAGGAATGTGGTCTATCAGGGCTGTAATGAAGGGTGTGTTATATGGGTACTGTACTGAGGAATGTGGTCTATCAGGGTTGTAATGAAGGGTGTGTAATATGGGTACTGTACTGAGGAATGTGGTCTATCAGTGCTGTAATGAAGGGTGTGTTATATGGGTACTGTAGTGAGGAATGTGGTCTATCGGGGCTGTAATGAAGGGTGTGTTGTATGGGTACTGTACTGAGGAATGTGGTCTATCAGGGCTGTAATGAAGGGTGTGTTATATGGGTACTGTACTGAGGAATGTGGTCTATCAGGGTTGTAATGAAAGGTGTGTTATATGGGTACTGTACTGAGGAATGTGGTCTATCAGGGTTGTAATGAAGGGTGTGTTATATGGGTACTGTACTGAGGAATGTGGTATATCAGGGTTGTAATGAAGGGTGTGTTATATGGGTACTGTACTGAGGAGTGTGGTATATCAGTGCTGTAATGAAGGGTGTGTTATATGGGTACTGTACTGAGGAGTGTGGTATATCAGTGCTGCAATGAAGGGTGTGTTATATGGGTACTGTACTGAGGAATGTGGTCTATCAGGGTTGTAATGAAGGGTGTGTTATATGGGTACTGTACTGAGGAATGTGGTCTATCAGGGTTGTAATGACGGGTGTGTTATATGGGTACTGTACTGAGGAGTGTGGTATATCAGTGCTGTAATGAAGGGTGTGTTATATGGGTACTGTACTGAGGAATGTGTTCTATCAGGGCTGTAATGAAGGGTGTGTTATATGGGTACTGTACTGAGGAATGTGGTATATCAGTGCTGTAATGAAGGGTGTGTTATATGGGTACTGTACTGAGGAATGTGGTCTATCAGGGCTGTAATGAAGGGTGTGTTATATGGGTACTGTACTGAGGAGTGTGGTATATCAGTGCTGTAATGAAGGGTGTGTTATATGGGTACTGTACTGAGGAATGTGGTCTATCAGTGCTGTAATGACAGGTATATTATTTGGGTACTGTACTGAGGAATGTGGTATATCTGGGCTGTAATGACAGGTATATTATATGGGTACTGTACTGAGGAATGTGGTCTATCAGTGCTGTAATGAAGGGTGTGTTATACGGGTACTGTAATGAGGAATGTGGTCTATCAGGGTTGTAATGAAGGGTGTGTTATATGGGTACTGTGCTGAGGAGTGTGGTATATCAGGGCTGTAATGAAGGGTGTGTTATATGGGTACTGTACTGAGGAATGTGGTACATCAGTGCTGTAATGAAGGGTGTGTTATATGGGTACTGTACTGAGGAATGTGGTCTATCAGGTTTGTAATGAAGGGTGTGTTATATGGGGACTGTACTGAGGAATGTGGTCTATCAGTGCTGTAATGAAGGGTGTGTTATATGGGTACTGTACTGAGGAGTGTGGTCTATCAGGGCTGTAATGAAGGGTGTGTTATATGGGTACTGTACTGAGGAATGTGGTCTATCAGGATTGTAATGAAGGGTGTGTTATATGGGTACTGTACTGAGGAATGTGGTCTATCGGGGCTGTAATGAAGGGTGTGTTATATGGGTACTGTACTGAGGAGTGTGGTATATTAGTGCTGTAATGAAGGGTGTGTTATATGGGTACTGTACTGAGGAGTGTGGTATATCAGGGTTGTAATGAAGGGTGTGTTATATGGGTACTGTACTGAGGAATGTGGTCTATCAGGGCTGTAATGAAGGGTGTGTTATATGGGTACTGTACTGAGGAATGTGGTCTATCAGTGCTGTAATGAAGGGTGTGTTATATGGGTACTTTACTGAGGAGTGTGGTATATTAGTGCTGTAATGAAGGGTGTGTTATATGGGTACTGTACTGAGGAATGTGGTCTATCAGTGCTGTAATGAAGGGTGTGTTATATGGGTACTGTACTGAGGAGTGTGGTGTATCAGTGCTGTAATGAAGGGTGTGTTATATGGGTACTGTACTGAGGAATGTGGTCTATCAGTGCTGTAATGAAGGGTGTGTTATATGGGTACTGTACTGAGGAGTGTGGTATATCAGTGCTGTAATGAAGGGTGTGTTATATGGGTACTGTACTGAGGAATGTGGTCTATCAGTGCTGTAATGAAGGGTGTGTTATATGGGTACTGTACTGAGGAGTGTGGTATATCAGTGCTGTAATGAAGGGTGTGTTATATGGGTACTGTACTGAGGAATGTGCTCTATCAGTGCTGTAATGAAGGGTGTGTTATATGGGTACTGTACTGAGGAATGTGGTCTATCAGTGCTGTAATGAAGGGTGTGTTATATGGGTACTGTACTGAGGAATGTGGTCTATCAGGTTTGTAATGAAGGGTGTGTTATATGGGTACTGTACTGAGGAATGTGGTCTATCAGGGTTGTAATGAAGGGTGTGTTATATGGGTACTGTACTGAGGAATGTGCTCTATCGGGGCTGTAATGAAGGGTGTGTTATATGGGTACTGTACTGAGGAATGTGGTCTATCAGTGCTGTAATGAAGGGTGTGTTATATGGGTACTGTACTGAGGAGTGTGGTATATCAGGGTTGTAATGAAGGGTGTGTTATATGGGTACTGTACTGAGGAATGTGGTCTATCGGGGCTGTAATGAAGGGTGTGTTATATGGGTACTGTACTGAGGAATGTGGTCTATCAGGGTTGTAATGAAGGGTGTGTCATATGGGTACTGTACTGAGGAATGTGCTCTATCGGGGCTGTAATGTAGGGTGTGTTATATGGGTACTGTACTGAGGAGTGTGGTATATTAGTGCTGTAATGAAGGGTGTGTTATATGCGTACTGTACTGAGGAATGTGGTCTATCGGGGCTGTAATGAAGGGTGTGTTATATGGGTACTGTACTGAGGAATGTGGTCTATCAGGGTTGTAATGAAGGGTGTGTCATATGGGTACTGTACTGAGGAATGTGCTCTATCGGGGCTGTAATGAAGGGTGTGTTATATGGGTACTTTACTGAGGAATGTGGTCTATCAGGGTTGTAATGTAGGGTGTGTTATATGGGTACTGTACTGAGGAGTGTGGTATATCAGTGCTGTAATGAAGGGTGTGTTATATGGGTACTGTACTGAGGAGTGTGGTATATCAGTGCTGTAATGAAGGGTGTGTTATATGCGTACTGTACTGAGGAGTGTGGTATATCAGGGCTGTAATGAAGGGTGTGTTATATGCGTACTGTACTGAGGAGTGTGGTATATCAGGGCTGTAATGAAGGGTGTGTTATATGCGTACTGTACTGAGGAATGTGGTCTGTCAGCGCTACATCGAGTTACATCGAGTCTACACCACAGAAACAGGCCATTCGGCCCAACTGGTCTATGCCGACGTTTATGCTCCACATGAGCCTCCTCCCTCCCTACTTCATCTCACCCTATCACCATATCCTTCCATTCCTCTCTCCCTCATGTGTTTATCCAGCTTCCCCTTAAATCCGTCTGCACTATTCGCATGAACTAATTCTTGTGGGAGCGAGTTCCACTCTCTGGGTAAAGAAGTTTCTCCTGAATTCCCTATTGGATTTATTCGTGACTATCTTATATTTATGGCCCTAGTTTGGTCTCCCCCACAAGTGGAAACATTTTCTCTACATCTACCCTATCAAACCCTTTCATAATCTTAAAGACCTCAATCAGGTCACCCCTCAGACTTCTCTTTTCTCGAGAAAAGAACCCCAGCCTGTTCAATCTTTCCTGATAAGGATAGAAGCTCTCAGTTCTGGTATCATCCTTGTGAATCTTTTTTGCACCTTCTCCGGTGTCTCGATGTCCTTTTTATAATATGGAGACCAAAACTGTGCACAATACTCCAAGTGTAGTCTAACCAAGGTTCTGTACAAGTTTAAAATAATGGGCTCGATTTTTGCACCCGCGATCGGGTGCGCTCCTGGCTGGGGGGCTACGAAAATCAGGGATTCCCGGGGTGGGTCCGGAGCCCGGCTCCAACCCGCCCACTTCCGGGTTCCCCAGTGACGCGCTGACATGCGCGCGCAGCCCCCGCATGTGGGACTCCCACCGGCAATTAAAGCCAGCGGGGTGCCACTTAAAGTAATTGAACAGGTATTTCAGGTCGTTTACAGACCTGATTGACCTGATATTTTAGCAGGGGTGGGATTTTGCAACTGACTAGGACTGTTTCCCACACTGGGGGAAACACTCCCAGTTCAAATGGACGTGTTGCAGCCATCAGCCTGTGGCAGCTGCAAAGGTCCATTTGACAGGTCGGTGGGGGAGACCCTCACTCATTGCAGGAGGCCACTCTGTCACTTGGGACAAAGTTTGGCCTCCACCACCCTCCTCCTAACACAAAAATTCACCAACTTGCACACTTACCTCGGTGTCCAGACACATGTACCTACCTTGCGGACCCCCTCAGATGTACATCTTGCGGATGGGAGCCGCCGTAGCTGCAGTCATGACCTCCTCGGAGGGCGAACAGCATCACCAGCCTCGCCATCCATGCCGTCTACCTCTGACACGTGGAGCTCCACAACAGAGCGCTGTGACACATCCACCTGCACAGCAGGAGGGAGGGCAACCGCAGAGAGAGATGCGTCGCAGAGGGCACTACCCTCGCCACAGGGTCCACAGACCGAGGCTCAGCTTCCTGGACCTCTCTGAGCAGCAGTGCACACGGAGGTTCTGAGTCACTCGACATGTAGTCGTGGACATCTGGATCCTCCTTCATGCCGAGCTGCTCCTGGCTGGCCCGAGCACCATCTTCTTACCTGCCGCTGTCAAAGTCACCACTGCCCTCGACAACTTCTCCTCCGCATCCTTCCAGGGTGCAACCGGGGACATCGCCGACGTCTCTCAGTCGTCTGCACAAAAGAGCCCTGCAAATACACCTACACCCACTCTGCAGTGACACAATCGGTGGCATCAGGTGTGGGTCTTCATAGTGATACCCAGGAGCGGGCATTATTGCACAAACCAGACAAGATTCGCGAAGACATGGCAGTAGTGGTGCCAATATAATATGTAATGTGAGTTGCTCAGAAATTAAATATAAGTAACAACCATGACAAGCCCTCAAACACCCTTGTGCATCCCCTTCATGCTCACGACACGTCTGCCTTACGCTGCCTACTGCACATATGTGATGCATGCCCTGTGGCTGCAGCACAGGTAGTGGCAGGTTGAGTGAGGCTGGCCGTGAGAGAGATGCACGAGAGGGTGAGTATGAGATAGAGCCATGAGATTGTATGAGGATTGGGTTGAGTGGTAGTGGCGGGATGAGTACTGGCGAGGTGAGTAAGTGCAGGTAAGATGAGGATGAGCTTTGAGTGGGTATGAGGGGTGATGTGACAGAGTAGTGTTGGCAGTGCAGAAGGAGATGTGGGGTGGGGGCAGTGATGTGGCAGACGGAGCGTAGGGGAATGAGTAAGTGTTCTCACTTTGGCTGACCTACTGAGGTCATTGGAGCGCCTCCTGCACTGTATGCAGGTGGGCGATATGTTGGTGGTGCTGGTGACCTCCTCTGCCACCTCGAGCCAGGCCTTCCTGGTGGCAGAGGCAGGCCGCTTCCTCCCGCCCGCCGGGGGGAAGATCTCTGTCCTCCCTCTCCTCCTCACCCCATCTAATGATACCTGGAGTGAGGCATGAATAAACTGGGAGCAGCCTTCCCCCTGGGCTGCTCCATGCTGTAATTTTTGCTGTTTGTTGCAGCATCAGTCAGTGGAGGACTGCCCCTTTAAATAGAGCTCCTCCAGCTGACAGATCTTACTGCGCATGCGCAGCCCGCCCACCGCGCAGATCAGCAGCGGGGAACCCGGAACAAGAGGTAAGTGGATCCAATCAGCCTGCGATCGCGCGCGGGGCAGACTGATTTCACCGGGCGCGTTACCCACGCGCCCAATCGCCCCCCCGTCCGCGAACCCGCCGCCCTGGTAATATCGGGCCCATTGTATCTGCTTTTCAATTCTATCCCTCTGGAAATGAACCCCAGTGTTTGGTTTGCTTTTTTTAATGGCCTCCGTTACTACTTTTAGTGATTTGTGTGTACGTACTCCGAGGTCCCTCTACCCCATTTAGACTCTTATTATCCAAACAATATGTGGCCCCCTTATTCTTCCTACCAAAATACACCACCTCACACTTATCTATATTGAAATTTATTTGCCAATTACACACCCATTCTGTAAGTTTATTGATGTCTTCCTGTATTTTGTCGCAGTCCTCCTCAGTATTAACTGTACCCCCCAATTTGGTGTCGTCTGCAAATTTTCAAATTGTACTTCCGATTCCCGAGTCCAAATCGTTGATGTAAATGGTGAACAACAGTGGTCCCAGCACCGATCCCTGTGGAACACACTTCCCACCTTTTGCCAGTCTGAGGAACTACCTTTAACCCCTACTCTCTGTTTTCTGTTTTGTAGCCAGCTTGCTATCCATTCTGCTACCTGTCCTGATTCCACATGCTCTGACCTTAGTCAGGAGTCTACAATGCGGTACCTTATCGAAGGCCTTTTGAAAATCCAAATATATTACATCTACTGCATTACCCTTATCTACCCTTTCTGTTACTTCTTCATAGAATCTAATAAGGTTGGTCGAGCATGACTTTCCCTTTTGAAATCCGTGCTGACTATTCCTTATTATATTTTCGGTTTCTAGATGTTTTTCTATTACATCTTTGAGTAAAGATTCCATGATCTTTCCTACCACCGATGTTAAGCTAATTGGTCCATAGTTCCCTGGACTGGTTCTATCTCCCTTTTTAAATATAGGAATCACATTATCTGTCCACCAGTCCTCTGGCACTATTCCCTGTTCTAGTGAATTTTTATATATATGTAATAGTCCCTCTGCTATCTCCTCCCTAACTTCTTTTAATATGCACTGAGGTAATCCATCCAGACCAGGGGTTTTATCCTCTTTAAGTTTGGTTAGTTTATTAATTATCTACCCCCTTTCTATCTCAAATGTCTTTATATCTTTTTAAATCTCTTCCTCTAATGTCAATCCCACCTTGTTAATCTCCCGGGTAAATACTGAGGCAAAGTAATTATTCATTATTTCTGCCCTTTCACTGTCATTACCTGTGAGTTTATCGTGTGTATCCCTCAGTGGCCCTATCCCTATCCTGATTTTCCTTTTATTATTTATGTATCTGTAGAATTCTTTACTATTGCTTTTTATACTCCTTGTTAATTTAATTTCGTAGTTCCTCTTTACTTTCCTAATTGTTTTTTTGATTCTTTGCTAACCTCTTCATATTCCCTTTTATCATCCTCTCCCTTATTCTCTTAGTGAATGCCTTTTTCATTAGTTTCATTTCTGCATTATTTCTTTATTCATCCATAATGTTTCATTATTGGCTAGTTTGATCTTGTTTTTTAGTGGGATATATTTCTCTGGAATTTTATTGATCACCGTTTTAAATATTTCTCACTGCTGTTCTATCTCTTTGTTTGTCAATATTTTTTTCCAGTTTATTTTCCCAAGTTCCTTTCTCATTCCCTCAAAATTAGCTTTTTTTCCAATCTATTACTTTGGTCTTTGTCTTACTTATGTCTTTCTCAATCATTATCTTAAACCTTATTATGTTGTGATCGCTATTGCCTAGATGTTCCCCACACTTCCTTCTCTTATCTGCTCCTGTTCATTTCCCATTACTAGATCCAGCAGTGATTCCTTTTGTTGGGCTTCTCACATACTGGATATGAAAGGAGTCCTAGACACATTGTAAAAACTCCATTCCCTTTTCCCCTTTCACTGCTTATTCTTGCCAGTTTATTTGGGAGTAGTTACAGTGCTGTAATGAAGGGTGTGTTATATTGGTGCTGCACTGAATGTGCTGAATCAGTACTGTAATGAAGGGTGTGTTATATTGGTGCTGTACTGAATGTGCTGAATCAGTACTGTAATGACAGGTGTGTCATATGGGTGCTGTACTGAGGAGTGTGGTATATCTGTGCTGCAATGAGGGACATGGTATATTAGGGCTGTAATGAAAGATGTGGCATATCAGGGCTGTACTGAGGAGTGTGGTATATCAGGGCTATAATGAGGGATGTGGTATATCAGGGCTGTAATGAAGGATGTGGTCTATCAGTGTAAGGAGTTGTACAACACCAGGTCACTGTGTGATTTCAAATAAAGCTGTTGGACTATAACCTGATGTTGTACGACTCCGTACATTTGTCCACCCCAGTCCATCACCGGCATCTCCACATCGTGGTATATCAGGGCTGTAATGAAGGATGTGGTACATCAGGGCTGTAATGAAGGATGTGGTATATTAGGGCTGTAATGAAGGATGTGGTACATCAGGGCTGTACTGAGGAGTGTGGCATATCAGGGCTATAATGAGGGATGTGGTATATCAGGGCTGTAATGAGGAATATGGTATATCAGGGCTGTAATGAGGGATGTGGTGTATCAGGGCTGTAATGAGGAATATGGTATATCAGGGCTGTAATGAGGGATGTGGTGTATCAGGGCTGTAATGAGGAATATGGTATATCAGGGCTGTAATGAGGGATGTGGTGTATCAGGGCTGTAATGAGGGATGTGGTGTATCAGGGCTGTAATGTGGGATGTGGTATCGTGGGCTGTAATGAAGGATGTGGTATATCAGGGCTGTAATGAGGAATATGGTATATCAGGGCTGTAATGAGGGATGTGGTGTATCAGGGCTGTAATGTGGGATGTGGTATATCAGGACTGTAATGAAGGTTGTTGCATATCAGGGCTGTACTGAGGAGTGTGGCATATCAGGGCTATAATGAAGGATGTGGTATATCAAGGCTGTAATGAAGGATGTGGTAAATCAGGGCTGTAACAAAGGATGAGGTACATCAGGGCTGCAACGAAGGATGTGGTATATCAGGGCTGTAATGAAGGATGTGGTAAATCAGGGCTGTAACAAAGGATGAGGTACATCAGGGCTGTAACGAAGGATGTGGTATATCAGGGCTGTAATGAAGGATGTGGTAAATCAGGGCTGTAATGAAGGATGTGGTAAATCAGGGCTGTAATGAAGGATGTCGTATATCAGGGCTGTAATGAAAGATGTCGTATATCAGGGCTGTAATGAGAGGTGCAGTAAATTAGTGTTATAATAAGAGATATGGTTTATCAATGTTGTAATGGGAAGTGTGGTATATTGGTGTGATAATGAAGGATGTGGTATGTTAATGCTGTAACGAGAGGTGGGTGCATTGCGATACTTTCTGCAGTGAGTTTGTTCATAGCCTTGGATACACAGGTACATACAACGTAAATCACACAGTCTTTGAACAGAAAGAAACATGAACATATACTGGTCTCCTCAGCAGTACTAGGGCCGATGTTCCTGACCCATGCTCCTGGGAAATGCCCAGCCCCCAAGGGCAAAGGTCAGGAAAAGGAGGCAGAGGCCTGGTTCACTAGGCTTTTCGGGGCTTTCCTGTGTGGATGGAGACATTGAAATGGAGTGGAAGCAGCCACACCTGGCTTCCCGCCTCATTCTCCAGTGTGATCGCTGGCTGGCCCCAACACAGGAGTGTCCAGAAAACATGGCGCTATGGCCAGCCCATAATCCCCCGCCAACCGCAGGGTCCTGGGGCAGCCAAAGAAAGGAGGTAAGAATTTTTAAACTGCTAACATCCCCAAAGAGCCTCCTTCAGCACCCAGAAGGTCCTGTTCTCTCAGGCCCAAATTTCAGCTGCTCCTGACTCTCCTGCCACTTCCGCTGGCATTAGGCCAAGCCAGGACTGCAGTCATGGCCTGGGACAGGATAGGCCAGCTCCCTGTGCGGTGTCAGGGTGCGGTCAGGGAGGGGGAAGGAAAATCTGCCACAGTAGCTGTTAAAATTATGTTGAGAGTCGGTTCAATTAAAATGAGTTTCTTCAGGCCCAGCTGAGTCTCGACACTGTCTGAACTGTCGGGGGTGCTGAACCAAACTTTGCTTTTCTCCTTCAGGTTCTCCAGAAAATTGGCAAAACCATGGAAACAAAAGATGAACAGTTTGAGCAGTGCGCAAACAGCTTCCACAAACAACAGGTACCATACCATCCTCCTTAGCAATGGGTACTGTACCATCCTCCTTAGCAATGGGTACTGTACCATCCTCCTCAGCAATGGGACTGTACCATCCTCCTTAGCAATGGGTACTGTACCATCCTCCTTAGCAATGGGTACTGTACCATCCTCCTTAGCAATGGGTACTGTACCATCCTCCTTAGCAATGGGTACTGTACCATCCTCCTTAGCAATGGGTACTGTACCATCCTCCTTAGCAATGGGTACTGTACCATCCTCCTTAGCAACAGGTGCTGTACCATCCTCCTTAGCAATGGGTACTGTACCATCCTCCTTAGCAATGGGTACTGTACCATCCTCCTTAGCAATGGGTACTGTACCATCCTCCTTAGCAATGGGTACTGTACCATCCTCCTTAGCAACAGGTACTGTACCATCCTCCTTAGCAATGGGTACTGTACCATCCTCCTTAGCAATGGGGACTGTACCATCCTCCTTAGCAACAGGTACTGTACCATCCTCCTGAGCAATGGGTACTGTACCATCCTCCTTAGCAATGGGTACTGTACCATCCTCCTTAGCAATGGGTACTGTACCTTCCTCCTTCGCAATGGGTACTGTACCATCCTCCTGAGCAATGGGTACTGTACCATCCTCCTTAGCAACAGGTACTGCACCATCCTCCTTAGCAATGGGTACTGTACCATCCTCCTGAGCAATGGGTACTGTACCATCCTCCTTAGCAACAGGTACTGCACCATCCTCCTTAGCAATGGGTACTGTACCATCCTCCTTAGCAACGGGTACTGTACCATCCTCCTTAGCAACAGGTACTGCACCATCCTCCTTAGCAATGGGTACTGTACCATCCTCCTGAGCAATGGGTACTGTACCATCCTCCTTAGCAATGGGTACTGTACCATCCTCCTTAGCAGTGGGTACTGTACCATCCTCCTTAGCAATGGATACTGTACCATCCTCCTCAGCAATGGGTGCTGTACCATCCTCCTTAGCAATGGGTACTGTACCATCCTCCTTAGCAATGGGTACTGCACCTTCCTCCTTAGCAATGGGTACTGTACCATCCTCCTTAGCAATGGATACTGTACCATCCTCCTTAGCAATGGGTACTGTACCATCCTCCTTAGCAATGGATACTGTACCATCCTCCTTAGCAATGGATACTGTACCATCCTCCTTAGCAATGGGTACTGTACCATCCTCCTTAGCAATGGGTACTGTACCATCCTCCTTAGCAATGGGTACTGTACCATCCTCCTTAGCAATGGGTACTGTACCATCCTCCTCAGCAATGGGGACTGTACCATCCTCCTTAGCAATGGGTACTGTACCATCCTCCTTAACAATGGGTACTGTACCATCCTCCTTAGCAACGGGTACTGTACCATCCTCCTTAGCAATGGATACTGTACCTTCCTCCTGAGCAATGGATACTGTACCATCCTCCTTAGCAATGGATACTGTACCTTCCTCCTGAGCAATGGGTACTGTACCATCCTCCTTAGCAATGGGTACTGTACCATCCTCCTTAGCAACAGGTACTGTACCGTCCTCCTGAGCAACAGGTACTGTACCTTCCTCCTGAGCAATGGGTACTGTACCATCCTCCTCAGCAATGAGTACTGTACCATCCTCCTTAGCAATGGGTACTGTACCATCCTCCTTAGCAATGGGTACTGTACCATCCTCCTTAGCAATGGGTACTGTACCATCCTCCTTAGCAATGGGTACTGTACCATCCTCCTTAGCAATGAGTACTGTACCATCCTCCTTAGCAATGGGTACTGTACCATCCTCCTCAGCAACAGGTACTGTACCATCCTCCTTAGCAACAGGGACTGTACCATCTTCCTTAGCAACAGGGACTGTACCTTCCTCCTTAGCAATGGGTACTGTACCATCCTCCTTAGCAACAGGTACTGTACCATCCTCCTTAGCAACAGGTACTGTACCATCCTCCTTAGCAACAGGGACTGTACCATCCTCCTTAGCAATGGGTACTGTACCATCCTCCTCAGCAATGGGGACTGTACCTTCCTCCTTAGCAATGGGTACTGTACCATCCTCCTTAGCAATGGGTACTGTACCATCCTCCTTAGCAATGGGTACTGTACCATCCTCCTTAGCAATGGGTACTGTACCAGCCTCCTCAGCAATGGGTACTGTACCTTCCTCCTTAGCAATGGGTACTGTACCAGCCTCCTTAGCAACAGGTACTGTTCCTTCCTCCTTAGCAACAGGTACTGTACCTTCCTCCTTAGCAATGGGTACTGTACCAGCCTCCTTAGCAACAGGTACTGTACCATCCTCCTTAGCAATGGGTACTGTACCAGCCTCCTTAGCAACAGGTACTGTACCATCCTCCTTAGCAATGGGTACTGTACCATCCTCCTTAGCAATGGGTACTGTACCATCCTCCTTAGCAATGGGTACTGTACCATCCTCCTCAGCAATGGGTACTGTTCCATCCTCCTTAGCAATGGGTACTGTACCAGCCTCCTTAGCAACAGGTACTGTACCTTCCTCCTTAGCAATGGGTACTGTACCATCCTCCTTAGCAATGGGTACTGTACCTTCCTCCTTAGCAATGGGTACTGTACCATCCTCCTTAGCAATGGGTACTGTACCATCCTCCTTAGCAATGGGTACTGTACCATCCTCCTTAGCAACAGGTACTGTACCATCCTCCTTAGCAATGGGGACTGTACCATCCTCCTTAGCAATGGGTACTGTACCATCCTCCTGAGCAATGGGTACTGTACCATCCTCCTTAGCAATGGGTACTGTACCATCCTCCTTAGCAATGGGTACTGTACCATCCTCCTTAGCAATGGGTACTGTACCTTCCTCCTTCACAATGGGTACTGTACCATCCTCCTGAGCAATGGGTACTGTACCATCCTCCTTAGCAACGGGTACTGTACCATCCTCCTTAGCAACAGGTACTGCACCATCCTCCTAAGCAATGGGTACTGTACCATCCTCCTGAGCAATGGGTACTGTACCATCCTCCTTAGCAATGTGTACTGTACCATCCTCCTTAGCAGTGGGTACTGTACCATCCTCCATAGCAATGGATACTGTACCATCCTCCTCAGCAATGGGTACTGTACCATCCTCCTTAGCAATGGGTACTGTACCATCCTCCTTAGCAATGGGTACTGCACCTTCCTCCTTAGCAATGGGTACTGTACCATCCTCCTGAGCAATGGATACTGTACCATCCTCCTTAGCAATGGATACTGTACCATCCTCCTTAGCAATGGATACTGTACCATCCTCCTTAGCAATGGGTACTGTACCATCCTCCTCAGCAATGGGTACTGGACCATCCTCCTTAGCAATGGGTACTGTACCATCCTCCTTAGCAATGGGTACTGTACCATCCTCCTTAGCAATGGGTACTGTACCATCCTCCTTAGCAACGGGGACTGTACCATCCTCCTTAGCAATGGGTACTGTACCATCCTCCTTAACAATGGGTACTGTACCATCCTCCTTAGCAATGGATACTGTACCTTCCTCCTTAGCAATGGATACTGTACCATCCTACTTAGCAACGGGTACTGTACCATCCTCCTCAGCAATGAGTACTGTACCATCCTCCTTAGCAATGGGTACTGTACCATCCTCCTTAGCAATGGGTACTGTACCATCCTCCTTAGCAATGGGTACTGTACCATCCTCCTTAGCAATGGGTACTGTACCATCCTCCTTAGCAATGAGTACTGTACCATCCTCCTTAGCAATGGGTACTGTACCATCCTCCTCAGCAACAGGTACTGTACCATCCTCCTTAGCAACAGGGACTGTACCATCCTCCTCAGCAATGGATACTGTACCATCCTCCTTAGCAACAGGGACTGTACCTTCCTCCTTAGCAATGGGTACTGTACCATCCTCCTTAGCAACAGGTACTGTACCATCCTCCTCAGCAATGGATACTGTACCATCCTCCTTAGCAATGGGTACTGTACCTTCCTCCTTAGCAACAGGGACTGTACCATCCTCCTTAGCAATGGGTACTGTACCATCCTCCTCAGCAATGGGTACTGTACCTTCCTCCTTAGCAATGGGTACTGTACCATCCTCCTTAGCAATGGGTACTGTACCATCCTCCTTAGCAATGGGTACTGTACCATCCTCCTTAGCAATGGGTACTGTACCATCCTCCTCAGCAATGGGTACTGTACCTTCCTCCTTAGCAATGGGTACTGTACCATCCTCCTTAGCAATGGGTACTGTACCATCCTCCTTAGCAATGGGTACTGTACCATCCTCCTTAGCAATGGGTACTGTACCAGCCTCCTTAGCAATGGGTACTGTACCAGCCTCCTTAGCAACAGGTACTGTAACATCCTCCTCAGCAATGGGTACTGTACCAGCCTCCTTAGCAATGGGTACTGTACCATCCTCCTGAGCAACAGGTACTGTACCTTCCTCCTCAGCAATGGATACTGTACCATCCTCCTTAGCAATGGGTACTGTACCAGCCTCCTTAGCAATGGGTACTGTACCATCCTCCTTAGCAATGGGTACTGTACCAGCCTCCTTAGCAATGGGTACTGTACCAGCCTCCTTAGCAACAGGTACTGTACCATCCTCCTTAGCAATGGGTACTGTACCAGCCTCCTTAGCAACAGGTACTGTACCATCCTCCTCAGCAATGGGTACTGTACCATCCTCCTTAGCAATGGGTACTGTACCTTCCTCCTCAGCAATGGGTACTGTACCATCCTCCTTAGCAATGGGTACTGTACCATCCTCCTCAGCAATGGGTACTGTACCATCCTCCTTAGCAATGGGTACTGTACCAGCCTCCTTAGCAACAGGTACTGTTCCTTCCTCCTTAGCAACAGGTACTGTACCTTCCTCCTTAGCAATGGGTACTGTACCATCCTCCTTAGCAATGGGTACTGTACCTTCCTCCTTAGCAATGGATACTGTACCATCCTCCTCAGCAATGGGTACTGTACCATCCTCCTTAACAACAGGTACTGTACCATCATCCTTAGCAATGGGTACTGTACCATCCTCCTTAGCAACAGGTAGTGTACCTTCCTCCTCAGCAACAGGTACTGTACCATCCTCCTCAGCAATGGGTACTGTACCATCCACCTTAGCAATGAGTACTGTACCATCCTCCTTAGCAATGGGTACTGTACCGTCCTCCTGAGCAACAGGTACTGTACCATCCTCCTCAGCAATCGGTACTGTACCATCCTCATTAGCAACAGGTACTGTACCATCCTCCTTAGCAATGGGTACTGTACCATCCTCCTTAGCAATGGGGACTGTACCATCCTCCTTAGCAATGGGTACTGTACCATCTTCATTAGCAACAGGTACTGTACCGTCCTCCTGAGCAACAGGTACTGTACCATCCTCCTCAGCAATCGGTACTGTACCATCCTCCTTAGCAATGGGTACTGTACCATCCTCCTTAGCAATGGGTACTGTACCATCCTCCTTAGCAATGGGTACTGTACCTTCCTCCTTAGCAATGGGTACTGTACCATCCTCCTTAGCAATGGGTACTGTACCATCCTCCTTAGCAATGGGTACTGTACCTTCCTCCTTAGCAATGGTTACTGTACCTTCCTCCTTAGCAACAGGTACTGTACCTTCCTCCTTAGCAATGGGTAATGTGCCATCCTCCTTAGCAACAGGTACTGTACCATCCTCCTCAGCAATGGGTACTGTACCAGACTCCTTAGCAATGGGTACTGTACCATCCTCCTTAGCAATGGGTACTGTACCATCCTCCTTAGCAACGGGTACTGTACCTTCCTCCTTAGAAACAGGTACTGTACCATCCTCCTTAGCAATGGGTACTGTACCATCCTCCTTAGCAATGGGTACTGTACCTTCCTCCTTCGCAATGGGTACTGTACCTTCCTCCTTAGCAATGGGTACTGTACCAGACTCCTTAGCAACAGGTACTGTACCTTCCTCCTTAGAAACAGGTACTGTACCATCCTCCTTAGCAATGGGTACTGTACCTTCCTCCTTAGCAATGGGGACTGTACCATCCTCCTTAGCAATGGGTACTGTACCAGACTCCTTAGCAATGGGTACTGTACCATCCTCCTTAGCAACGGGTACTGTACCATCCTCCTTAGAAACAGGTACTGTACCTTCCTCCTTAGCAATGGGTAATGTACCTTCCTCCTTAGCAACAGGTACTGTACCTTCCTCCATAGCAATGGGTAATGTGCCATCCTCCTTAGCAACAGGTACTGTACCATCCTCCTTAGCAATGGGTACTGTACCTTCCTCCTTAGCAACAGGTACTGTACCTTCCTCCATAGCAATGGGTAATGTGCCATCCTCCTTAGCAACAGGTACTGTACCATCCTCCTTAGCAACAGGTACTGTACCATCCTCCTTAGCAACAGGTGCTGTACCATCCTCCTTAGCAACAGGTACTGTACCATCCTCCTTAGCAACAGGTACTGTACCATCCTCCTTAGCAACAGGTACTGTACCATCCTCCTTAGCAACAAGTACTGTACCTTCCTCCTCAGCAATGGGTACTGTACCATCCTCCTCAGCAATGGGTACTGTACCATCCTCCTTAGCAATGGGTACTGTACCATCCTCCTTAGCAACAGGTACTGTACCATCCTCCTTAGCAACAGGTACTGTACCTTCCTCCTTAGCAACAGGTACTGTACCTTCCTCCTTAGCAACAGGTACTGTACCATCCTCCTTAGCAGTGGGCACTGTACCATCCTCCTTAGCAACAGGTACTGTACCATCCTCCTTAGCAACAGGTACTGTACCTTCCTCCTTAGCAACAGGTACTGTACCTTCCTCCTTAGCAACAGGTACTGTACCATCCTCCTTAGCAATGGGGACTGTACCTTCCTCCTTAGCAATGGGTACTGTGCCATCCTCCTCAGCAACAGGTACTGTACCATCCTCCTTAGCAACAGGTACTGTACCTTCCTTCTTAGCAACAGGTACTGTACCATCCTCCTCAGCAATGGGTACTGTACCATCCTCCTTAGCAATGGGTACTGTACCATCCTCCTCAGCAATGGGTACTGTACCATCCACCTTAGCAATGGGTACTGTACCATCCTCCTTAGCAATGGGTACTGTACCGTCCTCCTGAGCAACAGGTACTGTACCATCCTCCTCAGCAATCGGTACTGTACCATCCTCATTAGCAACAGGTACTGTACCATCCTCCTTAGCAATGGGTACTGTACCATCCTCCTTAGCAATGGGTACTGTACCATCCTCCTTAGCAATGGGTACTGTACCTTCCTCCTTAGCAACAGGTACTGTACCATCCTCCTCAGCAATGGGTACTGTACCATCCTCCTTAGCAATGGGTACTGTCCCGTCCTCCTGAGCAACAGGTACTGTACCATCCTCCTCAGCAATCGGTACTGTACCATCCTCCTTAGCAATGGGTACTGTACCATCCTCATTAGCAACAGGTACTGTACCATCCTCCTTAGCAATGGGTACTGTACCATCCTCCTTAGCAATGGGTACTGTACCTTCCTCCTTAGCAACAGGTACTGTACCATCCTCCTCAGCAATGGGTACTGTACCATCCTCCTTAGCAATGGGTACTGTACCTTCCTCCTTAGAAACAGGTACTGTACCTTCCTCCTTAGCAATGGGTAATGTGCCATCCTCCTTAGCAACAGGTACTGTACCATCCTCCTCAGCAATGGGTACTGTACCATCCTCCTTAGCAATGGGTACTGTACCATCCTCCTTAGCAACGGGTACTGTACCTTCCTCCTTAGAAACAGGTACTGTACCTTCCTCCTTAGCAATGGGTAATGTGCTATCCTCCTTAGCAACAGGTACTGTACCAGACTCCTTAGCAACAGGTACTGTACCATCCTCCTCAGCAATGGGTACTGTACCAGACTCCTCAGCAATGGGTACTGTACCATCCTCCTTAGCAACGGGTACTGTACCTTCCTCCTTAGAAACAGGTACTGTACCTTCCTCCTTAGCAATGGGTACTGTACCATCCTCCTTAGCAACAGGTACTGTACCATCCTCCTTAGCAACGGGTACTCTACCTTCCTCCTTAGAAACAGGTGCTGTACCTTCCTCCTTAGCAATGGGGAATGTGCCATCCTCCTTAGCAATGGGTACTGTACCATCCTCCTTAGCAATGGGTACTGTACCTTCCTCCTTAGCAATGGGTACTGTACCATCCTCCTTAGCAACGGGTACTGTACCATCCTCCTTAGCAATGGGTACTGTACCTTCCTCCTTAGCAATGGGTACTGTACCATCCTCCTTAGCAATGGGTACTGTACCATCCTCTTTAGCAACAGGTACTGTACCATCCTCCTTAGCAATGGGTACTGTACCATCCTCCTTAGCAATGGGTACTGTACCATCCTCCTTAGCAACAGGTACTGTACCATCCTCCTTAGCAATGGGTACTGTACCATCCTCCTTAGCAACAGGTACTGTACCTTCCTCCTTAGCAACAGGTACTGTACCTTCCTCCATAGCAATGGGTAATGTGCCATCCTCCTTAGCAACAGGTACTGTACCATCCTCCTTAGCAACAGGTGCTGTACCATCCTCCTTAGCAACAGGTACTGTACCATCCTCCTTAGCAACAAGTACTGTACCATCCTCCTTAGCAATGGGTACTGTACCATCCTCCTTAGCAATGGGTACTGTACCATCCTCCTTAGCAATGGGTACTGTACCATCCTCCTTAGCAATGGGTACTGTACCATCCTCCTTAGCAATGGGTACTGTACCATCCTCCTTAGCAACGGGTACTGTACCATCCTCCTTAGCAACAGGTACTGTACCTTCCTCCTTAGCAACAGGTACTGTACCTTCCTCCTTAGCAACAGGTACTGTACCATCCTCCTTAGCAGTGGGCACTGTACCATCCTCCTTAGCAACAGGTACTGTACCATCCTCCTTAGCAACAGGTACTGTACCTTCCTCCTTAGCAACAGGTACTGTACCTTCCTCCTTAGCAACAGGTACTGTACCATCCTCCTTAGCAATGGGGACTGTACCTTCCTCCTTAGCAATGGGTACTGTACCATCCTCCTTAGCAACAGGTACTGTACCATCCTCCTTAGCAACAGGTACTGTACCTTCCTTCTTAGCAACAGGTACTGTACTTTCCTCCTCAGCAACAGGTACTGTACCATCCTCCTTAGCAACAGGTACTGTACCTTCCTCCTTAGCAATGGGTACTGTACCTTCCTCCTTAGCAACAGGTACTGTACCATGCTCCTTAGCAACAGGTACTGTACCATCCTCCTTAGCAATGGGTACTGTACCATCCTCCTTCGCAATGGATACTGTACCTTCCTCCTTAGCAATGGGTACTGTGCCATCCTCCTTAGCAATGGGTACTGTACCATCCTCCTTCGCAATGGATACTGTACCTTCCTCCTTAGCAATGGGTACTGTACCATCCTCCTTAGCAATGGGTACTGCACCATCCTCCTTCGCAATGGGTACTGTACCTTCCTCCTTAGCAACAGGTACTGTACCTTCCTCCTTAGCAATGGGTACTGTACCATCCTCCTTAGCAGTGGGCACTGTACCATCCTCCTTAGCAATGGGTACTGTACCATCCTCCTTAGCAATGGGTACTGTACCATCCTCCTTAGCAATGGTTACTGTACCATCCTCCTTAGCAGTGGGCACTGTACCATCCTCCTTAGCAATGGGTACTGTACCATCCTCCTTAGCAATGGGTACTGTACCATCCTCCTTAGCAATGGTTACTGTACCATCCTCCTTAGCAATGGGTACTGTACCATCCTCCTTAGCAATGGGTACTGTACCATCCTCCTTAGCAATGGGTACTGTACCTTCCTCCTTAGCAATGGATACTGTACCATCCTCCTTAGCAATGGGTACTGTACCATCCTCCTTAGCAACAGGTACTGTACCTTCCTCCTTAGCAACAGGTACTGTGCCATCCTCCTTAGCAATGTGTACTGTACCATCCTCCTTAGCAATGGGGACTGTACCATCCTCCTTAGCAGTGGGTACTGTCCCTTCCTCCTTAGCAATGGGTACTGTACCATCCTCCTTAGCAATGGGTACTGTACCATCCTCCTTATCAACGGGTACTGTACCATCCTCCTTCGCAATGGGTACTGTACCTTCCTCCTTAGCAATGGGTACTGTACCATCCTCCTTAGCAACAGGTACTGTACCATCCTCCTTAGCAATGGGTACTGTACCATCCTCCTTCGCAATGGGTACTGTACCATCCTCCTTAGCAATGGGTACTGTACCATCCTCTTTAGCAATGGGTACTGTACCATCCTCCTTGGCAATGGATACTGTACCATCCTCCTTAGCAATGGGTACTGTACCATCCTCCTTAGCAATGGGTGCTGTCCCATCCTCCTTCGCAATGGGTACTGTACCTTCCTCCTTAGCAATGGGTACTGTACCATCCTACTTCGCAATGGGTACTGTACCTTCCTCCTTAGCAATGGGTACTGTACCATCCTCCTTAGCAATGGGTACTGTACCATCCTCCTCAGCAATGGGTACTGCACCATCCTCCTTAGCAATGGGTACTGTACCTTCCTCCTTAGCAATGGGTACTGTACCATCCTCCTTCGCAATGGGTACTGTACCTTCCTCCTTAGCAACAGGTACTGTACCATCCTCCTTAGCAACAGGTACTGTACCATCCTCCTTAGCAATGGGTACTGTACCATCCTCCTTAGCAATGGGTACTGTACCATCCTCCTTAGCAATGGGTACTGTACCTTCCTCCTTAGCAATGGGTACTGTACCATCCTCCTTAGCAATGGGTACTGTACCATCCTCCTTAGCAATGGGTACTGTACCATCCTCCTTAGCAATGGGTACTGTACCATCCTCCTTCGCAATGGGTACTGTACCATCCTCCTTAGCAATGGGTACTGTACCATCCTCCTTCGCAATGGGTACTGTACCTTCCTCCTTAGCAATGGGTACTGTACCATCCTCCTTAGCAACAGGTACTGTACCATCCTCCTTAGCAATGGGTACTGTACCATCCTCCTTAGCAATGGGTACTGTACCATCCTCCTTAGCAATGGGTACTGTACCATCCTCCTTTGCAATGGGTACTGTACCTTCCTCCTTAGCAATGGGTACTGTACCATCCTCCTTAGCAATGGGTACTGTACCTTCCTCCTGAGCAACAGGTACTGTACCATCCTCCTTAGCAACAGGTACTGTGCCATCCTCCTTAGCAATGGGTACTGTACCTTCCTCCTTAGCAATGGGTACTGTACCATCCTCCTTAGCAATGGGTACTGTACCTTCCTCCTTAGCAATGGGTACTGTCCCATCCTCCTTAGCAATGGGTACTGTACCATCCTCCTTAGCAACAGGTACTGTACCATCCTCCTTAGCAACAAGTACTGTACCATCCTCCTTAGCAATGGGTACTGTACCTTCCTCCTTAGCAATGGGTACTGTACCTTCCTCCTTAGCAACAGGTACTGTACCATCCTCCTTAGCAACAGGTACTGTACCATCCTCCTTAGCAATGGGTACTGTACCATCCTCCTTAGCAATGGGTACTGTACCATCCTCCTTAGCAATGGGTACTGTACCTTCCTCCTTAGCAATGGGTACTGTACCATCCTCCTTAGCAATGGGTACTGTACCTTCCTCCTTAGCAACAGGTACTGTACCATCCTCCTTAGCAACAGGTACTGTACCATCCTCCTTAGCAATGGGTACTGTAACTTCCTCCTTAGCAATGGGTACTGTACCATCCTCCTTAGCAATGGGTACTGTACCTTCCTCCTTAGCAACAGGTACTGTACCATCCTCCTTAGCAACAGGTACTGTACCATCCTCCTTAGCAACAGGTACTCTGCCGCCCTCCTTAGCAACAGGTACTCTGCCGCCCTCCTTAGCAACAGGTACTCTGCCGCCCTCCTTAGCAACAGGCACTGTACCATCCTCCTTAGCAACAGGTACTCTGCCGCCCTCCTTTGCAACAGGTACTGTACACAAGAACAAAAGAAATAGGAGCAGGGGTAGGCCATCCGGCCCCTCGAGCCTGCTCCGCCATTCAACATGATCATGGCTGATCTTCTATCTCAATTCCATTTTCCTGCACTATCCCCATATCCCTTGATGACTTTAATATCTAGAAATCTATCGATCTCAGTCTTGAATATACTCAATGACTGAGCCTCCACAGAGAATTCCAAAGATTCACCACCCTCTGAGTGAAGAAATTTCTCCTCATCTCAGTCCTAAAAGGCCTCCCCCATATTCTGAGACTGTGACCCCTGGTTCTGGACTCCCCAACCAGGGGGAACATCCTCCTTGCATCTACCCTGTCGAGCCCTGTACCTTCCTCCTTAGCAATAGGCTGAAACGACTTGATATGACCACCAGATAGGTGATGTGACCACAAGTTAATGAGATCACCAGTTAGTTGATGTGATCACTGGTTGATATGATCACCAGTTAGGTGGTGTGATCACCAGTTAGGTGGTGTGATCACTGGTTAATGTGGTCACCAGTATCATTTTACGTCCTTATTGTCAAAAGAATTTTTGCCTTGTATTAAAATAATCTTTTCAAGGATTACCTGGGCATTGCTTCAGCTCGTTGAGTGTCATTGAGCATGCTCATTAGCGTGGGATTTGACTGGCCTGGCGAGTTGCAAGAAAGCATGTGCTATAACGCCAGTGCGCAGAGTGGAGCGCAAAATCAATCAGCAACGCCAGCATCTGCGAACCGCGCTAAGCGGCCACTTAAAGGGCTGCAGCAGCTCAGGGAGCAGCTGCTAACTTTGTCATTTTGCTGCGCAATGGAGGCGGCAAAGCCAAGAATATGGAGGTTTGATGACCGGGCGCTGGAAGGGTTTCTCGAGAGAGAGAGCGCGCGAGAGAGGACAGAGCACGTGGGATGGACAACCATCCCTCCTCTCCCTCCAAAACACCTGGTGCAGCAGGAATGGGAGGAGGTGGCAGAAAGGGTCAGTGCTGTCTCCTGATGATGTGTGATCAAGGTAAGACCACAACACGGCCATGTGTGACAATTGCTCAGCACAAGTAGATTTACAAGATGTTCTGCCTTGACAAACGTGGAATCCTTTTGCTCTGAATGGTGCAAACCAGTGTGGGAAAGTTAACCAGTGCAGGAGAGCGCCAGTAATGAGTGTTTAGAGTAGGGGGAGACCAAGGACAACTGTTCAAGGAATGTGGGGAAAGCACACAGGCCATTGGTGTCTTCAAGTTGTGCCACTGCACTGTCATCGTGCTCAGTGACCTGACAATCCTTCATCACTGCTCACCAGGACAAGGTGGCCTACAGCCGGCAGGAGCAGGCCCGTACCGGTGGAGGTCGGAAGCAGGAGAGTATTGAGGGAGTGGGGAATGGTGAATATGGGACCTGGCCCCGAGCTCAGGGCTTGTCCGGTGATGTTCATGACATGATCCCATTGAGTGGCAGTCACACACTGACCCTGAGGAAGAGCACAGAGAGCAGCATACAGTGGAAGTCATTTCTGAAGGTGATAACTGAGACAGTGTTTGGATGATTATAATGCAGCCGTGTATAAAGATGGCGACATTGCACCTGAATACACATTATATACACATTGCACATGTACTCACATTATATATGCACAATATATAAACATTGTACACATCCCCCAATGATCCGATCTCTCTCCCCCAAAGATCCGATCTCTCCCCCAATGATCCGATCTCTCTCCCCCAATGATCTGATCTCTCTCCCCCCATGATCCGATTTCTCCCCCAATGATCCGATCTCTCCCCCCATGATCCGATCTCTCTCCTCCAATGATCCGCTCTCTCCCCCAATGATCTGATCTCTCCCCAATGATCCGATCTCTCCCCCAATGATCTGATCTCTCCCCAATGATCCGATCTCTCCCCCAATGATCTGATCTCTCTCTCCCAATGATCCGATCTCTCCCCCACAATGATCCGATCTCTTCCCCCATGATCCGATCTCTCTCCTCCAATGATCCGCTCTCTCCCCCAATGATCTGATCTCTCCCCAATGATCCGATCTCTCCCCCAATGATCTGATCTCTCTCCCCCCATGATCCGATTTCTCCCCCAATGATCTGATCTCTCTCTCCCAATGATCCGATCTCTCCCCCCATGATCCGATCTCTCCCCCCATGATCCGATCTCTCCCCCCATGATCCGATCTCTCTCCTCCAATGATCCGCTCTCTCCCCCAATGATCTGATCTCTCCCCAATGATCCGATCTCTCTCCCCCAATGATCTGATCTCTCTCCCCCCATGATCCGATCTCTCCCCCAATGATCCGATCTCTCCCCCCATGATCCGATCTCTCTCCTCCAATGATCCGCTCTCTCCCCCAATGATCTGATCTCTCCCCAATGATCCGATCTCTCCCCCAATGATCTGATCTCTCTCCCAATGATCCGATCTCTCTCCCCCAATGATCCAATCTCTCTCCCCATGATCCGATTTCTCTCCCCCCATGACCCGATCTCTCCCCCATGATCCGATCTCTCCCCCCATGACCCGATCTCTCCCCCCATGATCCGATCTCTCCCCCAATGATCTGATCTCTCTCCCAATGATCCGATCTCTCTCCCCCAATGATCCAATCTCTCTCCCCATGATCCGATTTCTCTCCCCCCATGACCCGATCTCTCCCCCCATGACCCGATCTCTCCCCCCATGACCCGATCTCTCCCCCAATGATTCGATCTCTCTCTCCCATGATCTCATCTCTCCCCCAATGATCTGATCTCTCCTACAATGATCCGATCTCTCCCCCAATGATCCGATCTCTCCCCCAATGATCCGATCTCTCCCCCAATGATCCGATCTCTCCCCCAATGATCCGATCTCTCCCCCAATGATCCGATCTCTCCCCCAATGATCCGATCACTCCCCCAATGATCCGATCTCTCCCCCAATGATCCGATCTCTCTCTCCCATGATCTCATCTCTCCCCCAATGATCTGATCTCTCCTACAATGATCCGATCTCTCCCCCAATGATCTGATCTCTCCCCCAATGATCTGATCTCTCCCCCAATGATATGATCTCTCCCCCAATGATCCGATCTCTCCCCCAATGATCCGATCTCTCCCCCAATGATCCGATCTCTCCCTCAATGATCCGATCTCTCCCCCAATGATCCAATCTCTCTCCCCATGATCCGATCTCTCCCCCAATGATCCGATCTCTCCCCCAATGATCCGATCTCTCTCCCCATGATCCGATCTCTCCCCCAATGATCCGATCTCTCTCTCCAATGATCCGATCACTCCCCCAATGATCTGATCTCTCCCCCAATGATCTGATCTCTCCCCCATGATCCGATCTCTCCCCATGATCCGATCTCTCCCCAAATGATCTGATCTCTCTCTCCCATGATCCGATCTCTCCCCCAATGATCCGATCTCTCCCCCAATGATCTGATCTCTCCTACAATGATCCGATCACTCCCCCAATGATCCGATCTCTCTCTCTCATGATCCGATCTCTCCCCCAATGATCCGATCTCTCCCCCAATGATCCGATCTCTCCCCCAATGATCCGATCTCTCTCCCCATGATCCGATCTCTCCCCCAATGATCCGATCTCTCTCTCCCATGATCCGATCTCTCCCCCAATGACCTGATCTCTCTCCCCTGATCCGATCTCTCCCCCAATGATCTGATCTCTCCCCCCATGATCTGTTCACTCCCCCAATGATCTGATCTCTCTCTCCCATGATCCGATCTCTCCCCCAATCATCCGATCTCTCCCCCAATGATCCAATCTCTCTCCCCCAATGATCCGATCTCTCTCCCAATGATCCAATCTCTCCCCCCATGATCTGATCTCTCCCCCAGTGATCTGATCTCTCTCTCCCAATCTCTATCCCCCCATGATCCGATCTCTCCCCCAATGATCCAATCTCTCCTCCAATGATCCGATCTCTCTCCCCATGATTCGATCTCTCTCCCCATGATCCGATCTCTCTCCCCCATGATACGACCTTTCTCCCCCCATGATCCGATCTCTCCCCCAATGATCAGATCTCTCCCCCCATGATCTGATCTCTCCCCCAATGATCCGATCTCTCTCCCCATGATCCGATCACTCCCCCAATGATCCAATCTCTCTCTCCCATGATCCCATCTCTCCCCCAATGATCCGATCTCTCCCCCAATTGTCGGATCGATCCCCCAATGATCCGATCTCTCTCCCCATGATCCGATCTATCCCCCAATGATCCGATCTCTCTCCCCATGATCCGATCACTCCCCCAATGATCCGATCACTCCCCCAATGATCCGATCTCTCCCCCAATGATCCGATCTCTCCCCCATGATCCGATCTCTCTCTCCCATGATCTCATCCCTCCCCCAATGATCTGATCTCTCCTACAATGATCCGATCTCTCCCCCAATGATCCGATCACTCCCCCAATGATCCGATCACTCCCCCAATGATCCGATCACTCCCCCAATGATCCGATCTCTCCCCCAATGATCTGATCTCTCCCCCAATGATCTGATCTCTCCCCCAATGATATGATCTCTCCCCCAATGATCCGATCTCTCCCCCAATGATCCGATCTCTCCCCCAATGATCCGATCTCTCCCCCAATGATCCGATCTCTCTCCCCATGATCCGATCTCTCCCCCAATGATCCGATCTCTCTCTCCAATGATCCGATCTCTCCCCCAATGATCCGATCACTCCCCCAATGATCTGATCTCTCCCCCAATGATCTGATCTCTCCCCCATGATCCGATCTCTCCCCAAGATCCGATCTCTCTCTCCCATGATCCGATCTCTCCCCAAATGATCTGATCTCTCTCCCATGATCCGATCTCTCCCCCAATGATCCGATCTCTCCCCCAATGATCTGATCTCTCCTACAATGATCCGATCTCTCCCCCAATGATCTGATCTCACCCCAATGATCCGATCTCTCTCTCCCATGATCCGATCTCTCTCTCCCATGATTCGATCTCTCTCCTCCAATGATCCGATCTCTCCCAATGATCCGATCACTCCCCCAATGATCCGATCTCTCTCTCCAATGATCCGATCTCTCCCCCAATGATCCGATCACTCCCCCAATGATCTGATCTCTCCCCCAATGATCTGATCTCTCCCCCATGATCCGATCTCTCCCCAAGATCCGATCTCTCTCTCCCATGATCCGATCTCTCCCCCAATGATCCGATCTCTCCCCCAATGATCTGATCTCTCCCCCAATGATCTGATCTCTCCCCCATGATCCGATCTCTCCCCAAGATCCGATCTCTCTCTCCCATGATCCGATCTCTCCCCCAATGATCCGATCTCTCCCCCAATGATCTGATCTCTCCCCCAATGATCTGATCTCTCCCCCAATGATCCGATCTCTCCCCCAATGATCCGATCTCTCCCCCAATGATCCGATCTCTCCCCCAATGATCCGATCTCTCCCCCAATGATCCGATCTCTCTCTCCCATGATCCGATCTCTCCCCCAATGATCTGATCTCTCCTACAATGATCCGATCTCGCCCCCAATGATCCGATCTCTCTCTCCCATGATCCGATCTCTCCCCCAATGACCTGATCTCTCTCCCCTGATCCGATCTCTCCCCCAATGATCTGATCTCTCCCCCCATGATCTGATCACTCCCCCAATGATCTGATCTCTCCCCAATGATCCGATCTCTCCCCCAATCATCCGATCTCTCCCCCAATGATCCGATCTCTCCCCCAATGATCCGATCTCTCCCCCCATGATCCGATCTCTCCCCCCATGATCCGATCTCTCCCCATGATCTGATCTCTCCCCCAATGATCCGATCTCTCCCCCAATGATCCGATCTCTCTCCCCCATGATCCGATCTCTCCCCCAATGATCCGATCTCTCTCCCCCAATGTTCTGATCTCTCCCCCAATGATCCGATCTCTCTCCCCCAATGTTCCGATCTCTCCCCCAATGATCCGGTCTCTCTCCCCCAATGATCCGGTCTCTCCCCCAATGTTCCGATCTCTCCCCCAATGATCCGATCTCTCCCCCAATGATCCGATCTCTCTCCCAATGATCCGATCTCTCCCCCAATGATCTGATCTCAACCCCAATGATCCGATCTCTCCCCCACAATGATCCGATCTCTCTCCCAATGATCCGATCTCTCTCCCCCCATCATCCGATCTCTCCCCCAATGATCCGATCTCTCCCTCCCATGATCCGATCTCTCCCCCAATGATCTGATCTCTCCCCCAATGATCGAATCTCTCCCCCAATGATCCGATCTCTCCCCCAATGATCCGAACTCTCTCCCAATGATCCGATCTCTCTCCCAATGATCCGGTCTCTCCCCCAATGTTCTGATCTCTCCCCCAATGATCCGATCTCTCCCCCAATGTTCCGATCTCTCCCCCAATGATCCGATCTCTCTCCCAATGATCCGGTCTCTCCCCCAATGTTCTGATCTCTCCCCCAATGATCCGATCTCTCCACCAATGATCCGATCTCTCCCCCAATGATCCGATCTCTCCCCCAATGATCTGATCTCTCCCCCACAATGATCCGATCTCTCTCCCAATGATCCGATCTCTCTCCCCCAATGATTCGATCTCTCCCCCAATGATCTGATCTCTCCCCAATGATCCGATCTCTCCCCCAATGATCCGATCTCTCTTCCAATGATCTGATCTCTCCCCCAATGATCCGATCTCTCCCCCAATGATCCGATCTCTCCCCCAATGATACGATCTCTCTCCCAATGATCTGATCTCTCCCCCAATGATCCGATCTCCCTCCCAATGATCCAATCTCTCCCCCAATGATCCGATCTCTCCTACAATGATCCGAACTCTCTCCCCATGATCCGATCTCTCCCCATGATCCGATCTCTCCCCATGATCTGATCTCTCCCCCAATGATCCGATTTCACCCCCAATGATCCGATCTCTCCCCCAATGATCCGATCTCTCCCCCAATGATCCGATCTCTCCCCCCATGATCCGATCTCTCCCCCCATGATCCGATCTCTCCCCATGATCTGATCTCTCCCCCAATGATCCGATCTCTCCCCCAATGATCCGATCTCTCTCCCCCATGATCCGATCTCTCCCCATGATCCGATCTCTCCCCCAATGATCCGATCTCTCTCCCCCAATGTTCTGATCTCTCCCCCAATGATCCGATCTCTCCTACAATGATCCGATCTCTCCCCCAATGATCCAATCTCTCCCCATGATCCGATCTCTCTCCCCATGATCCGATCTCTCCCCATGATCCGATCTCTCCCCCCATGATCCGATCTCTCCCCATGATCCGATCTCTCCCCCAATGATCCGATCTCACCCCCAATGATCCGATCTCTCTCCCAATGATCCGATCTCTCCCCCAATGATCCGATCTCACCCCCAATGATCCGATCTCTCCCCCAATGATCCGATCTCTCTCCCAATGATCTGATCTCTCCCCCAATGATCTGATATCTCCCCCAATGATCCGATCTCTCTCCCAATGATCCAATATCTCCCCCCATGATCTGATCTCTCCCCCAATGATCCGATCTCTCCCCCCATGATCTGATCTTGCCCCCAATGATCCGATCTCTCCCCCCATGATCTGATCTCTCCCCCAATGATCCGATCTCTCCCCCAATGATCCGATCTATCCCCCCATGATCTGATCTCTCCCCCAATGATCTGATCTCTCCCCCCATGATCTGATCTCTCCCCCAATGATCCGATCTCTCCTACAATGATCTGATCTCTCTCCCCATGATCCGATCTCTCCCCATGATCCGATCTCTCCCCCCATGATCCGATCTCTCTCTCCCATGATCCGATCTCTCCCCATGATCTGATCTCTCCCCCAATGATCCGATCTCTCCCCCCATGATCTGATCTCTCCCCCAATGATCCGATCTCTCCCCCCATGATCCGATCTCTCCCCCAATGATCCGATCTCTCCCCCCATGATCCGATCTCTCCCCATGATCTGATCTCTCCCCACAATGTTCCGATCTCTCCCCCAATGATCCGATCTCTCCCCCAATGATCCGATCTCTCCCCCCATGATCCGATCTCTCCCCCCATGATCCGATCTCTCCCCATGATCTGATCTCTCCCCCAATGATCCGATCTCTCCCCCCATGATCCGATCTCTCCCCATGATCTGATCTCTCCCCCAATGATCCGATCTCTCCCCATGATCCGATCTCTCCCCCAATGATCCGATCTCTCTCCCCCAATGTTCTGATCTCTCCCCCAATGATCCGATCTCTCTCCTCCAATGATCCGGTCTCTCTCCCCCAATGATCCGGTCTCTCCCCCAATGTTCCGATCTCTCCCCCAATGATCCGATCTCTCCCCCAATGATCCGGTCTCTCCCCCAATGTTCCGATCTCTCCCCCAATGATCCGATCTCTCCCCCAATGATCCGATCTCTCCCCCACAATGATCCGATCTCTCTCCCAATGATCCGATCTCTCTCCCCCCATCATCCGATCTCTCCCCCAATGATCCGATCTCTCTCTCCCATGATCCGATCTCTCCCCCAATGATCTGATCTCTCCCCCAATGATCGAATCTCTCCTCCCATGATCCGAACTCTCCCCCAATGATCCGATCTCTCCCCCAATGTTCCGATCTCTCCCCCAATGATCCGATCTCTCTCCCAATGATCCGGTCTCTCCCCCAATGTTCCGATCTCTCCCCCAATGATCCGATCTCTCCCCCAATGATCCGATCTCTCCCCCAATGATCTGATCTCTCCCCCACAATGATCCGATCTCTCTCCCAATGATCCGATCTCTCTCCCCCAATGATTCGATCTCTCCCCCAATGATCCGATCTCCCCCCCAATGATCTGATCTCTCTCCCAATGATCTGATCTCTCCCCCAATGATCTGATATCTCCCCCAATGATCCGATCTCTCCCCCAATGATCCGATCTCTCTCCCAATGATCCAATCTCTCCCCCCATGATCTGATCTCTCCCCCAATGATCCGATCTCTCCCCCCATGATCTGATCTTGCCCTCTATGATCCGATCTCTCCCCATGATCCGATCTCTCCCCCCATGATCCGATCTCTCTCTCCCATGATCCGATCTCTCCCCATGATCTGATCTCTCCCCCAATGATCCGATCTCACCCCCATGATCCGATCTCTCCCCCAATGATCCGATGTCTCCCCCCATGATCCGATCTCACCCCCATGATCCGATCTCTCCCCCAATGATCCGATCTCTCCCCCAATGATCCGATGTCTCCCCCCATGATCCGATCTCTCCCCCCATGATCCGATCTCTCCCCATGATCTGATCTCTCCCCCAATGATCCGATCTCTCCCCCAATGATCCGATCTCTCTCCCCCATGATCCGATCTCTCCCAATGATCCGATCTCTCTCCCCCAATGTTCTGATCTCTCCCCCAATGATCCGATCTCTCTCCTCCAATGATCCGGTCTCTCTCCCCCAATGATCCGGTCTCTCCCCCAATGTTCCGATCTCTCCCCCAATGATCCGATCTCTCCCCCAATGATCCGATCTCTCCCCCAATGATCCGATCTCTCCCCCAATGATCTGATCTCAACCCCAATGATCCGATCTCTCCCCCACAATGATCCGATCTCTCTCCCAATGATCCGATCTCTCTCCCCCCATCATCCGATCTCTCCCCCAATGATCCGATCTCTCTCTCCCATGATCCGATCTCTCCCCCAATGATCTGATCTCTCCCCCAATGATCGAATCTCTCCTCCCATGATCCGAACTCTCTCCCAATGATCCGATCTCTCCCCCAATGATCCGATCTCTCCCCCAATGTTCCGATCTCTCCCCCAATGATCCGATCTCTCTCCCAATGATCCGGTCTCTCCCCCAATGTTCCGATCTCTCCCCCAATGATCCGATCTCTCCACCAATGATCCGATCTCTCCCCCAATGATCCGATCTCTCCCCCAATGATCTGATCTCTCCCCCACAATGATCCGATCTCTCTCCCAATGATCCGATCTCTCCCCCAATGATCCGATCTCTCCCCATGATCCGATCTCTCCCCCAATGATCTGATCTCTCCCCATGATCCGATCTCTCCCCCAATGATCCGATCTCTCCCCCAATGATCTGATCTCTCCCCATGATCCGATCTCTCCCCATGATCCGATCTCTCCCCCAATGATCCGATCTCTCCCCATGATCCGATCTCTCCCCCAATGATCCGATCTCTCCCCCAATGATCCGATCTCTCCCCATGATCCGATCTCTCCCCCAATGATCCGATCTCTCCCCATGATCCGATCTCTCCCCCAATGATCCGATCTCTCCCCCCATGATCCGATCTCTCCCCCAATGATCCGATCTCACCCCCAATGATCCGATCTCTCCCCCAATGATCCGATCTCTCCCCCAATGATCCGATCTCTCTTCCAATGATCTGATCTCTCCCCCAATGATCCGATCTCTCCCCCAATGATCCGATCTCTCCCACAATGATACGATCTCTCTCCCAATGATCTGATCTCTCCCCCAATGATCCGATCTCCCTCCCAATGATCCAATCTCTCCCCCAATGATCCGATCTCTCTCCCCATGATCCGATCTCTCCCCATGATCCGATCTCTCCCCATGATCCGATCTCTCCCCATGATCCGATCTCTCCCCATGATCCGATCTCTCCCCATGATCTGATCTCTCCCCCAATGATCCGATCTCTCCCCCCATGATCTGATCTCTCCCCCAATGATCCGATCTCTCCTACAATGATCCGATCTCTCCCCCCATGATCTGATCTCACCCCCAATGATCCGATCTCTCCCCCAATGATCCGATCTCTCCCCCCATGATCTGATCTCTCCCCCAATGATCCGATCTCTCCCCCCATGATCTGATCTCTCCCCCAATGATCCGATCTCTCCTACAATGATCCGATCTCTCTCCCCATGATCCGATCTATCCCCATGATCCGATCTCTCCCCCCATGATCCGATCTCTCCCCATGATCCGATCTCTCCCCCAATGATCCGATCTCTCTCCCAATGATCTGATCTCTCCCCCAATGATCTGATATCTCCCCCAATGATCCGATCTCTCCCCCAATGATCCGATCTCTCTCCCAATGATCCAATCTCTCCCCCCATGATCTGATCTCTCCCCCAATGATCCGATCTCTCCCCCCATGATCTGATCTTGCCCCCAATGATCCGATCTCTCCCCCCATGATCTGATCTCTCCCCCAATGATCCGATCTCTCCCCCAATGATCCGATCTCTCCCTCCCATGATCCGATCTCTCCCCCAATGATCTGATCTCTCCCCCAATGATCGAATCTCTCCTCCCATGATCCGAACTCTCTCCCAATGATCCGATCTCTCCCCCAATGATCCGATCTCTCCCCCAATGTTCCGATCTCTCCCCCAATGATCCGATCTCTCTCCCAATGATCCGGTCTCTCCCCCAATGTTCTGATCTCTCCCCCAATGATCCGATCTCTCCACCAATGATCCGATCTCTCCCCCAATGATCCGATCTCTCCCCCAATGATCCGATCTCTCCCCCAATGATCTGATCTCTCCCCCACAATGATCCGATCTCTCTCCCAATGATCCGATCTCTCTCCCCCAATGATTCGATCTCTCCCCCAATGATTCGATCTCTCCCCCAATGATCCGATCTCCCCCCCAATGATCCGATCTCTCTCCCCCAATGATTCGATCTCTCCTCCCATGATCCGATCTCTCCCAATGATCCGATCTCTCCCCCAATGATCCGATCTCTCCCCCAATGATCCGATCTCTCCCTCAATGATCCGATCTCTCCCCCAATGATCCGATCTCTCTTCCAATGATCTGATCTCTCCCCCAATGATCCGATCTCTCCCCCAATGATCCGATCTCTCCCCCAATGATCCGATCTCTCTCCCAATGATCCGGTCTCTCCCCCAATGTTCTGATCTCTCCCCCAATGATCCGATCTCTCCACCAATGATCCGATCTCTCCCCCAATGATCCGATCTCTCCCCCAATGATCTGATCTCTCCCCCACAATGATCCGATCTCTCTCCCAATGATCCGATCTCTCTCCCCCAATGATTCGATCTCTCCCCCAATGATCCGATCTCTCCCTCAATGATCCGATCTCTCCCCCAATGATCCGATCTCTCCCCAATGATCAAATCTCTCCTCCCATGATCCGATCTCACCCCCAATGATCCGATCTCTCCCCCAATGATCCGATCTCTCCCCCAATGATCCGATCTCTCCCTCAATGATCCGATCTCTCCCCCAATGATCCGATCTCTCTTCCAATGATCTGATCTCTCCCCCAATGATCCGATCTCTCCCCCAATGATACGATCTCTCTCCCAATGATCTGATCTCTCCCCCAATGATCCGATCTCCCTCCCAATGATCCAATCTCTCCCCCAATGATCCGATCTCTCCTACAATGATCCGAACTCTCTCCCCATGATCCGATCTCTCCCCATGATCCGATCTCTCCCCATGATCTGATCTCTCCCCCAATGATCCGATCTCTCCCCCCATGATCTGATCTCTCCCCCAATGATCCGATCTCTCCTACAATGATCCGATCTCTCCCCCCATGATCTGATCTCACCCCCAATGATCCGATCTCTCTCCCCATGATCTGATCTCTCCCCCAATGATCCGATCTCTCCCCATGATCTGATCTCTCCCCCAATGATCCGATCTCTCCTACAATGATCCGATCTCTCTCCCCATGATCCGATCTCTCCCCATGATCCGATCTCTCCCCCCATGATCCGATCTCTCCCCATGATCCGATCTCTCCCCCAATGATCCGATCTCTCCCCCAATGATCCGATCTCTCTCTCCCATGATCTCATCTCTCCCCCAATGATCCGATCTCTCCCCCAATGATCCGATCTCTCCCCCAATGATCCGATCTCTCCCCCAATGATCTGATCTCTCCCAATGATCTGATCTCTCCCCCAATGATCCGATCTCTCCCCCAATGATCCGATCTCTCCCCCAATGATCCGATCTCACCCCCAATGATCCGATCTCTCCCCCAATGATCCGATCTCTCTCCCAATGATCTGATCTCTCCCCCAATGATCTGATATCTCCCCCAATGATCCGATCTCTCCCCCAATGATCCGATCTCTCTCCCAATGATCCAATATCTCCCCCAATGATCCGATCTCTCCCCCAATGATCCGATCTCTCTCCCAATGATCCGATCTCTCCCCCCATGATCTGATCTTGCCCCCAATGATCCGATCTCTCCCCCCATGATCTGATCTCTCCCCCAATGATCCGATCTCTCCCCCAATGATCCGATCTATCCCCCCATGATCTGATCTCTCCCCCAATGATCTGATCTCTCCCCCCATGATCTGATCTCTCCCCCAATGATCCGATCTCTCCTACAATGATCTGATCTCTCTCCCCATGATCCGATCTCTCCCCATGATCCGATCTCTCCCCCCATGATCCGATCTCTCTCTCCCATGATCCGATCTCTCCCCATGATCTGATCTCTCCCCCAATGATCCGATCTCTCCCCCCATGATTTGATCTCTCCCCCAATGATCCGATCTCTCCCCCCATGATCCGATCTCTCCCCCAATGATCCGATCTCTCCCCCAATGATCCGATCTCTCCCCCCATGATCCGATCTCTCCCCCCATGATCCGATCTCTCCCCATGATCTGATCTCTCCCCCAATGATCCGATCTCTCCCCCAATGATCCGATCTCTCTCCCCCATGATCCGATCTCTCCCCATGATCCGATCTCTCCCCCAATGATCCGATCTCTCCCCCAATGTTCCGATCTCTCCCCCAATGATCCGATCTCTCTGCCCCCATGATCCGATCTCTCTCCCAATGATCCGGTCTCTCCCCCAATGTTCCGATCTCTCCCCCAATGATCCGATCTCTCCACCAATGATCCGATCTCTCCCCCAATGATCCGATCTCTCCCCCAATGATCTGATCTCTCCCCCACAATGATCCGATCTCTCTCCCAATGATCCGATCTCTCTCCCCCAATGATTCGATCTCTCCCCCAATGATCCGATCTCTCCCCCAATGATCTGATCTCTCCCCCACAATGATCCGATCTCTCTCCCAATGATCCGATCTCTCTCCCCCCATGATCCGATCTCACCCCCAATGATCCGATCTCTCCCCCAATGATCTGATCTCTCCCCCAATGATCCGATCTCTCCCAATGATCCGATCTCTCCCCCAATGATCCGATCTCTCCCCCAATGATCCGATCTCTCTCCCAATGATCTGATCTCTCCCCCAATGATCTGATATCTCCCCCAATGATCCGATCTCTCCCCCAATGATCCGATCTCTCTCCCAATGATCCAATCTCTCCCCCCATGATCTGATCTCTCCCCCAATGATCGGATCTCTCCCCCAATGATCTGATCTTGCCCCCAATGATCCGATCTCTCCCCCCATGATCTGATCTCTCCCCCAATGATCCGATCTCTCCCCCAATGATCCGATCTCTCCCCCCATGATCTGATCTCTCCCCCAATGATCTGATCTCTCCCCCCATGATCTGATCTCTCCCCCAATGATCCGATCTCTCCTACAATGATCCGATCTCTCTCCCCATGATCCGATCTCTCCCCATGATCTGATCTCTCCCCCAATGATCCGATCTCTCCCCCCATGATCTGATCTCTCCCCCAATGATCCGATCTCTCCCCCAATGATCCGATCTCTCCCCCAATGATCCGATCTCTCCCCATGATCTGATCTCTCCCCCAATGATCCGATCTCTCCCCCAATGATCCGATCTCTCCCCCATGATCCGATCTCTCCCCATGATCCGATCTCTCCCCCAATGATCCGATCTCTCTCCCCCAATGTTCTGATCTCTCCCCCAATGATCCGATCTCTCTCCTCCAATGATCCGGTCTCTCTCCCCCAATGATCCGGTCTCTCCCCCAATGTTCCGATCTCTCCCCCAATGATCCGATCTCTCCCCCAATGATCCGATCTCTCCCCCAATGATCCGATCTCTCTCCCAATGATCCGATCTCTCCCCCAATGATTCGATCTCTCCCCCAATGATCCGATCTCTCTCCCAATGATCCGATCTCTCTCCCAATGATCCGATCTCTCCCCCAATGATCTGATCTCTCCCCCAATGATCTGATCTCAACCCCAATGATCCGATCTCTCCCCCAATGATCCGATCTCTCTCCCAATGATCCGATCTCTCCCCCAATGATCCGATCTCTCCCCCAATGATCTGATCTCAACCCCAATGATCCGATCTCTCCCCCACAATGATCCGATCTCTCTCCCAATGACCCGATCTCTCTCCCCCCATCATCCGATCTCTCCCCCAATGATCCGATCTCTCTCTCCCATGATCCGATCTCTCCCCCAATGATCTGATCTCTCCCCCAATGATCGAATCTCTCCTCCCATGATCCGAACTCTCTCCCAATGATCCGATCTCTCCCCCAATGATCCGATCTCTCCCCCAATGTTCCGATCTCTCCCCCAATGATCCGATCTCTCTCCCAATGATCCGGTCTCTCCCCCAATGTTCCGATCTCTCCCCCAATGATCCGATCTCTCCACCAATGATCCGATCTCTCCCCCAATGATCCGATCTCTCCCCCAATGATCTGATCTCTCCCCCACAATGATCCGATCTCTCTCCCAATGATCCGATCTCTCTCCCCCAATGATTCGATCTCTCCCCCAATGATCCGATCTCCCCCCCAATGATCCGATCTCTCTCCCAATGATCCGATCTCTCTCCCCCAATGATTCGATCTCTCCTCCCATGATCCGATCTCACCCCCAATGATCCGATCTCTCCCCCAATGATCCGATCTCTCCCCCAATGATCCGATCTCTCCCCCAATGATCCGATCTCTCTTCCAATGATCTGATCTCTCCCCCAATGATCCGATCTCTCCCCCAATGATCCGATCTCTCCCCCAATGATACGATCTCTCTCCCAATGATCTGATCTCTCCCCCAATGATCCGATCTCCCTCCCAATGATCCAATCTCTCCCCCAATGATCCGATCTCTCCTACAATGATCCGAACTCTCTCCCCATGATCCGATCTCTCCCCATGATCCGATCTCTCCCCATGATCTGATCTCTCCCCCAATGATCCGATCTCTCCCCCCATGATCTGATCTCTCCCCCAATGATCCGATCTCTCCTACAATGATCTGATCTCTCTCCCCATGATCCGATCTCTCCCCATGATCTGATCTCTCCCCCAATGATCCGATCTCTCCCCCCATGATCTGATCTCACCCCCAATGATCCGATCTCTCCCCCAATGATCCGATCTCTCCCCCCATGATCTGATCTCTCCCCCAATGATCCGATCTCTCCCCCCATGATCTGATCTCTCCCCCAATGATCCGATCTCTCCTACAATGATCCGATCTCTCTCCCCATGATCCGATCTCTCCCCATGATCCGATCTCTCCCCCCATGATCCGATCTCTCCCCATGATCCAATCTCTCCCCCAATGATCCGATCTCTCCCCCCATGATCTGATCTCTCCCCCAATGATCCGATCTCTCCTACAATGATCCGATCTCTCTCCCCATGATCCGATCTCTCCCCATGATCCGATCTCTCCCCCCATGATCCGATCTCTCCCCATGATCCGATCTCTCCCCCAATGATCTGATCTCTCCCCCAATGATTCGATCTCTCCCCATGATCCAATCTCTCCCCCAATGATCCGATCTCTCCCCCAATGATCCGATCTCTCCCCCAATGATCTGATCTCTCCCCCAATGATCTGATCTCTCTTCCAATGATCCGATCTCTCCCCCAATGATCCGATCTCTCCCCCAATGATCCGATCTCTCCCCCAATGATCCGATCTCTCCCCCAATGTTCCGATCTCTCCCCCAATGATCCGATCTCTCCCCCAATGATCCGATCTCTCCCCCCATGATCCGATCTCTCTCCCCCAATGATCCGATCTCTCCCCATGATCCAATCTCTCCCCCAATGATCCGATCTCACCCCCAATGATCCGATCTCTCCCCCAATGATCCGATCTCTCTCCCCCAATGATCCGATCTCTCTCCCCCAATGATCCGATCTCTCTCCCCCAATGATCCGATCTCTCTCCCCCAATGATCCGATCTCTCTCCCCCAATGATCCGATCTCTCTCCCCCAATGATCCGATCTCTCCCCCAATGATCCGATCTCACCCCCAATGATCTGATCTCTCCCCCAATGATCCGATCTCTCCCCCAATGATCCGATCTCTCCCCCAATGATCCGATCTCTCCCCCAATGATCTGATCTCTCCCCCAATGATCCGATCTCTCCCCCAATGATCCGATCTCTCTCCCAATGATCTGATCTCTCCCCCAATGATCTGATATCTCCCCCAATGATCCGATCTCTCCCCCAATGATCCGATCTCTCTCCCAAAGATCCAATCTCTCCCCCCATGATCTGATCTTGCCCCCAATGATCCGATCTCTCCCCCCATGATCTGATCTCTCCCCCAATGATCCGATCTCTCCCCCAATGATCCGATCTCTCCCCCCATGATCTGATCTCTCCCCCAATGATCTGATCTCTCCCCCCATGATCTGATCTCTCCCCCAATGATCCGATCTCTCCTACAATGATCTGATCTCTCTCCCCATGATCCGATCTCTCCCCATGATCCGATCTCTCCCCCCATGATCCGATCTCTCTCTCCCATGATCCGATCTCTCCCCATGATCTGATCTCTCCCCCAATGATCCGATCTCTCCCCCCATGATCTGATCTCTCCCCCAATGATCCGATCTCTCCCCCCATGATCCGATCTCTCCCCCAATGATCCGATCTCTCCCCCAATGATCCGATCTCTCTCCCCCAGTGATCCGATCTCTCCCCCAATGATCCGATCTCTCCCCCAATGATCCGATCTCTCCCCCCATGATCCGATCTCTCCCCATGATCCGATCTCTCCCCCAATGATCCGATCTCTCTCCCCCAATGTTCTGATCTCTCCCCCAATGATCCGATCTCTCTCCCCCAATGATCCGATCTCTCCCCCAATGATCCGATCTCTCCCCCAATGATCTGATCTCAACCCCAATGATCCGATCTCTCCCCCACAATGATCCGATCTCTCTCCCAATGATCCGATCTCTCTCCCCCCATCATCCGATCTCTCCCCCAATGATCCGATCTCTCTCTCCCATGATCCGATCTCTCCCCCAATGATCTGATCTCTCCCCCAATGATCGAATCTCTCCTCCCATGATCCGAACTCTCTCCCAATGATCCGATCTCTCCCCCAATGATCCGATCTCTCCCCCAATGTTCCGATCTCTCCCCCAATGATCCGATCTCTCCTCCCATGATCCGGTCTCTCCCCCAATGTTCCGATCTCTCCCCCAATGATCCGATCTCTCCACCAATGATCCGATCTCTCCCCCAATGATCCGATCTCTCCCCCAATGATCTGATCTCTCCCCCACAATGATCCGATCTCTCTCCCAATGATCCGATCTCTCTCCCCCAATGATCCGATCTCTCCCCATGATCCGATCTCTCCCCCAATGATCCGATCTCTCTCCCCCAATGTTCTGATCTCTCCCCCAATGATCCGATCTCTCTCCCCCAATGATCCGATCTCTCCCCCAATGATCCGATCTCTCCCCCAATGATCTGATCTCAACCCCAATGATCCGATCTCTCCCCCACAATGATCCGATCTCTCTCCCAATGATCCGATCTCTCTCCCCCCATCATCCGATCTCTCCCCCAATGATCCGATCTCTCTCTCCCATGATCCGATCTCTCCCCCAATGATCTGATCTCTCCCCCAATGATCGAATCTCTCCTCCCATGATCCGAACTCTCTCCCAATGATCCGATCTCTCCCCCAATGATCCGATCTCTCCCCCAATGTTCCGATCTCTCCCCCAATGATCCGATCTCTCTCCCAATGATCCGGTCTCTCCCCCAATGTTCCGATCTCTCCCCCAATGATCCGATCTCTCCACCAATGATCCGATCTCTCCCCCAATGATCCGATCTCTCCCCCAATGATCTGATCTCTCCCCCACAATGATCCGATCTCTCTCCCAATGATCCGATCTCTCTCCCCCAATGATTCGATCTCTCCCCCAATGATCCGATCTCCCCCCCAATGATCTGATCTCTCCCCAATGATCCGATCTCTCCCCCAATGATCCGATCTCTCCCCCAATGATCCGATCTCTCCCCCAATGATCCGATCTCTCCCCCCATGATCCGATCTCTCCATCAATGATCTGATCTCTCCTACAGTGATCCGATCTCTCCCCCCATGATATGATCTCTCTCCTCCAATGATCCGATCTCTCCCCTATGATCCGATCTCTCCCCTATGATCCGATCTCTCCCCATGATCCGATCTCTCCCTCTATGATCCGATCTCTCCCCAATGATCCGATCTCTCTCCCACATTATTCGATCTCACTCCGCCAAATATCCGATCTCGCTCCCACAATGATCCGGTCTCTCCCCCAATGATCCGATCTCTCTCCTCCAATGATCCGGTCTCTCTCCTCCAATGATCCGGTCTCTCCCCCAATGTTCCGATCTCTCCCCCAATGATCCGATCTCTCCCCCAATGATCCTATCTCTCCCCCAATGATCCGATCTCTCCCCCAATGATCTGATCTCAACCCCAATGATCCGATCTCTCCCCCACAATGATCCGATCTCTCTCCCAATGATCCGATCTCTCTCCCCCCATCATCCGATCTCTCCCCCAATGATCCGATCTCTCTCTCCCATGATCCGATCTCTCCCCCAATGATCTGATCTCTCCCCCAATGATCCGATCTCTCTCTCCCATGATCCGAACTCTCTCCCAATGATCCGATCTCTCCCCCAATGATCCGATCTCTCCCCCAATGTTCCGATCTCTCCCCCAATGATCCGATCTCTCTCCCAATGATCCGGTCTCTCCCCCAATGTTCCGATCTCTCCCCCAATGATCCGATCTCTCCACCAATGATCCGATCTCTCCCCCAATGATCCGATCTCTCCCCCAATGATCTGATCTCTCCCCCACAATGATCCGATCTCTCTCCCCCAATGATCCGATCTCTCTCCCCCAATGATTCGATCTCTCCCCCAATGATCCGATCTCTCCCCCAATGATCCGATCTCTCCCCCCATGATCCGATCTCTCCATCAATGATCTGATCTCTCCTACAGTGATCCGATCTCTCCCCCCATGATATGATCTCTCTCCTCCAATGATCCGATCTCTCCCCTATGATCCGATCTCTCTCCCCCAATGATTCGATCTCTCCCCCACAATGATCCGATCTCTCTCCCAATGATCCGATCTCTCCCCCAATGATCCGATCTCTCCCCCAATGTTCCGATCTCTCCCCCAATGATCCGATCTCTCTCCCAATGATCCGGTCTCTCCCCCAATGTTCCGATCTCTCCCCCAATGATCCGATCTCTCCACCAATGATCCGATCTCTCCCCCAATGATCCGATCTCTCCCCCAATGATCCGATCTCTCTCCCCCAATGATCCGATCTCTCCCCCCATGATCCGATCTCTCCCCCAATGATCCGATCTCTCCCCCCATGATCCGATCTCTCCATCAATGATCTGATCTCTCCTACAGTGATCCGATCTCTCCCCCCATGATATGATCTCTCTCCTCCAATGATCCGATCTCTCCCCCAATGATCCGATCTCTCCCCATGATCCGATCTCTCCCTCTATGATCCGATCTCTCCCCAATGATCCGATCTCTCTCCCACATTATTCGATCTCACTCCGCCAAATATCCGATCTCGCTCCCACAATGATCCGATCTCTCCCCCCATGATCCGATCTCTCTCCTCCAATGATCCGGTCTCTCCCCCAATGTTCCGATCTCTCCCCCAATGATCTGATCTCTCCCCCCATGATCCGATCTCTCCCACAATGATCCGGTCTCTCCCCCAATGTTCCGATCTCTCCCCCAATGATCCGATCTCTCCCCCAATGTTCCGATCTCTCCCCCAATGATCCGATCTCTCCCCCCATGATCCGATCTCTCCCCCCATGATCCGATCTCTCCCCCAATGATCCGATCTCTCCCCCAATGATCCGATCTCTCTCCTCCAATGATCCGGTCTCTCTCCTCCAATGATCCGGTCTCTCCCCCAATGTTCCGATCTCTCCCCCAATGATCCGATCTCTCCCCCAATGATCCGATCTCTCCCCCAATGATCCGATCTCTCCCCCAGTGATCAGATCTCTCCCCCAATGATCCGATCTCTCCCCCCATGATCCGATCTCTCCCCCCATGATCCGATCTCTCCCCCCATGATCCGATCTCTCCCCCCATGATCCGATCTCTCCCCCAATGATCCGATCTCTCTCCCAATGATCCGATCTCTCCCCCCATGATCCGATCTCTCCCCCCATGATCCGATCTCTCCCCCCATGATCCGATCTCTCCCCCAATGATCCGATCTCTCTCCCAATGATCCGATCTCTCCCCCAATGATCCGATCTCTCTCCCAATGATCCGATCTCTCTCCCAATGATCCGATCTCTCCCCCCATGATCCGATCTTACCCCAATGATCCGATCTCTCCCCCAATGATCTGATCTCTCCCCCAATGATCCGATCTCTCCCCCAATGATCCGATCTCTCCCCCAATGATCCGATCTCCCCCCCCATGATCCGATCTCTCCCCCCATGATCCGATCTCTCCCCCAATGATCTGATCTCTCCCCCAATGATCCGATCTCTCCCCCACAATGATCCGATCTCTCTGCCCCCATGATCCGATCTCTCCCCCATGATCCGATCTCTCCCCCCATGATCCGATCTCTCCCCCCATGATCCGATCTCTCCCCCAATGATCTGATCTCTCCCCCCATGATCCGATCTCTCCCCCAATGGTCCGATCTCTCCCCCATGATCCGATCTCTCCCCCAATGATCCGATCTCTCCCCTCATGATCCGATCTTTCTCCCCATTATCCGATCTCTCTCCCATTGATCCGATCTCTCCCCAATGAACCGATCGCTCTCACAATGATCCGATCTCTTCCCAATGATCCGATCTCTCTCCCTCTATGATCCGATCTCTCCCCCAATGATCCGATCTCTCTCACAATGATCCGATCTCTTCCCAATGATCCGATCTCTCTCCCTCTATGATCGATCTCTCCCCAATGATCCGATCTCTTCCCAATGATCCGATCTCTCCCCCAATGATCCGATCTCTTCCCAATGATCTGATCTCTCCCCATGATCCGATCTCTCTCCCCCATGATTCGATCTCTCTCCTCCAATGATCCAATCTCTCCCCCATGATTCGATCTCTCTCCTCCAATGATCCGATCTCTCTCCCAGTGATCCGATCTCTCTCCCCCAAATATCCGATCTCTCTCCTGCAATGATCCGATCTCTCTCCCCCAAATATCCGATCTCTCTCCCCCAATGATATGATCTCTCCCCAATGATCAAATCTCTCCTCCCATGATCTGATCTCACCCCCAATGATCCGATCTCTCCCCCAATGATCCGATCTCTCCCCCAATGATCCGATCTCTCCCCCCATGATCCGATCTCTCCATCAATGATCTGATCTCTCCCCTATGATCCGATCTCTCCCCTATGATCCGATCTCTCCCCATGATCCGATCTCTCCCTCTGTGATCCGATCTCTCCCCAATGATCCGATCTCTCTCCCTCATTATTCGATCTCTCTCCTCCAATGATCCGATCTCTCTCCCAGTGATCCGATCTCACTCCGCCAAATATCCGATCTCTCTCCCACAATGATCCGATCTCTCCCCCAATGATCCGATCTCTCCCCCAATGATCCGATCTCTCCCCCAATGATCCGATCTCTCCCCCAATGATCTGATCTCTCCCCCAATGATCCGATCTCTCCCCCACAATGATCCGATCTCTCTCCCAATGATCCGATCTCTCTCCCCCCATGATCCGATCTTACCCCAATGATCCGATCTCTCCCCCAATGATCCGATCTCCCCCCCAATGATCCGATCTCTCCCCCAATGATCCAATCTCTCTCCCAATGATCCGATCTCTCTCCCCCAATGATTCGATCTCTCCCCCAATGATCCGATCTCTCCCCCAATGATCCAATCTCTCTCCCAATGATCCGATCTCTCTCCCCCAATGATCCGATCTCTCCCCCAATGATCCAATCTCTCTCCCAATGATCCGATCTCTCTCCCCATGATCCGATCTCTCCCCCAATGATCCAATCTCTCTCCCAATGATCCGATCTCTCTCCCCCAATGATCCGATCTCTCCCCCAATGATCCAATCTCTCTCCCAATGATCCGATCTCTCTCCCCCAATGATCCGATCTCTCCCCCAATGATCCAATCTCTCTCCCAATGATCCGATCTCTCTCCCCATGATCCGATCTCTCCCCCAATGATCCAATCTCTCTCCCAATGATCCGATCTCTCTCCCCCAATGATCCGATCTCACCCCCAATGATCCGATCTCTCCCCCAATGATCCGATCTCTCCCCCAATGATATGATCTCTCTCCTCCAATGATCCGATCTCTCTCCCACATTATTCGATCTCTCTCCTCCAATGATCCGATCTCTCTCCCAGTGATCCGATCTCACTCCGCCAAATATCCGATCTCGCTCCCACAATGATCCGATCTCTCCCCCAATGTTCCGATCTCTCCCCTATGATCCGATCTCTCCCCATGATCCGATCTCTCCCTCTATGATCCGATCTCTCCCCAATGATCCGATCTCTCTCCCACATTATTCGATCTCACTCCGCCAAATATCCGATCTCGCTCCCCCAATGATCCGATCTCTCCCCAATGATCAAATCTCTCCTCCCAATGATCTGATCTCTCCCCCAATGATCCGATCTCTCCCCCAATGATCCGATCTCTCCCCCAATGATCCGATCTCTCCCCCAATGATCCGATCTCTCCCCCAATGATCCGATCTCTCCCCCAATGATCCGATCTCTCCCCCCATGATCCGATCTCTCCCCCCATGATCTGATCTCTCCCCCAATGATCCGATCTCTCCCCCCATGATCCGATCTCTCCCCCCATGATCCGATCTCTCCCCCAATGATCCGATCTCTCCCCCAGTGATCTGATCTCTCCCCCAATGATCTGATCTCTCCCCCAATGATCCGATCTCTCCCCCCATGATCCGATCTCTCCCCCCATGATCCGATCTCTCCCCCCATGATCCGATCTCTCCCCCCATGATCCGATCTCTCCCCCAATGATCCGATCTCTCCCCCAATGATCCGATCTCTCTCCTCCAATGATCCGGTCTCTCTCCTCCAATGATCCGGTCTCTCCCCCAATGTTCCGATCTCTCCCCCAATGATCCGATCTCTCCCCCAATGATCCGATCTCTCCCCCAGTGATCTGATCTCTCCCCCAATGATCCGATCTCTCCCCCCATGATCCGATCTCTCCCCCCATGATCCGATCTCTCCCCCAATGATCCGATCTCTCTCCCCCAATGATATGATCTCTCCCCAATGATCAAATCTCTCCTCCCATGATCTGATCTCACCCCCAATGATCCGATCTCTCCCCCAATGATCCGATCTCTCCCCCAATGATCCGATCTCTCCCCCCATGATCCGATCTCTCCATCAATGATCTGATCTCTCCTACAATGATCCGATCTCTCCCCCCATGATATGATCTCTCTCCTCCAATGATCCGATCTCTCCCCTATGATCCGATCTCTCCCCTATGATCCGATCTCTCCCCATGATCCGATCTCTCCCTCTGTGATCCGATCTCTCTCCCAATGATCCAATCTCTCTCCCAATGATCCAATCTCTCTCCCAATGATTCGATCTCTCCCCATGATCCGATCTCTCCCTCTGTGATCCGATCTCTCTCCCAATGATCCGATCTCTCCCCCAATGATCCAATCTCTCTCCCAATGATTCGATCTCTCCCCCAATGATCCGATCTCTCCCCCAATGATCTGATCTCTCCCCAATGATCAAATCTCTCCTCCCATGATCCGATCTCACCCCCAATGATCCGATCTCTCCCCCAATGATCCGATCTCTCCCCCAATGATCCGATCTCTCCATCAATGATCCGATCTCTCCCCCCATGATCCGATCTCTCCATCAATGATCTGATCTCTCCTACAATGATCCGATCTCTCCCCCCATGATATGATCTCTCTCCTCCAATGATCCGATCTCTCCCCTATGATCCGATCTCTCCCCTATGATCCGATCTCTCCCCATGATCCGATCTCTCCCTCTATGATCCGATCTCTCCCCAATGATCCGATCTCTCTCCCACATTATTCGATCTCTCTCCTCCAATGATCCGATCTCTCTCCCAGTGATCCGATCTCACTCCGCCAAATATCCGATCTCGCTCCCACAATGATCCGATCTCTCCCCCAATGATCCGATCTCTCCCCTATGATCCGATCTCTCCCCATGATCCGATCTCTCCCTCTATGATCCGATCTCTCCCCAATGATCCGATCTCTCTCCCACATTATTCGATCTCACTCCGCCAAATATCCGATCTCGCTCCCCCAATGATCCGATCTCTCCCCCAATGATCCGATCTCTCTCCTCCAATGATCCGGTCTCTCTCCTCCAATGATCCGGTCTCCCCCCCAATGTTCCGATCTCTCCCCCAATGATCCGATCTCTCCCCCAATGATCCGATCTCTCTCCCAATGATCTGATCTCTCCCCCAATGATCCGATCTCTCCCCCCATGATCCGATCTCTCCCCCCATGATCCGATCTCTCCCCCAATGATCCGATCTCTCCCCCAATGATCCGATCTCTCCCCCCATGATCCGATCTCTCCCCCCATGATCCGATCTCTCCCCCAATGATCCGATCTCTCCCCCAATGATCCGATCTCTCCCCCAATGATCCGATCTCTCCCCCCATGATCCGATCTCTCCCCCCATGATCCGATCTCTCCCCCCATGATCCGATCTCTCCCCCAATGATCCGATCTCTCCCCCACAATGATCCGATCTCTCTCCCAATGATCCGATCTCTCCCCCATGATCCGATCTTACCCCAATGATCCGATCTCTCCCCCAATGATCTGATCTCTCCCCCAATGATCCGATCTCTCCCCCAATGATCCGATCTCTCCCCCAATGATCCGATCTCTCCCCCCATGATCCGATCTCTCCCCCCATGATCCGATCTCTCCCCCAATGATCTGATCTCTCCCCCAATGATCCGATCTCTCCCCCACAATGATCCGATCTCTCTGCCCCCATGATCCGATCTCTCCCCCATGATCCGATCTCTCCCCCCATGATCCGATCTCTCCCCCAATGATCCGATCTCTCCCCCAATGGTCCGATCTCTCTCCCCCAATGATCCGATCTCTCCCCCAATGGTCCGATCTCTCCCCCAATGATCCGATCTCTCACCCAATGATCCGATCTCTCCCCTCATGATCCGATCTTTCTCCCCATTATCCGATCTCTCTCCCATTGATCCGATCTCTCCCCAATGAACCGATCGCTCTCACAATGATCCGATCTCTTCCCAATGATCCGATCTCTCTCCCTCAATGATCCGATCTCTCCCCCAATGATCCGATCTCTCTCACAATGATCCGATCTCTTCCCAATGATCCGATCTCTCTCCCTCTATGATCGATCTCTCCCCAATGATCCGATCTCTTCCCAATGATCCGATCTCTCCCCCAATGATCCGATCTCTTCCCAATGATCCGATCTCTCTCCCCATGATCCGATCTCTCTCCCCCATGATTCGATCTCTCTCCTCCAATGATCTGATCTCTCCCCATGATCCGATCTCTCTCCCCCAATGATCCGGTCTCTCTCCCCATGATCCGATCTCTCTCCCCCATGATTCGATCTCTCTCCTCCAATGATCCAATCTCTCCCCCATGATTCGATCTCTCTCCTCCAATGATCCGATCTCTCTCCCAGTGATCCGATCTCTCTCCCCCAAATATCCGATCTCTCTCCTCCAATGATCCGATCTCTCTCCCCCAAATATCCGATCTCTCTCCCCCAATGATATGATCTCTCCCCAATGATCAAATCTCTCCTCCCATGATCTGATCTCACCCCCAATGATCCGATCTCTCCCCCAATGATCCGATCTCTCCCCCCATGATCCGATCTCTCCATCAATGATCTGATCTCTCCTACAATGATCCGATCTCTCCCCCCATGATCCGATCTCTCCCCCCATGATCCGATCTCTCCCCCCATGATCCGATCTCTCCCCCCATGATCCGATCTCTCCCCCAATGATCCGATCTCTCCCCCCCCATGATCCGATCTCTCCCCCCATGATCCGATCTCTCCCCCAATGATCCGATCTCTCCCCCACAATGATCCGATCTTTCCCCCAATGATCCGATCTCTCCCCCAATGATCCGATCTCTCCCCCACAATGATCCGATCTCTCTCCCAATGATCCGATCTCTCCCCCCATGATCTGATCTCAACCCCAATGATCCGATCTTACCCCAATGATCCGATCTCTCCCCCAATGATCTGATCTCTCCCCCAATGATCCGATCTCTCCCCCAATGATCCGATCTCTCCCCCAATGATCCGATCTCTCCCCCCATGATCCGATCTCTCCCCCCATGATCCGATCTCTCCCCCAATGATCTGATCTCTCCCCCAATGATCCGATCTCTCCCCCACAATGATCCGATCTCTCTGCCCCCATGATCCGATCTCTCCCCCATGATCCGATCTCTCCCCCCATGATCCGATCTCTCCCCCAATGATCCGATCTCTCCCCCAATGGTCCGATCTCTCTCCCCCAATGATCCGATCTCTCCCCCAATGGTCCGATCTCTCCCCCAATGATCCGATCTCTCACCCAATGATCCGATCTCTCCCCTCATGATCCGATCTTTCTCCCCATTATCCGATCTCTCTCCCATTGATCCGATCTCTCCCCAATGAACCGATCGCTCTCACAATGATCCGATCTCTTCCCAATGATCCGATCTCTCTCCCTCTATGATCCGATCTCTCCCCCAATGATCCGATCTGTCTCACAATGATCCGATCTCTTCCCAATGATCCGATCTCTCTCCCTCTATGATTCGATCTCTCCCCAATGATCCGATCTCTTCCCAATGATCCGATCTCTCCCCCAATGATCCGATCTCTTCCCAATGATCCGATCTCTCTCCCCATGATCCGATCTCTCTCCCCCATGATTCGATCTCTCTCCTCCAATGATCTGATCTCTCCCCATGATCCGATCTCTCTCCCCCATGATTCGATCTCTCTCCTCCAATGATCCAATCTCTCCCCCATGATTCGATCTCCCTCCTCCAATGATCCGATCTCTCTCCCAGTGATCCGATCTCTCTCCCCCAAATATCCGATCTCTCTCCTCCAATGATCCGATCTCTCTCCCCCAAATATCCGATCTCTCTCCCACAATGATCCAATCTCTCCCCCCATAATCCGATCTCTCTCTCTCCATGATCCGATCTCTCCCCCAATGATCCGATCTCTCCTCCAATGATCCGATCTCTCTCCCAATGATCCGATGTCTCCCCCAATGATCCGATCTCGCTCTCTCCCCCCATGATCTGACCTCTCTCCCCCAATGATCCGATCTCTCCCCCAATGTTCCGATCTCTCCCCCAATGATCCGATCTCTCTCCCAATGATCCGTTCTCTCTCCCAATGATCTGATCTCTCTCCCAATGATCCGATCTCTCCCCCAATGATCCGATCTCTCTCCCTCCATGATCCGATCTCTCTCCCCCCATGATCCGATCTCTCCCCCCGTAATCCGATCTCTCTCTCTCTATGATCCGATCTCTCCCCCAATGATCCGATCTCTCTCCCAATGATCCGATCTCTCCCCAATGATCTGATCTCTCCCCCTATGATCCGATCTCTCTCCCAATGATCCGATCTCTCCCCCAATGATCCGATCTCTCTCCCCCCATGATCCGATCTCTCTCCCCCCATGATCCGATCTCTCCCCCCGTAATCCGATCTCTCTCTCTCTATGATCCGATCTCTCCCCCAATGATCCGATCTCTCCCCAATCATCCGATCTCTCTCACAATGATCCGATCTCTCTCCCCATGATCCGATCTTTCTCCCCATTGATCCGATCTCTCCCCCAATGATCCGATCTCTCCCCAATCATCCGATCTCTCTCCCAATGATCCGATCTTTCTCCCCATTGATCCGATCTCTCCCCCAATGATCCGATCTCTCCCCAATCATCCGATCTCTCTCCCAATGATCCGATCTCTCCCCCAATGATCCGATCTCTCTCCCCCCATGATCCGATCTCTCTCCCCCCATGATCCGATCTCTCCCCCCGTAATCCGATCTCTCTCTCTCTATGATCCGATCTCTCCCCCAATGATCCGATCTCTCCCCAATCATCCGATCTCTCTCACAATGATCCGATCTCTCCCCCATGATTCGATCTCTCTCCTCCAATGATCCGATCTCTCTCCTCCAATGATCCGATCTCTCTCCCCAAATATCCGACCTCTGTCCCACAATGATCCGATCTCTCCCCCCATAATCCGATCTCTCTCGCTCCATGATCCGATCTCTCCCCCAATGATCCGATCTCTCTCCTCCAATGATCCGGTCTCTCTCCCCCAATGATCTGATCTCTCCCCCAATGATCCGATCTCTCTCCCCCATGATTCGATCTCTCTCCCCATGATCCGATCTCTCTCCCCCATGATTCGATCTCTCTCCTCCAATGATCCGATCTCTCCCCCCAAATACCCGACCTCTCTCCCACAATGATCCAATCTCTCCCCCCATAATCCGATCTCTCTCCCTCCATGATCCGATCTCTCCCCCAATGATCCGATCTCTCTCCTCCAATGATCCGGTCTCTCTCCCAATGATCCGATCTCTCCCCCAATGATCCGATCTCTCCCCCAATGATCTGATCTCTCTCCCCCAATGATCCGATCTCTCCCCCAATGATCCGATCTCTCCCCCAATGATCCGATCTTTCCCCCAATGATCCGATCTCTCCCCCAATGATCCGATCTCTCTCCCCCACAATGATCCGATCTCTCTCCCAATGATCTGATCTCGCTCCCAATGATCCGATCTCTCTCCCAATGACCCGATCTCTTTCCCCCCATGATCCGATCTCTCTCCCCCCATGATCCGATCTCTCGCCCAATGATCCGATCTCTCTCCCCCCATGATCCGATCTCTCTCCCCCTATGATCCGATCTCTCTCCCTATGATCCGATCTCTCTCCCCCAATGATCCGATCTCTCCCCCAATGATCCGATCTCTCCCCCAATGATCCCATCTCTCTCCCCAATGATCCGATCTCTCTCCCCCATGATTCGATCTCTCTCCCCCAAAGATCCGATCTCTCTCCCCCAATGATCCCGTCTCTCTCCCCCAATGATCCGATCTCTCCCCCCATGATCTGACCTCTCTCCCCCAATGTTACGATCTCTCCCCCAATGATCCGATCTCTCTCCCCCACAATGATCCGATCTCTCTGCCAATGATCCGATCTCTCTCCCAATGATCCGATCTCTCTCCCCAATGATCCGATCTCTCCCCAATGATCCAATCTCTCTCCCCCAATGATCCGATCTCTCCCCCAATGATCTGATCTCTCCCCCAATGATCTGATCTCTCCCCCAATGATCTGATCTCTCTCCCCCTATGATCCGATCTCTCTCCCACGATGATCCGATCTCTCCCCCTATGATCCGATCTCTCTCCCACTGTGATCCGATCTCTCCCCCTATGATCCGATCTCTCTCCCACTATGATCCGATCTCTCCCCATGATCTGGGATGTTATAGCTATTACTGAAACATGGCTAAGGGAGGGGCAGGACTGGCAGCTAAATATTCCAGGGTACAGATGCTATAGGAAAGATCGAGCAGGAGGTAAGAGAGGAGGGGGAGTTGCGTTCTTGATTAGGGAGAACATCACGGCAGTAGTGAGAGAGGATATATCCGAGGGTTCGCCCACGGAGTCGATATGGGTAGAACTGAAAAATAAGAAGGGAGAGATCACGTTGATAGGATTGTACTACAGACCCCCAAATAGTCAACGGGAAATTGAGGAGCAAATATGTAAGGAGATTACAGACAGCTGCAAGAAAAATAGGGTGGTAATAGTAGGGGACTTTAACTTTCCCAACATTGACTGGGACAGCCATAGCATTAGGGGCTTGGATGGAGAGAAATTTGTTGAGTGTATTCAGGAGGAATTTCTCATTCAGTATGTGGATGGCCCGACTGGAGAGGGGGCAAAACTTGACCTCCTCTTGGGAAATAAGGAAGGGCAGGTGACAGAATTGTTAGTGAGGGATCACTTTGGGACCAGTGATCATAATTCCATTAGTTTTAAGATAGCTATGGAGAAGGATAGGTCTGGCCCAAAAGTTAAAATTCTAAATTGGGGAAAGGCCAATTTTGATGGTATTAGACAGGAACTTTCAGAAGTTGATTGGGAGAGTCTGTTGGCAGGCAAAGGGACGTCTGGTAAGTGGGAGTCCTTCAAAAATGTGTTAACCAGGGTTCAGGGTAAGCACATTCCTTATAAAGTAAAGGGCAAGGCTGGTAGAAGTAGGGAACCTTGGATGACTCGGGAGATTGAGGCCCGAGTCAGAAAGAAGAAGGAGGCATATGACATGCATAGGCAGCTGGGATCAAGTGGATCCCTTGAAGAGTATAGAGATTGCCGGAGTAGAGTTAAGAGAGAAATCAGGAGGGCAAAAAGGGGACATGAGATTGCTTTGGCAGATAAGGCAAAGGTGAATCCAAAGAGCTTCTACAAATACATAAAGGGCAAAAGAGTAACTAGGGAGAAAGTAGGGCCTCTTAAGGATCAACAAGGTCATCTATGTGCGGAACCACAAGAGATGGGTGAGATCCTGAATGAATATTTCACATCGGTATTTACGGTTGAGAAAGGCATGGATGTTAGGGAACTTGGGGAAATAAATAGTGATGTCTTGAGGAGTGTACATATTACAGAGAGGGAGGTGCTGGAAGTCTTAACGCGCATCAAGGTAGATAAATCTCCGGGACCTGATGAAATGTATCCCAGGACGTTATGGGAGGTTAGGGAGGAAATTGCGGGTCCCCTAGCAGAGATATTTGAATCATCCACCGCTACAGGGGAGGTGCCTGAAGATTGGAGGGTAGCAAATGTTGTGCCTTTGTTTAAGAAGGGCGGCAGGGAAAAGCCTGGGAACTACAGCCTGACATCTGTAGTGGGTAAGTTGTTAGAGAGTATTCTGAGAGACAGGATCTACGGGCATTTGGAGAGGCAGGGACTGATTAGGAACAGTTAGCATGGTTTTGTGAGAGGAAAATCATGTCTCACGAATTTGATTGAGTTTTTTGAAGGGGTAACCAAGAAGATAGATGAGGGCTGTGCAGTAGACATGGTCTACATGGACTTCAGCAAAGCCTTTGACAAGGTACCGCATGGTAGGTTGTTACATAAGGTTAAATCTCACGGGATCCAAGGTGAGGTAGCCAATTGGATACAACATTGGCTTGACGACAGAAGACAGAGGGTGGGTGTAGAGGGTTGTTTTTCAAATTGGAGGCCTGTGACCAGCGGTGTGCCTCAGGGATCGGTGCTGGGTCCGCTGTTATTTGTTATTTATATTAATGATTTGGATGAGAATTTAGGAGGCATGGTTAGTAAGTTTGCAGATGACACCAAGATTGGTGGCATCGTGGACAGTGAAGAAGGTTATCTAGGATTGCAACGGGATCTTGATAAATTGGGCCAGTGGGCCGATGAATGGCAGATGGAGTTTAATTTAGATAAATGTGAGGTGATGCATTTTGGTAGATCGAATCGGGCCAGGACCTACTCCATTAATGGTAGGGCGTTGGGGAGAGTTATAGAACAAAGAGATCTAGGAGTACAGGTTCATAGCTCCTTGAAAGTGGAGTCACAGGTGGATAGGGTGGTGAAGAAGGCATTCAGCTTGCTTGGTTTCATTGGTCAGAACATTGAATACAGGAGTTGGGATATCTTGTTGAAGTTGTACAGGGCATTGGTGAGGCCACACTTGGAATACTGTGTACAGTTCTGGTCACCCTATTATAGAAAGGATATTATTAAACTAGAAAGAGTGCAGAAAAGATTTACTAGGATGCTGCCGGGACTTGATGGTTTGACTTATAGGGAGAGGTTAGATAGACTGGGACTTTTTTCCCTGGAGAGTAGGAGGTTGAGGGGTGATCTTATACAAATCTATAAAATAATGAGGGGCATAGATAAGGTAGATAGTCAAAATCTTTTCCCAAAGGTAGGGGAGTCTATAACGAGGGGACATAGATTTAAGGTGAGAGGGGAGAGATACAAAAGGGTCCAGAGGGGCAATTTTTTCACTCAAAGGGTGGTGAGTGTCTGGAACGAGCTGCCAGAGGCAGTAGTAGAGGCGGGTACAATTTTGTCTTTTAAAAAGCATTTGGACAGTTACATGGGTAAGATGGGTATAGAGGGATATGGGCCAAGTGCAGGCAATTGGGACGAGCTTAGTGGTATAAACTGGGCGACATGGACATGTTGGGCCGAAGAGCCTGTTTCCATGTTGTAAACTTCTATGATTCTATGATTCTATGATCCGATCTCTCCCCCAATGATCTGATCTCTCTCCCCCAATGATCTGATCTCTCTCCCTCTATGATCCGATCTCTCCCCCAATGATCTGATCTCTCTCCCCCAATGATCTGATCTCTCTCCCTCTATGATCCGATCTCTCCCCCAATGATCTGATCTCTCTCCCCCAATGATCTGATCTCTCTCCCTCTATGATCCGATCTCTCTCCCACTTTGATCCGATCTCTCCCCCTATGATCCGATCTCTCTCTCTATGATCCGATCTCTCTCCCACTTTGATCCGATCTCTCCCCCTATGATCCGATCTCTCTCTCTATGATCCGATCTCTCTCCCACTATGATCCGATCTCTCTCCCTATGATCCGATCTCTCTCTCTATGATCCGATCTCTCCCCCTATGATCCGATCTCTCTCTCTATGATCCGATCTCTCTCCCACTATGATCCGATCTCTCTCCCGATGATCCGATCTCTCTCCCACTATGATCCGATCTCTCCCCCTATGATCCGATCTCTCTCCCTATGATCCGATCTCTCTCCCACTATGATCCGATCTCTCCCCCTATGATCCGATCTCTCTCCCTATGATCCGATCTCTCTCCCACTATGATCCGATCTCTCCCCCTATGATCCGATCTCTCTCCCTATGATCCGATCTCTCTCCCCCTATGATCCGATCTCTCCCGCCCAATGATCCGATCTCTCTCCCAATGATCCCATCTCTCCCCCAATGTTCCGATCTCTCCTCCAATGTTCCGATCTCTCTCCCAATGATCCCATCTCTCCCCCAATGATCCCATCTCTCCCCCAATGATCCGATCTCTCTCCCACTATGATCTGATCTCTCCCCCAATGATCCGATCTCTCTCCCCATTGTGATCTCTCCCTTCCCCCCCCATCCCCGGTCCCCCACTGCTGCATTCTACAGCAGGCCTCCCCACCCGGCAGTGATCAGCCTCTCAATCTGGCTGGCCGCCGGGCTTGACTCAGAGCAATAAAATTCCAATGAAGTCCTGCCTTTAAATTCGGCAGGACCTCCGACTTTCCAGTATTTCCAAGTTTTCCGGCCGCTCCTTCCCCGTAAATATCGGTCCTTGAGTCTCCGTCTGATAGTATATATTCAGTCCACTGTTTGAATAGAGGAGGAACATGTCACCACATAAGAAACATACCAGTAGCTGATATACAGGGTAAGGTCTCTCTGGGGCACTCCGGATCATCGGGGACACAAGGGCCACTTAGAAGTGTGGGCAGAGACTTTGAAGCCGATAAACTATCCAGCGTAGAAACCCCAGAACATGACACACCGTGAACCGTTAGTCGCACAATCTATTGCTTCTAAATCCCTCCTTTCCACTCCTTATGGTCTCTTTTTTCGATGAGCACTGCTGAGATCCCCTCTCAAACATTTTGCCCACTACTGAAGTTAGATTAGCTGCTCTGTAAGTTCCAGGTTCATGTCTCGTTCTTTCATGACTGTTATGTGAGTTCTCACCGTCTTCCATTCCTCATTTCGAGGAAGAATCTCAAAAATATGAACCAGAGCCTCCTTTGTTTCCTTCCTGATTTCCTTGAGGATTCTAATGTGGTCCAAGCTCCTTATAGACATTCAATTCTTTGAGTTGCCTCAAGCACGTGTTACTGATGTCTGCTTGTGTTCGAGGTTCCTAAGCCAAAAGGTATCAGCTGTATCTCAGTGGGTAGCACTCTCGCCTCTGAGTCAGATGGTTGTGGGTTCACAGTCTCACTCCTAATCGAGGATGACGCTCCAGTACAGCACTGAGGGAGTGCCGCACTGTCGGAGATGCCGTCTTTCAGATCAGACGTTAAACCGAGGCCCCGTCTGCCCCTCTCAGGTGGATGTAAAAGATCCCACGGCCACAATTAGAAGAAGAGCAGGTGAGTTCTCCCAGGTGCTCAGGGCCGATATTTATCCCTCAACCAACATCACTAAAAACAGATGATCTGGTCATTATCACATTGCTGTTTGTGGGATCTTGCTGTGTGCCGCATTTCCTAAGTAACAGCAATGACTACACTTCACTTGGCTGTAAAGCACTTTGGGACCTCCTGAGGTTGTGAAAGGCACTATATAAATGCAAGTCTTTCTTTCAAAATTGGTCTGGGATTTGACCATTTGTGAAGTTGGATGTGAGGAACACATTTTCCCTTTTCCAATCCTCCAGAACATTCCTTCTCACCTTATCCCTTAAGGACCTGCATAGTCTGCTGCAAACGTATCTTTCCCATTCCTTTGGCTCCCTCCTGCCGTTTCGACAACTGCTTTCGATTGTCCATGGAGCTTTTCGAACTCTCTTTTAAATCTTTCTATTAACCCGACAGGGTTAATGCTCATCTCGTTATTTAGTGGCTGGAATCTGGGTCTAGTTCAATTTCTCTTTCTCACAAGAGATAATCATGTCCTTTAAAGTAATCTTGTTGCCTACTGGTCGCAGGTTCAATAAAAGACCATCGCCTTTCCATCAGTAGCAATACTATTTCTTGAATTTCTAGAGTCACGCTCCTTGTGAGTCAACTTAACGTTTTCTAAATAAAGCTTTTTGAAACCTGATCACAAGCTTGCCTCTTGGGTTGGGACTGGGTGGAGTGCAAGAACACTGTGACCTTTCATTTCTCAGAAGTGGCTTCCCCTCACAGCCGCTGAGAAGCTGAGCGTCACATCTCAGAGCTGATGTGGTTGCTAAGGTGAGATAAGTTCGGGGCAGGGTCGATGCAGTGCCCCCACTCCCAGACCACTGAAGCCTGCAGCACACAAAGTCCAGGTGGGGAGCTGCCATCACGGGGACTGTGCAGGCCCACGATACAGTGGTGATTGTGTGGAGATTGGATTCAAACTCAACATTACACTGTGGCTCCTTTTCCAGCCTTGTCTAGCCAAATACTCTTAAAGGGTTCTGTCTTCATGGGAGAAGTGGGAGAGGGGTGAGTGTTTGGCAAATCCTTTTCGATTTGTTTACAAATGTGCAATGCAACGACATAACCGTACCATCAACATCCTGGGGGTCACCATTGACCAGAAACTTAACTGGACCAGCCATATAAATACTGTGGCTACAAGAGCAGGTCAGAGGCTGGGTATTCTGCGGCGAGTGACTCACCTCCTGACTCCCCAAAGCCTTTCCACCATCTACAAGGCACAAGTCAGGATTGTGATGGAATACTCTCCACTTGCCTGGATGAGTGCAGCTCCAACAACACTCAAGAAGCTCAACACCATCCAGGACAAAGCAGCCCGCTTGATTGGCACCCCATCCACCACCCTAAACATTCACTCCCTTCACCACCGGCGCACAGTGGCTGCAGTGTGTACCATCCACAGGATGCACTGCAGCAACTCACCAAGGCTTCTTCGACAGCACCTCCCAAACCCGCGACCTCTACCACCTAGAAGGACAAGGGCAGCAGACACATGGGAACAACACCACCTGCACGTTCCCCTCCAAGTCACACACCATCCTGACTTGGAAATATATCGGCCGTTCCTTCATTGTCGCTGGGTCAAAATCCTGGAACTCCCTTCCTAACAGCACTGTGGGAGAACCTTCACCACACGGACTGCAATGGTTCAAGAAGGCGGCTCACCACCACCTTCTCAAGGGCAATTAGGGATGGGCAATAAATGCCGGCCTCGCCAGCGACGCCCACATCCCATGTACTAATAAAAAAATAATGACACACCATGGTGTCACCAGGTCATGAAACTGGCACCCAGTAACCTTCCTCTTTTCATTAACCTGAACCCAACCTGTTCTTTTGGTCATGGACACAATAACACCATTCACTGAATTAGCTGGTTGGAAGGCTTCACCTCGTGATGTGAGAGGAAGGGACAACAATGAAACAAACAACAACAACTGGACCCCTCAGAGGCCAGTATCAGGCTGAAAGGATGGGATCCAGGGCCAACTGAACCTGACCCACAGCAAACATTGATACGATAACTTAATAAATGGCGTCAAAGTGCAGACATTGCTCTGAGGTTTCGTGGTACAGTTGAATAGTTATCGACACTTTCAATGCTACTCTCCTGAGGGTACAGTCCAGGCATCTGATCTGAGTTTTGCCATTCCTAATTAGTGTTGGTGCTGGCCAAAATTACCACAGTCAGCCCTGCTACCTGTCTCCTCTCTCCCTCGAGCAAACCACCGAAATAATTCAAGATTACTTTACGGAGTTTTCAGACCATAACGGACAATTTGAGAAAACTCTTGAAAAGCAGGGGGTTTCCTTCCTGCACCGAAATGGAAAAAAAAACTGCAAAAGCAAGAGCTCTCACAGCTCAGTGTTAGATCAATGGAGATAAAGAGATTGCAAGCAGAGGAAGAGCTGCACGCCTCAAACTTCATCTCTTCCTCTTTCCATTTGGTCTACTTCAGTGTTTCAGGCCGTCCAGTGCAACTGTTCCATTGCTCCCAGCTCCGTGCCCAGTTCAAAGGCATCGCTCCTGTTCAGAACTCGGTGCTCATCAGGATGAGGGGTGTTATCAGTGGGAAACACAACAGACTGGATTTTGCTGTGAGCAGCCAACGAACGGCGCCCGCTGTTCGTGAAACTTGCACTTGCCCGCAGACTTTGCACGGCAAGTTGCTGTCAATGGGACAGCCAAATGGTGCCGTGCCCACAGGGCGTCTCGGACCTGTGTGAACAGGGTAAGCAACTGTGTATGTCTTTAAGCAATCAGATTGAAGCGTCATTAATAACTGTAAACAATTTTACAACACCAAGTTATAGTCCAGCAATTTTATTTTGCTGGACTATAACTTGGTGTTGTAAAATTGTTTACAATTGTCAACCCCAGTCCATCACCGGCATCTCCACATCACTAATAAATCTAAATGTGTACTGTCCCCATCAAACACTCCCAGGGCAGGTACAGGGTTAGATACAGAGTAAAGCTCCCTCTACACTGTCCCATCAAACACTCCCAGGGCAGGTACAGGGTTAGATACAGAGTAAAGCTCCCTCTACACTGTCCCATCAAACACTCCCAGGGCAGGTACAGCATGGGGAGTCAGCCGGCCTGATGCCATATTCGTGCAGCTTCTGGAGGGAGCAGGGCATCTGGTATAGCAACTTCCGGATTTCTGCATTTAACTGGGGATGTGCGCTTGCCGGAAGGTGCTGTCCGATTTGCAAATGAATAACGGTGAGCACGGTTAGTCTCACCGTCACTTGTACGGCAAAATCCGGCCCAAGTTTCATCATCAGTGTCAGCACCAGGACAGGTGATAAATAAAGAATAAATCTAAATGTGTACTGTCCCCATCAAACACTCCCAGGGCAGGTACAGGGTTAGATACAGAGTAAAGCTCCCTCTACACTGTCCCATCAAACACTCCCAGGGCAGGTACAGGGTTAGATACAGAGTAAAGCTCCCTCTACACTGTCCCATCAAACACTCCCAGGGCAGGTACAGGGTTAGATACAGAGTAAAGCTCCCTCTACACTGTCCCATCAAACACTCCCAGGGCAGGTACAGCACGGGTTAGATACAGAGTAAAGCTCCCTCTACACTGTCCCATCAAACACTCCCAGGGCAGGTACAGCACGGGATAGATACAGAGTAAAGCTCCCTCTACACTGTCCCATCAAACACTCCCAGGGCAGGTACAGCACGGGTTAGATACAGAGTAAAGCTCCCTCTACACTGTCCCATCAAACACTCCCAGGGCAGGTACAGCACGGGTTAGATACAGAGTAAAGCTCCCTCTACACTGTCCCATCAAACACTCCCAGGGCAGGTACAGCACGGGTTAGATACAGAGTAAAGCTCCCTCCACACTGTCCCATCAAACACTCCCAGGGCAGGTACAGCACGGGTTAGATACAGAGTAAAGCTCCCTCTACACTGTCCCATCAAACACTCCCAGGGCAGGTACAGCACGGGTTAAATACAGAGTAAAGCTCCCTCTACACTGTCCCATCAAACACTCCCAGGGCAGGTACAGCACGGGTTAGATACAGAGTAAAGCTCCCTCCACACTGTCCCATCAAACACTCCCAGGGCAGGTACAGCACGGGTTAGATACAGAGTAAAGCTCCCTCTACACTGTCCCATCAAACACTCCCAGGGCAGGTACAGCACAGGTTAGATACAGAGTAAAGCTCCCTCGACACTGTCCCATCAAACACTCCCAGGGCAGGTACAGCACGGGTTCGATACAGAGTAAAGCTCCCTCTACACTGTCCCATCAAACACTCCCAGGGCAGGTACAGCACGGGTTAGATACAGAGTAATGCTCCCTCTGCACTGTCCCATCAAACACTCCCAGGGCAGGTACAGGGTTAGATACAGAGTAAAGCTCCCTCTACACTGTCGCATCAAACACTCCCAGGGCAGGTACAGCACGGGTTAGATACAGAGTAAAGCTCCCTCTACACTGTCCCATCAAACACTCCCAGGGCAGGTACAGCACGGGTTCGATACAGAGTAAAGCTCCCTCTACACTGTCCCATCAAACACTCCCAGGGCAGGTACAGGGTTAGATACAGAGTAAAGCTCCCTCTACACTGTCCCATCAAACACTCCCAGGGCAGGTACAGGGTTAGATACAGAGTAAAGCTCCCTCTACACTGTCCCATCAAACACTCCCAGGGCAGGTACAGCATGGGTTAGATACAGAGTAAAGCTCCCTCTACACTGTCCCATCAAACACTCCCAGGGCAGGTACAGCACGGGTTCGATACAGAGTAAAGGTCCCTCTACACTGTCCCATCAAACACTCCCAGGGCAGGTACAGCACGGGTTCGATACAGAGTAAAGCTCCCTCTACACTGTCCCATCAAACACTCCCAGGGCAGGTACAGCACGGGTTAGATACAGAGTAAAGCTCCCTCTGCACTGTCCCATCAAACACTCCCAGGGCAGGTACAGCACGGGTTAGATACAGAGTAAAGCTCCCTCTACACTGTCCCATCAAACACTCCCAGGGCAGGTACAGCACGGGTTCGATACAGAGTAAAGCTCCCTCTACACTGTCCCATCAAACACTCCCAGGGCAGGTACAGGGTTAGTTACATAGTAAAGCTCCCTCTACACTGTCCCATCAAACACTCCCAGGGCAGGTACAGCATGGGTTAGATACAGAGTAAAGCTCCCTCTACACTGTCCCATCAAACACTCCCAGGGCAGGTACAGCACGGGTTCGATACAGAGTAAAGCTCCCTCCACACTGTCCCATCAAACACTCCCAGGGCAGGTACAGCACGGGTTCGATACAGAGTAAAGCTCCCTCTACACTGTCCCATCAAACACTCCCAAGGCAGGTACAGCACGGGTTAGATACAGAGTAAAGCTCCCTCTACACTGTCCCATCAAACACTCCCAGGGCAGGTACATGGTTAGATACAGAGTAAAGCTCCCTCTACACTGTCCCATCAAACACTCCCAGGGCAGGTACAGCACGGGTTAGATACAGAGTAAAGCTCCCTCTACACTGTCCCATCAAACACTCCCAGGGCAGGTACAGCACGGGTTAGATACAGAGTAAAGCTCCCTCGACATTGTCCCATCAAACACTCCCAGGGCAGGTACAGGGTTAGATACAGAGTAAAGCTCCCTCTACACTGTCCCATCAAACACTCCCAGGGCAGGTACAGCACGGGTTAGATACAGAGTAAAGCTCCCTCTACACTGTCCCATCAAACACTCCCAGGGCAGGTACATGGTTAGATACAGAGTAAAGCTCCCTCTACACTGTCCCATCAAACACTCCCAGGGCAGGTACAGCACGGGTTAGATACAGAGTAAAGCTCCCTCTACACTGTCCCATCAAACACTCCCAGGGCAGGTACAGCACGGGTTAGATACAGAGTAAAGCTCCCTCTACACTGTCCCATCAAACACTCCCAGGGCAGGTACAGCACGGGTTAGATACAGAGTAAAGCTCCCTCTACACTGTCCCATCAAACACTCCCAGGGCAGGTACAGCACGGGTTAGATACAGAGTAAAGCTCCCTCCACACTGTCCCATCAAACACTCCCAGGGCAGGTACAGCACGGGTTAGATACAGAGTAAAGCTCCCTCTACACTGTCCCATCAAACACTCCCAGGGCAGGTACAGCACGGGTTAAATACAGAGTAAAGCTCCCTCTACACTGTCCCATCAAACACTCCCAGGGCAGGTACAGCACGGGTTAGATACAGAGTAAAGCTCCCTCCACACTGTCCCATCAAACACTCCCAGGGCAGGTACAGCACGGGTTAGATACAGAGTAAAGCTCCCTCTACACTGTCCCATCAAACACTCCCAGGGCAGGTACAGCACAGGTTAGATACAGAGTAAAGCTCCCTCTACACTGTCCCATCAAACACTCCCAGGGCAGGTACAGCACGGGTTAGATACAGAGTAATGCTCCCTCTGCACTGTCCCATCAAACACTCCCAGGGCAGGTACAGGGTTAGATACAGAGTAAAGCTCCCTCTACACTGTCCCATCAAACACTCCCAGGGCAGGTACAGCACGGGTTAGATACAGAGTAAAGCTCCCTCTACACTGTCCCATCAAACACTCCCAGGGCAGGTACAGGGTTAGATACAGAGTAAAGCTCCCTCTACACTGTCCCATCAAACACTCCCAGGGCAGGTACAAGGTTAGATACAGAGTAAAGCTCCCTCTACACTGTCCCATCAAACACTCCCAGGGCAGGTACAGCATGGGTTAGATACACAGTAAAGCTCCCTCTACACTGTCCCATCAAACACTCCCAGGGCAGGTACAGCACGGGTTCGATACAGAGTAAAGGTCCCTCTACACTGTCCCATCAAACACTCCCAGGGCAGGTACAGCACGGGTTCGATACAGAGTAAAGCTCCCTCTACACTGTCCCATCAAACACTCCCAGGGCAGGTACAGCACGGGTTAGATACAGAGTAAAGCTCCCTCTGCACTGTCCCATCAAACACTCCCAGGGCAGGTACAGCACGGGTTAGATACAGAGTAAAGCTCCCTCTACACTGTCCCATCAAACACTCCCAGGGCAGGTACAGCACGGGTTCGATACAGAGTAAAGCTCCCTCTACACTGCCCCATCAAACACTCCCAGGGCAGGTACAGGGTTAGTTACATAGTAAAGCTCCCTCTACACTGTCCCATCAAACACTCCCAGGGCAGGTACAGCATGGGTTAGATACAGAGTAAAGCTCCCTCTACACTGTCCCATCAAACAGTCCCAGGGCAGGTACAGCACGGGTTCGATACAGAGTAAAGCTCCCTCTACACTGTCCCATCAAACACTCCCAGGGCAGGTACAGCACGGGTTCGATACAGAGTAAAGCTCCCTCTACACTGTCCCATCAAACACTCCCAGGGCAGGTACAGCACGGGTTAGATACAGAGTAAAGCTCCCTCTAAACTGTCCCATCAAACACTCCCAGGGCAGGTACATGGTTAGATACAGAGTAAAGCTCCCTCTACACTGTCCCATCAAACACTCCCAGGGCAGGTACAGCACGGGTTAGATACAGAGTAAAGCTCCCTCTACACTGTCCCATCAAACACTCCCAGGGCAGGTACAGCACGGGTTAGATACAGAGTAAAGCTCCCTCGACACTGTCCCATCAAACACTCCCAGGGCAGGTACAGGGTTAGATACAGAGTAAAGCTCCCTCTACACTGTCCCATCAAACACTCCCAGGGTCAGGTACAGGGTTAGATACAGAGTAAAGCTCCCTCTACACTGTCCCATCAAACACTCCCAGGGCAGGTACAGCACGGGTTCGATACAGAGTAAAGCTCCCTCTACACTGTCCCATCAAACACTCCCAGGGCAGGTACAGCACGGGTTCGATACAGAGTAAAGCTCCCTCTACACTGTCCCATCAAACACTCCCAGGGCAGGTACAGCACGGGTTAGATACAGAGTAAAGCTCCCTCCACACTGTCCCATCAAACACTCCCAGGGCAGGTACAGCACGGGTTAGATACAGAGTAAAGCTCCCTCTACACTGTCCCATCAAACACTCCCAGGGCAGGTACAGCACGGGTTAGATACAGAGTAAAGCTCCCTCTACACTGTCCCATCAAACACTCCCAGGGCAGGTACAGCACGGGTTAGATACAGAGTAAAGCTCCCTCCACACTGTCCCATCAAACACTCCCAGGGCAGGTACAGCACGGGTTAGATACAGAGTAAAGCTCCCTCTACACTGTCCCATCAAACACTCCCAGGGCAGGTACAGCACGGGTTAGATACAGAGTAAAGCTCCCTCTACACTGTCCCATCAAACACTCCCAGGGCAGGTACAGCACGGGTTCGATACAGAGTAAAGCTCCCTCTACACTGTCCCATCAAACACTCCCAGGGCAGGTACAGGGTTAGATACAGAGTAAAGCTCCCTCTACACTGTCCCATCAAACACTCCCAGGGCAGGTGCAGCACGGGTTAGATGCAGAGTAAAGCTCCCTCTACACTGTCCCATCAAACACTCCCAGGGCAGGTACAGCACGGGTTCGATACAGAGTAAAGCTCCCTCGACACTGTCCCATCAAACACTCCCAGGGCAGGTACAGGGTTAGAAACAGAGTAAAGCTCCCTCTACACTGTCCCATCAAACACTCCCAGGGCAGGTACAGCACGGGTTCGATACAGAGTAAAGCTACCTCTACTCTGTCCCATCAAACACTCCCAGGGCAGGTACAGCACCGGTTAGATACAGAGTAAAGCTCCCTCTACACTGTCCCATCAAACACTCCCAGGGCAGGTACAGCACGGGTTCGATACAGAGTAAAGCTCCCTCTACACTGTCCCATCAAACACTCCCAGGGCAGGTACAGCATGGGTTCGATACAGAGTAAAGCTCCCTCTACACTGTCCCATCAAACACTCCCAGGGCAGGTACAGCACGGGTTCGATACAGAATAAAGCTCCCTCTACACTGTCCCATCAAACACTCCCAGGGCAGGTACAGGGTTAGATACAGAGTAAAGCTCCCTCTACACTGTCCCATCAAACACTCCCAGGGCAGGTACAGCATGGGTTAGATACAGAGTAAAGCTCCCTCGACACTGTCCCATCAAACACTCCCAGGGCAGGTACAGGGTTAGATACAGAGTAAAGCTCCCTCGACACTGTCCCATCAAACACTCCCAGGGCAGGTACAGCACGGGTTAGATAAAGAGTAAAGCTCCCTCTACACTGTCCCATCAAACACTCCCAGGGCAGGTACAGCACGGGTTAGATACAGAGTAAAGCTCCCTCCACACTGTCCCATCAAACACTCCCAGGGCAGGTACAGCACGGGTTAGATACCGAGTAAAGCTCCCTCTGCACTGTCCCATCAAACACTCCCAGGGCAGGTACAGCACGGGTTAGATACAGAGTAAAGCTCCCTCTACACTGTCCCATCAAACACTCCCAGGGCAGGTACAGCACGGGTTCGATACAGAGTAAAGCTCCCTCTACACTGTCCCATCAAACACTCCCAGGGCAGGTACAGCACGGGTTAGATACAGAGTAAAGCTCCCTCTGCACTGTCCCATCAAACACTCCCAGGGCAGGTACAGGGTTAGATACAGAGTAAAGCTCCCTCTACACTGTCCCATCAAACACTCCCAGGGCAGGTACAGCACGGGTTAGATACAGAGTAAAGCTCCCTCCACACTGTCCCATCAAACACTCCCAGGGCAGGTACAGCACGGGTTCGATACAGAGTAAAGCTCCCTCTACACTGTCCCATCAAACACTCCCAGGGCAGGTACAGGGTTAGAAACAGAGTAAAGCTCCCTCTGCACTGTCCCATCAAACACTCCCAGGGCAGGTACAGCACGGGTTCGATACAGAGTAAAGCTCCCTCGACACTGTCCCATCAAACACTCCCAGGGCAGGTACAGGGTTAGATACAGAGTAAAGCTCCCTCTACACTGTCCCATCAAACACTCCCAGGGCAGGTACAGCATGGGTTCGATACAGAGTAAAGCTCCCTCTACACTGTCCCATCAAACACTCCCAGGGCAGGTACAGCACGGGTTCGATACAGAATAAAGCTCCCTCGACACTGTCCCATCAAACACTCCCAGGGCAGGTAAAGCACGGGTTAGATACAGAGTAAAGCTCCCTCTACACTGTCCCATCAAACACTCCCAGGGCAGGTACAGCACGGGTTCGATACAGAGTAAAGCTCCCTCTACACTGTCCCATCAAACACTCCCAGGGCAGGTACAGGGTTAGATACAGAGTAAAGCTCCCTCTACACTGTCCCATCAAACACTCCCCGGGCAGGTACAGGGTTAGATACAGAGTAAAGCTCTCTCTGCACTGTCCCATCAAACACTCCCAGGGCAGGTACAGCACGGGTTCGATACAGAGTAAAACTCCCTCTACACTGTCCCATCAAACACTCCCAGGGCAGGTACAGGGTTAGATACAGAGTAAAGCTCCCTCTACGCTGTCCCATCAAACACTCCCAGGGCAGGTACAGAGTAAAGCTCCCTCTACACTGTCCCATCAAACACTCCCAGGGCAGGTACAAGGTTAGATACAGAGTAAAGCTCCCTCTACACTGTCCCATCAAACACTCCCAGGGCCGGTACAGTGGGTTAGATACAGAGTAAAGCTCCCTCTACACTGTTCCATCAAACACTCCCAGGGCAGGTACAGCACGGGTTCGATACAGAGTAAAGCTCCCTCTGCACCGTCCCATCAAACACTCCCAGGGCAGGTACAGCACGGGTTAGATACAGAGTAAAGCTCCCTCTATACCGTCCCATCAAACACTCCCAGGGCAGGTACAGGATTAGATACAGAGTAAAGCTCCCTCTACACTGTCCCATCAAACACACCCAGGACAGGTACAGGGTTAGATACAGAGTAAAGCTCCCTCTACACTGTCCCATCAAACACTCCCAGGGCAGGTACAGGATTAGATACAGAGTAAAGCTCCCTCTACACTGTCCCATCAAACACTCCCAGGGCAGGTTCAGCACGGGTTAGATACAGAGTAAAGCTCCCTCTGCACTGTCCCATCAAACACTCCCAGGGCAGGTACAGGGTTCGAAACAGAGTAAAGCTCCCTCTACACTGTCCCATCAAACACTCCCAGGGCAGGTACAGGGTTAGAAACAGAGTAAAGCTCCCTCTGCACTGTCCCATCAAACACTCCCAGGGCATGTACAGGATTAGATACAGAGTAAAGCTCCCTCTACACTGTCCCATCAAACACTCCCAGGACAGGTACAGGGTTAGATACAGAGTAAAGCTCCCTCTACACTGTCCCATCAAACACTCCCAGGACAGGTACAGGGTTAGATACAGAGTAAAGCTCCCTCTACACTGTCCCATCAAACACTCCCAGGACAGGTACAGGGTTGGATACAGAGTAAAGCTCCCTCTACACTGTCCCATCAAACACTCCCAGGGCAGGTACAGCACGGGTTAGATACAGAGTAAAGCTCCCTCTACACTGTCCCATCAAACACTCCCAGGACAGGTACAGGGTTGGATACAGAGTAAAGCTCCCTCTACACTGTCCCATCAAACACTCCCAGGGCAGGTACAGCACGGGTTCGATACAGAATAAAGCTCCCTCTACACTGTCCCATCAAACACTCCCAGGGCAGGTAAAGCACGGGTTAGATACAGAGTAAAGCTCCCTCTACACTGTCCCATCAAACACTCCCAGGGCAGGTACAGCACGGGTTCGATACAGAGTAAAGCTCCCTCTACACTGTCCCATCAAACACTCCCAGGGCAGGTACAGGGTTAGATACAGAGTAAAGCTCCCTCTACACTGTCCCATCAAACACTCCCCGGGCAGGTACAGGGTTAGATACAGAGTAAAGCTCTCTCTGCACTGTCCCATCAAACACTCCCAGGGCAGGTACAGCACGGGTTCGATACAGAGTAAAACTCCCTCTACACTGTCCCATCAAACACTCCCAGGGCAGGTACAGGGTTAGATACAGAGTAAAGCTCCCTCTACGCTGTCCCATCAAACACTCCCAGGGCAGGTACAGAGTAAAGCTCCCTCTACACTTTCCCATCAAACACTCCCAGGGCAGGTACAAGGTTAGATACAGAGTAAAGCTCCCTCTACACTGTCCCATCAAACACTCCCAGGGCCGGTACAGTGGGTTAGATACAGAGTAAAGCTCCCTCTACACTGTTCCATCAAACACTCCCAGGGCAGGTACAGCACGGGTTCGATACAGAGTAAAGCTCCCTCTGCACCGTCCCATCAAACACTCCCAGGGCAGGTACAGCACGGGTTAGATACAGAGTAAAGCTCCCTCTATACCGTCCCATCAAACACTCCCAGGGCAGGTACAGGATTAGATACAGAGTAAAGCTCCCTCTACACTGTCCCATCAAACACACCCAGGACAGGTACAGGGTTAGATACAGAGTAAAGCTCCCTCTACACTGTCCCATCAAACACTCCCAGGGCAGGTACAGGATTAGATACAGAGTAAAGCTCCCTCTACACTGTCCCATCAAACACTCCCAGGGCAGGTTCAGCACGGGTTAGATACAGAGTAAAGCTCCCTCTGCACTGTCCCATCAAACACTCCCAGGGCAGGTACAGGGTTAGAAACAGAGTAAAGCTCCCTCTACACTGTCCCATCAAACACTCCCAGGGCAGGTACAGGGTTAGAAACAGAGTAAAGCTCCCTCTGCACTGTCCCATCAAACACTCCCAGGGCATGTACAGGATTAGATACAGAGTAAAGCTCCCTCTACACTGTCCCATCAAACACTCCCAGGACAGGTACAGGGTTAGATACAGAGTAAAGCTCCCTCTACACTGTCCCATCAAACACTCCCAGGACAGGTACAGGGTTAGATACAGAGTAAAGCTCCCTCTACACTGTCCCATCAAACACTCCCAGGACAGGTACAGGGTTGGATACAGAGTAAAGCTCCCTCTACACTGTCCCATCAAACACTCCCAGGGCAGGTACAGCACGGGTTAGATACAGAGTAAAGCTCCCTCTACACTGTCCCATCAAACACTCCCAGGACAGGTACAGGGTTGGATACAGAGTAAAGCTCCCTCTACACTGTCCCATCAAACACTCCCAGGGCAGGTACAGCACGGGTTCGATATTAATGCTCTGGACTGTTTATCTGATGATGTTCCCTAACTGCCCTTTTGAACAGAGCAGCTGTATTTTTGTATCCCAGGAAACTCTTACGGGACTGCCTGAATTTCGAGTACCTGATCTCTCAAATTCAAGAAGGAACTGTCAGTCAAATGCAATCTGAACCAATCACAAAATCTGTATTTATTTGAGAAATATGCATAAACTGCTCTGAATCCTGTTCCCAAGGAAACCACCACAACAACAACCCTTGCAACAAAGTTCTGTTTCTAGCTTGCTGTTAAACTGCCAGCACAGTTGAGATTCAAGGGCTGGCTGTCACTGCGAACTCTGGTCAACAATACATCATTTGCCTCACACTCCCTCGACACTGTCCCATTGAGCACTCTCAGGCCTGGTGCGACACAGGTTTGATGCAGAGTTAAAATGGCTGAGCTCTGACCTGAGCAAAGCATCCCCAACTGCATCAGTGAGAGATTTGACTACTTCTTGCACCGCTGTCTTGTGGCCTCTCTGGGTGAGCGCTGGTCGGTGCCAAAACGAGGGGCAGTTTTCCAGGCATCTGCCCACTCGTAGCTGGGCTGAGACTGGCCAATCTCATTTCACATCGAACCCTTCGAGATAGCAGAGAGAGGAGACTCATCCCATCAGTCTGGGCTGAGGAGAAAATGAAATGAATTTTGTCAATTAATATTTCAGTCAGAGAAATGCTCTCTGTGATGCAGTGTGCCAGTCATTAGTAATGCATATAATGGCACCTGCCAATGCACTCACACTGACTTCCTGATCTGGGTCACACACTAATGGGGAGGTAACTGAAACGTTAATCACCAGTCAAGGGAGGGGGCGTCTAAACCAGGGGAGGGGTCATCTGTGCCAGGGGAGGGGTTGTCTGTGCCAGGGGAGAGGGCATCTGTGCCAGGGGAAGGGGATGTCCGTCCTAGGGAATGGGGCATCTGTGCCAGGGGCGAGGGCATCTGTGCCAGGGGAATGGGATGTCCGTCCTAGGGAAGGGGGCATCTGTGCCAGGGGAGGGGTTGTCTGTGCCAGGGGCGAGGGCATCTGTGCCAGGGGAGGAGTCATCTGTGTCAGGGGAGTGGGCGTCTGTGTTTGGGGAGGGGACATCTATATCTGGGGAGGGGATGTCTGTATCTGGGGAAGGGACGTCTTTGTCTGGGGAGGGGACGTCTGTGTCTGGGGAGGGGACGTCTATGTCTGGGGTGGGGACGTCTGTGTCTGGGGTGGGGGCATCTGTATCTGGGGAGGGGACATCTGTATCTGGGGAGGGGACGTCTGTGTCTGGGGAGGGGACGTCTGGGGAGGGGACGTCTGTATCTGGGGGGGCGTCTGTGTCTGGGGAGGGGACGTTTGTGTCTGGGGAGGGGACGTCTGTGTCTGGGGAGGGGACATCTGTATCTGGGGAGGGGACGTCTGGGTCTGGGGAGGGGACGTCTGTGTCTGGGGAGGCAATGTCTATGTCTGGGGAGGGGACGTCTGGAGAGGGGACGTCTGTATCTGGGGTGGCGTCTGTGTCTGGGAAGGGGACGTCTGTGTCTGGGGAGGGGACGTCTGTGTCTGGGGAGGGGACGTCTGTATCTGGGGAGGGGACGTCTGTGTCTGGGGAGGGGACGTCTGTGTCTGGGGAGGGGACGTCTGTATCTGGGGAGGGGACGTCTGTGTCTGGGGAGGGGACGTCTGCATCTGGGGAGGGGACATCTGTGTCTGGGGAGGGAACGTCTGTGTCATGTGAAGCTGAGTGTTTCCTTTCTTCCTGCAGGCTGATGGGAACAAGCTCCATAAGGATCTGAAAGCCTATCTGAATGCTGTGAGAGGTATGGACCATCTCTCACCTCTGTGATCACTCGATCTGTCTCTGTGCAGCGGGAAAAGCCCCTTGTTTCCTGAGGGCTGACACTTCCTTTGCCTCTTGTAGTTGTATCTCCTGGTAACACACACCGTGTCCAGCTTAATGGAGACTCCAGGGAACCAATGCCCATTGTGGTACTGAGCTGGACGGACCTGTGTGTGATGCCCTCCATAGTCAAATAACTTGCCGAATAGCCTCCATAGTCTCTGCCTAGGCTCATACATTAAGATTGGCTCGTTGGGTACAAGAGGATGTTGAGCATCAGTGGATCAGCACCTTCCGGGGCAAGAACATAAGAACATAAGAACATAAGAAATTGGAGCAGGAGTAGGCCAATCGGCCCCTCGAGCCTGCTCCGCCATTCAATAAGATCATGGCTGATCTGATCCTAACCACAAATCTAAAGAACACAAGAAGTAGGAGCAGGACCCGGCCACTCAGCCCCTGGACCCGCTCCACCACCCACAGGGCCTTGACCGATCCAAACTCAGCTTCATGTCCAATTTCCTGCCCGCTCCCCATAATCCCTAATTCCCTTTACTTCTGGAAAACTGTCTATTTCTGTTTTAAATTTATCTAATGATGTAGCTTCCACAGCTTCCTGGGGCAGCAAATTCCACAGACCGACCACCCTCTGAGTGAAGAAGTTTCTCCTCATCTCAGTTTTGAAAGAGCAGCCCCTTATTCTAAGATTATGCCCCCTAGTTCTAGTTTCACCCATCTTTGGGAACATCCTTACCACATCCACCCGATCAAGCCCCTTCACAATCTTATATGTTTCAATAAGATCGCCTCTCATTCTTCTGAACTCCAATGAGTAGAGTCCCAATCTACTCAACCTCTCCTCATATGTCCGCCCCCTCATCCCCGGGATTAGGGGAGAACAGGCCTAAATTAATTCAAATCTCCACATTGTTGGAGGCCAATCATCTCAGCCCCAGGACATTGCTGCAAGAGCTCCTCAGGGCAGTGTCCAAGGCCCAACCATCTTCAGCTGCTTCATCAATGACCTTCCCTCCATCATAAGGTCAGAAATGGGGATGTTCGCTGATGATTGCACAGTGTTCAGTTCCATTCGCAACCCCTCAAATAATGAAGCAGTCTGTGCCCACATGCAGCAAGACCTGGACAACATCCAGGCTTGGGCTCATAAGTGGCAAGTAACATTCGTGCCAGACAAGTGCCAGGCAATGACAATCTCCAACAAGAGAGAGTCTAACCACCTTCCCTTGACATTCAACAGCATTACCATCGCCGAATCCCCCACCATCAACATCCTGGGGGTCACCATTGACCAGAAACTTAACTGGACCAGCCATATAAATACTGTGGCTACGAGAGCAGGTCAGAGGCTGGGTATTCTGCGGCGAGTGACTCACCTCCTGACTCCCCAAAGCCTTTCCACCATCTACAAGGCACAAGTCAGGAGTGTGATGGAATATTCTCCACTTGCCTGGATGAGTGCAGCTCCAACAACACTCAAGAAACTCGACACCATCCAGGACAAAGCAGCCCGCTTGATTGGCACCCCATCCACCACCCTAAACATTCACTCCCTTCACCACCGGCGCACCGTGGCTGCAGTGTGTACCATCCACAGGATGCACTGCAGCAACTCGCCAAGGCTTCTTCGACAGCACCTCCCAAACCCGCGACCTCTACCACCTAGAAGGACAAGAGCAGCAGGCGCATGGGAACAACACCACCTGCACGTTCCCCTCCAAGTCACACACCATCCCGACTTGGAAATATATCGGCCGTTCCTTCATCGTCACTGGGTCAAAATCCTGGAACTCCCTTCCTAACAGCACTGTGGGAGAACTTTCACCACACGGACTGCAGCGGTTCAAGAAGGCGGCTCACCACCACCTTCTCAAGGGCAATTAGGGATGGGCAATAAATGCCGGCCTCGCCAGCGACGCCCACATCCCATGAATGAATAAAAATAAATAAAGTGGCCTCACTGATATTTAATAGGGAAGAATAAATACAGATATCAAGGATTTCAAGGCTTGAGTTTCAGATGTGAACGAACTGGCATCTGGTGCCTCATCCAAATGGTCAGTCTCCACACGTCAGTCTGGGCAGTGGGTACCCACGGGTTATTGGACTTTGGGGGGCCTCACAGCCAAGTCCGATCCTGTCTTCACCCAAAGTCCACACACACGACCTCCTCCCAGCAGGAGTTACCGAGGAGTGTTCGGGAGCCTGGCTGATTTTTCCCTCTGCTGAGGTCAATTGGAGCCTCAACTGGCACCCTGGCGATGATCAGCTCATTCAGGATAGGCCCTGGGCCCTTGCTGTGTGGCTCACCTGCTCCCTGGGCCCTCGGGAGAGTTTGGGCGAGTTCATTTTAACCCAATGGGAGAAAACAGGATCGGATCAGTCACCTGTTTAAACCCCGGCCGATTTCACTCTCCATTGAAGTCAAAATGGGCGACAGATCCAATCCTGTCAGTTCCCCGCCTCGCGGGTTAGGTTAAAGTGACCCTTCCTTAGTCCTCCCCCTCCCCCCTCCTCCCCCACTCCTCCCCTCCCCAACTCCTCCTCCCACTTCCCCTCCTCCCCATTCCCCCCTCCCCCCTCCCCCAACTCCTCCCCTCCCCCCTCCTCCCCCACTCCCCCCTCTCCCACTCCTCCTCCTCCCCTCCCCAACTCCTCCTCCCCATTCCCCTCCTCCCCATTCCCCCCTCCCCCCTCCCCCAACTCCTCCCCTCCCCCCTCCTCCCCCACTCCCCCCTCTCCCACTCCTCCTCCTCCCCTCCCCAACTCCTCCTCCCCATTCCCCCCTCCCCCTCCTCCCCCAACTCCACCCCCTCCCCCTCCTCCCCCACTCCCCCCCTCTCCCACTCCTTCCCCTCCCCTCCCCAACTCCTCCTCCCACTTCCCCTCCTCCCCCATTCCCCCCTCTCACACTCCTCCCCCTCCCCTCCCCAACTCCTCCTCCCACTTCCCCTCCTCCCCTCCCCCACTCCTCCCCCGACTCCCCCTCCCACCTACTCCCCCCACCCTCCCACACTATCCCCACTCCCACTCCTCCCCCCCCCACTTCCCCCTCCTCCCCACTCCTCCCCCGCCTACTCCCCTACTCCCCCTCCCCTTCACTCCCCCCTCCTCCCCACTCCACCCTCCTCGCTCCCTCCTCCCCCCACTCTCCCCCCCAACCCCACCTCCTCCCCTACTCCCCCCACTTCCTCATTCCCCCCCCCACTCCTCCACCCCACTCCCCCCCACCCCATCCACTCCCACACCCCTTCCCCCCACACTCTCCCCCACCCCCCTCACTCCCACTCCCTCGTTTCCCTTCAATAGTATCTCCTGATCAGGAGTCTGGTCTCGGCTGAACTGAGCAGTGTTTGTTTCTCCTCTTACCCCAGTGATGCACGAGACGTCAAAGAGACTCTCTGTAACTCTGCAGGAGGTTTACGAGCCCGACTGGGAGGGGAAGGAAGAACTGCACCCCATCATCGAGGTGAGTGACGTGTGTCGTAACGATCTCTGCACCGTCCTCGAGATCATGGGCAGAGCCTTTGTACCTCAACAGCTGGGCCTTGCAGCAGAGGCTGGCTGGTTCGAAAAGTGTGGGCCCAGGGCCATTAACGATACAGACTCATTTTTAACATGTTTTTAACCCTTGTTTGGAAGAACGCTGCCTGGAGATTTGTTTTAAATATAGATTGGAAATAAAGCAATGTTTGGAAAACCAAAGCAGGAACGGTTCGTTCTGGTTTTCAGGTATATTTAAAAAAACAGGAGAAACAAAGCCAGCTATTTCCTTGCTGGTTTTTTTCTGACCTTGGACTCTCCCCAATGGTCAGCAGCCAGGAATTTACAAGCAGCCGCCACCCTACGGAAACCTCACTTGGCAACCAGCTCTGGCTGACCTCAGGAAGGGCCTGTTTCGCCCGCTTCCTCACAGCGATGGTGGCGGAAGGCCCCCAGGGGGCGGCCAGCGGAAGGGCCTGAGGAGCAGCAGCGGCAGCCTGAAGCAGGAGACATTCGTGCCCGTCTCCGACAGGACCACCCGTCTGCCCACTGCTTTCGCAGTCCTGTCTGCATCTTCACCTCTTCCCGTCACTAATCGACAGACCCGTCTCTGTGCCCGTCACATCAGGTGGATCCCCATTCATGCCATCTCATCAAAGCCACACGTTGCCCAGAGCAACGGCGGAAACGGGGAGGAGGGGTTGTCGTTAAAGTGCCCCGAGCGACTGACCCCCTCCGATCCTGCTGCCTTGCCGCAGGTCCTGTTTAGCTGGGACACCCACCAAAAGGCAGTGAGGTCCTTCTTTAAATATGCAGATGAGGTTTCAGTGACATCATCGGGGCTCAACTGCAATCTTCACGTGAGGCCTGGGCCTGAGGGGTGGCCAATTCTGGTTGGACGTATCCTTGGAGGTTTCATCACATGACCTCCCGCCTTCAACTGACCCGCCCAGTCAAACAGCCTTTTTTAACCTTCTCCAATATTTTTATAACTAATAAACAAAAATGTAAAGCCCTTTTACTGCCCCTGTGATTTTTCTCCCGAGTGTTTTGGTCACAGCAGTGTCCTTGAGATTAATCTTCAACTCCTGGAGACTCCAGGACAATCCTGGAGGGTTGGCAACCCCTACCTGCACAGGAAGTCGTCATGGTTACCCCTCCAGGCCAAACCTGTTGCGAAGATGAGTCGAGGCCAGACGAGGCCCAGAAAGGGGAGTTTATTTTAATTTTTTTAGTTTCCATGTGTTCGAGTTGGTGAAGAGTGATGCTCCAGGCCCCACGAGGAAACCTCAGGCCTTCCCTGCCCCTCCGACCATCCGACCCCCCTCCCAAACACTTAACTCAGTGCCCGAGACCCCTCGATCGGGTCCCCACCAGAGGCCTCCTGCCGTCAGGACCCCCACTCCCGCCCACTGGCCAGCTGGTGCTTCCCACCGGGTTCAGGGGGGAGGAGGCTGACGGCAAGCATGCAGATGAGGCCCGGGGGTGTTCGAATCTCCCAGGCCTCACGGTGTGGAGGGCCGTACGGTCTCTTGTCTGCCTCGGCCTTTGGTCGCACCGATCTCACTCTTCATTAAAATCATCCCCAACATCTGCCCACACGAGAGCTTCAGGGCAGCCATTGCTTTATGTACAACCTGTGTCGAGTGTACCTCCTTCTCACCATCCTGCTTTCTTTTGGTGCCGGTTTGATGTTTGAACTCTTAACCCTAATCTATTGCTTCCTCTAGGTGTTACCTGAGTGGCAGGAGTGCGTGAGGGGGCTGGATGCTGGATATCAGGAGGAGCCTCTTGTACTGAGGTGGTGCTCATCTCATGGTACCTCAGTCCTGAGATGGGAGCTCTGGTATTGCTCCATGGGCAGCCTGGCCCTGTCTCCTATCTGCCACATGTTCAGGGGAGCTGGTGAGGGGGCATGCATGTTCTGCCACCCTGAGAGACAGCACCATCCATGCCCATTCCTGCCAGGCCACTAGTACTGGGCATGGTCACTGAACTGTGGGACAACAAACCTAAAGGTCCCAGTGAGAGCAGTGAAGCTCTGTGTGATGTTTGTCTCCAACCCAGCCCTGATGGAGGCTGGAAGACACTGAGTAGGGGATGATAGTTTATGTTACTGGACTAATAATCCAGAGGAAGTGAGTTCAAATCCCGCCATGGGAGAATTTGAATTCAGTTTAAAAGCTGGTGTCAATAAAAAGTGACCGTGAAGCTGTCAGATTGTCGTAAAAACCCAACTGGTTCACTAATGTCCTTTTAGGGAAGGAAACCTGCCGTCCTTACCCGGTCTGGGCCTATGTGAGTCCAGTCCGACGCCAATGTGGTTGACTCTTAACTGCCCTCTGAAGCGGGCCTAGCAATCACCCAGTTGTATCACGAAGAAGGCTCACCATTACCTTCTTAGGGCAACTAGGGATGGGCATTAAATGCTGGCCTAGCCAGTGTTGCCCACATCCCGAGAATGAATTGAAAAACACAGCCCTGTCCAACCTGACACCCCAGGTCTCTGTAGCAGTAGTTGGAGCCTCCATGTAAGAAGTGCAGACTGCCCTTAGGGCCTCTGTCACAGGGGGATCCAGTGCCAAAGAGTATGGCCCTCATTTGTCCATTCGAGAACCTGGCAGCCATTATCCAATCTCAGACTCAGTCAACAGTAACAGTAATGATGAGGCCTGCCCCTTTAAGCTGCTGCAGACTTTTAAATCCTGCAGCAGCATCCTAGTCCCTGCCCCTCCCAATCAGTGGCCTGGAACGCGCCCCGAGAAGTTATTAAGAGCCTGACCGTGAATACTACAGTGGTGTCAGTGCTGGTAATGCTGGGACCTTCAGCCAGGCGACAGTGAGCATGTGCACGAGGAGCAAAACAGAGTCTTAGAACTTCAAGCAGGGAAAAAGCAGTCTCACTACGGACGTAACTAATCTTGCCAGGGTGGGGGCAACAGTTGTCATGGTAACCAAAGCCTTTAAGAATCTTTTTCTTTCAGAATAATGACCTGCTCTGGGCAGACTATGAGGAGAAGCTGTCAGATCAGGCCATGCGTACACTGGAGACATATCTGAGCCAGTTTCCGGCATTTAAGGTGGGTCCCGACCTGGAACGGCAGCGTGTCCACTTTCACATGATTTACCTTTTTAAATAGACCTCCGGGGCGATGTCCCAGGGCCGAGACCGCCAGCCACAAGCAGCACACCCAACGGGTTACCTCACACCAAACAAACATGGTGAAAGCATTGAGATGCATCACGCATAGAGAGCCAGACAAGCATTTCATTCCTTACAGAGTGAAGCTGTGATCAGAAGATGAGTGGCAATCTCCCACCAAACATTGCTATCGCCTCTGCTTGTAACAGTACCTCTGTTGCCCTCTGAAATGACCAAGCAACCCGCTCGGTTGTATCAAATTGCAGTGGTTTAAGAGGAAGGCCCACAACCACCTTCTCAGGGTAACTGGGGATGGGCAATAAACGGCTGCCTCGTCAGTGTCGCCCACCGCCCCCCGCCCCCGAGAATGAATCTAAAAAGTACACCACTTGCTAACTTCAAGAGAATCATTTCCGTTCAATATTAAACCTCTTTTAGTGGAAATTCATGCCTGTATCTCACAAATCGCTCTAAATCTTGGGTCGGACTGGAGGGAGGTGTACAGTGGTGTTCCCCAGGGCTCGGTGCTGGGACCACTGCTTTTCTTGATATATATTAATGACTTGGACTTGGGTGTACAGGGCACAATTTCCAAATTTACAGATGATACAAAACTTGGAAGCGTAGTAAACAGTGAGGAGGATAGTGATAGACTTCAAGAGGATATAGACAGGCTGGTGGAATGGGTAGACACGTGGCAGATGAAATTTAACTCAGAAAAATGCAAAGTGATACATTTCAGTAGGAAGAACGAGGAGAGGCAATATAAACTAGAGGGCACAATTCTAAAAGGGGTACAGGAACAGAGAGATCTGGGGGTATATGTGCACAAATCGTTGAAGGTGGCAGGGCAGGTTGAGAAAGTGGTTAAAAAAGCATACGGGATCCTGGGCTTTATAAATAGAGGCATAGAGTACAAAAGTAAGGAAGTCATGATGAACCTTTATAAAACACTGGTTCGGCCACAACTGGAATATTGTGTCCAGTTCTGGGCACCACACTTCAGGAAAGATGTGAAGGTCTTAGAGAGGATGCAGAAGAGATTTACTAGAATGATTCCAGGGATGAGGGACTTTAGTTACGTGGATAGACTGGAGAAGCTGGGGTTGTTCTCCTTGGAACAGAGAAGGTTGCGAGGAGATTTGATAGAGGTGTTCAAAATCATGAAGAGATCTAGACAGAGTAGATAGAGAGAAACTGTTCCCATTGGAGGAAGGGTCAAGAACCAGAGGGCATAGATTTAAGGTGATTGGCAAAAGAACCAAAGGTGAGATGAGGAAAAGCTTTTTTACACAGCGAGTGGTTATGATCTGGAATGCACTGCCCGAGGGGGTGGTGGAGGCAGATTCAATCATGGCCTTCAAAAGGGAACTGGATAAGTACTTGAAAGGAAAAAAATTGCAGGACGATGGGGAAAGGGCGGGGGAGTGGGACTAGCTGGATTGCTCTTGCATAGAACCCTTCGAGGTAGCAGAGAGACTCGATGGGCTGAATGTCCACCTTCTGTGCTGTAACCTTTCTATCATTCTATGATTCTAGGAGAGAGACAGAGAATTGAGAATGGGGAGGGGCGAGGAGGCAGAGAATTAGAAATGGGGTGGGGAGAGAGGTAGAGAATTGGGAATGGGACAGGGAGAGAGGCAGAGAACTGGGAATGGGGCGGGGAGAGAGGTAGAGAACTGGGAATGGGGAGGGGGGAGGAGGCAGAGAGTTGGGAATGGGACAGGGAGAGAGGCAGAGAACTGGGAATGGGGAGGGGGAGGAGGCAGAGAGTTGGGAATGGGACAGGGAGAGAGGCAGAGAACTGGGAATGGGGCGGGGAGAGAGGTAGAGAACTGGGAATGGGGAGGGGGGAGGAGGCAGAGAGTTGGGAATGGGGCAGGGAGAGAGGCAGAGAATTGGGAATGGGGAGGGGCGAGGAGGCAGAGAATTAGAAATGGGGAGGGGGGAGAGGTAGAGAACTGGGAATGGGGAGGGAGGAGGAGGCAGAGAATTAGAAATGGGGAGGGGAGAGAGGTAGAGAACTGGGAATGGGGAGGGGGGAGGAGGCAGAAAGTTGGGAATGGGGCAGGGAGAGAGGCAGGGAACTGGGAATGGGGCAGGGAGAGAGGCAGAGAATTGGGAATGGGGAGGGGAGAGAGGTAGAGAACTGGGAATGGGGAGGGGGGAGGAGGCAGAGAGTTGGGAATGGGGCGGGGAGAGAGGCAGGGAACTGGGAATGGGGCGGGGAGAGAGGCAGAGAATTGGGAATGGGGAGGGGGGAGGAGGCAGAGAATTGGGAATGGGGAGGGGAGAGGAGGCAGAGAATTGGGAATGGGGTGGGGAGAGGAGGCAGAGAATTGGGAATGGGGTGGGGAGAGGAGGCAGAGAATTGGGAATGGGGAGGGGAGAGGAGGCAGAGAATTGGGAATGGGGTGGGGAGAGGTGGCAGAGAATTGGGAATGGGGTGGGGAGAGAGGCAGAGAACTGGGAAAGGGGGAGCTGAGAAGGGGTAGGGAATTGGGAATGGGGGACGGTGAGGGGGTGGCAGAGAATTGGGAATGGGGGAGGGTGAGGGAGTGGCAGCATGGGTATTTGCAGTGAGGGGAGGAGGCACTCAGTCTGCCAGCTGCCATCGTAGGGCGCAGCAGTCAATGTTACAGATAGAAGCACTGGTCACTATGGGAACAGCGCACTCTATAAAATGGTGGTTGTCAGGTCAGGAGGCTGCAATCTGCCGAATGAGGGAGGAATGGTCGGCAGTTAAAAAACACAATCAGACTTTACTTCAGATGAATCTGGCCAGAAACACTCTGATAGAGTGAGAGGAAGCCTCCGCCTTGTCTATAAATCACCACATGGACTTGCCCCATGCTATTCCTGCGAGCGTCACCAGCTCTACCTCTCCCCCTCCCCCCAAAAACACTCCAGTCCTCTGATTCCAGCCTTCCACTCATTCGCACCCTTCCATCCCACCCACCCTCTTCCACCTGGGTCCTACTCTTTGGAATTCTGTCCCTGAACCCTCCCGTCTCCAACTCTAAAAACCATCTTTTCCATCCAGCATTCTCTCACCTCTCCTGATCTCTCCCTTCCTGTTTTCTTCACACTTATTTGTGAAGTCCCTCGAGATGTTTCTTTTTGTGTTAAAGGTTCTGCATAAATGTAAGTTGTTGTTGAATTCTGCGAAAGAGAAAATGCTAGAACAGTGGAGCAGGCCGGTCAGCTTCTGATCGAGAAAAGGAAACGTAATGCCTGAGTTGGGACCTTTCGTCAGATCTCCGAGGGGGCGATTTTAACCCGAGCAGCCTGCCAGAAAGCTGCCCAGATCCCACCGATCACGATTTTCACTCAGGCTTCTGGACGGGCGGCTAAGTTGCCTGCTCAAAGCTGGTGGGTCCTTCTTTAAATACGCAGAACAGGGTCATTAGCCCCGACTGTAACTTAACTCCGGCCTGAGTGGGGAAGCTTCTGTAACTTTCCCTTCAGGTGAAGGTCAGTCAGGACCTGCCGGGAAGAAGGGGGCCACGTAAAGGAAGCAGGAATGATCCTCTGGAAAGTGTAGGCCGCCCTGCCCCAGGCCTACCTGAGTGCCAGCAGTCGCTCCCCACCCATTTCCTGGTGGAGTGTTACTGAGGCCTGGGGGTTAAAATAGCCCAGGCCTGTTTTCTGCTGCAGTGGATAAGTTTCTGATTCACCCCGCCACCAACAGCCTAAAACCCGCCTGGAGTTAAAATTGGGGCCTAAATATTAATCTCTCTTTCCTCTTTCAAATGCTGACCAACCTTCCCTGATTTCCATCATTTGCAATGTTCTCTGACATTCTATGACCTCTGCGTACTGTTGCTGTCTCTCCCATTAACAAAGCTCATGCAAGATTCTTTATAAATGGAGGAATTTCAAATCTTGAGTATATTATAGATTGATGCATTATCCCTCCTTGTCCTTCTCCACCTGTCTGCAGCCTTTGACATGGTTGACCACACCATCCTCCTCCAACTCCTCTCCGCTGTCATCCAGCTGGGTGGGACTGCCCTCGCCTGGTTCCACTATTACCCATCCAGTCGTAGCCAGAGAATCTCCTGCAATGGCTTCTCTTCCCGCTCCCACACCGTTACCTCTGGATTCCCCCGTGGATCTATCCTTGGCCCCCCTCCTATTTCTCATCTACATGCTGCCCCTCGGTGACATTATCCGAAAACACAACGTCAGATTCCACATGTACGCTGACGACACCCAGCTCCACCTCACCACCACCTCCCCGACCCCTCCACTCTCTCTGATTTCTCACACTGCTTGTCCAATATCCAGTATTGGATGATCAGAAACTTCCTCCAATTAAATATTGGGAAGACCGAAGCCATTGTCTTCAGTCCCCACCACAAACTCCGTTCCCAGCCACCGACTCCATCCCTCTCCCTGGTCACTGTCTGAGGCTGAACCAGACCATTCACAACCCTGGCGTTCTATTTGACCCTGGGATGAGCTTCTGACCTCATCTCCTCTCCATCACCAAGACCACCTACTTCCACCTCCATAACATCGCCCGTCTCCACCCCCTGCCTCAGCTCATCTGCTGCTGAAACCCTCATCCGTGCCTTTGTTACTTCCAGACTGGACTATTCCAATACTCTCCTGGACGGCCTCTCATCTTCCACCCTCCATAAACTTCAGCTCATCCAAAACTCTGCTGCCCGTATCCTAACTCGCACCAAGTCCCGTTCACCCATCACCCCCTGTGCTCGCTGACCTACATTGGCTCCCAGTCCGGGAACACCTCGATTTTAAAATTCTCATCCTTGTTTTCAAATCCCTCCATGGCCTCACCCCTCCCTATCTCTGTAACCTCCTCCAGCCCTACAACCCTCTGAGATCTCTGCGCTCCTCCAATTCTGGCCTCTTGCGCATCCCCGATTTTAATCGCTCCACCATTGGCGGCCGTGCCTTCATCTGCCTAGGCCCTAAGCTCTGGAATTCCCTCCCTAAAACTCTCTACCTCTCTCTCCTCCTTTAAGACGCTCCTTAAAACCTACCTCTTTGACCAAGCTTTTGGTCGCATGTCCTAATATCTCCTTAAGTGGCTCGGTGTTAAATTTTGTTTGATAATCGCTCCTGTGAAGCGCCTTGGGATGTTTCACCATGTTAAAGGCGCTATATAAATGCAGGTTGTTGTTGGTAATTCGTTCCCTGAGAAACAAACTCATCAGTAAGGGTTAACACAAAATAACCAACTGCTGTACATCGCAGGGAGCTTAATGTTTAGACTCGATGAATATTTAACCTTAATTAATTTTTCGCCTGTCAGAAGCGCATTGCTAAACGAGGACGTAAATTGGTGGATTATGACAGCAGCCGACACCACCTGGAATCTCTGCAAAGTGCCAAAAAGAAGGATGAGGCAAAGATCGCCAAGGTACCTCACAAGGCGTATCGTCTCAGGGTTAGGCTGTGTTCCTGGAGGGCATTTGGACCCTGCTGCCACACTTCCAGGGCTTGTGGCCTGCAAGGTTTCGAGCCTCCGTGGAAACCGTGGAAACTGAATGAGGGGCTGGATTTTCCCTTCTGACATGAACACTGGTGGAAGTGTGGGAGATGGGTGGGTGGGGCTTCTGTTAGCCTGAAGCAGTGGGCGCTGACCCCAGCGATTTTCGGAGCATAACTTCAACAGGAGTCAGGTAATATTACTGCCTGCACTCGCGAGGTTGCCACTCGGGAGGAGGGGTGGGAAATGGCCTGAGTTTCAGGAGTTCGAGGCCTGCCACAGCTTAAAGGGACAGGCCTCCTCAGGGAATTTCAACATGTTAGTGGCTCCGATAAAGTGGTGAAACCCAGCAATGTTGGATTGGCAATCCACATTCTCTCAATCTATTATCAATCCTGCACTTCACCCTCACTGGACATCTGTGGCCTTCTGCTCCTCCGAGTGAAATCGTAACAGAAAATTTGATGTGTGATACCATTGCGGCCTCATTTTCTGGAAATGACAGCAGAAATTGGGAAAGTTGTAAAAATGGGTGGAGATCCATTGGAATGGATCCCCCAACAACTGTCTGCAACTGTCCAGCCCAGCAGCAATGGAGAACTGGCAAAAATCCAGAGGAAAATCGGGCCAAGAGTGTCAGAGATTCCCAGGAGCCATTTCGTTCCAGCACAGGCAGCTCACCTCAGGGTCTGGGGGCAGTGTGGGGTCAGGGAGTGCATTCAGAACGTGAGGGAGGGAAGGGGAGTAAGATAGGCCCGATAGAAAGCAAAATTAAGCAAGGCATCAGGCAGCAAGAAGGGAACATAAGGACATGTAGGAATCACAGAGTGAGAAGGACATGTAGGAATCACAGAGTGAGAAGGACATGTAGGAATCACAGAGTGAGAAGGACATGTAGGAATCACAGAGTGAGAAGGACATGTAGGAATCACAGAGTGAGAAGGACATGTAGGAATCACAGAGTGAGAAGGACATGTAGGAATAACAGAGTGAGAAGGACATGTAGGAACCACAGAGTGAGAAGGACATGTAGGAATAACAGAGTGAGAAGGACATGTAGGAACCACAGAGTGAGAAGGACATGTAGGAATCACAGAGTGAGAAGGACATGTAGGAACCACAGAGTGAGAAGGACATGTAGGAATCACAGAGTGAGAAGGACATGTAGGAATCACAGAGTGAGAAGGACATGTAGGAATCACAGAGTGAGAAGGACATGTAGGAATCACAGAGTGAGAAGGACATGTAGGAATCACAGAGTGAGAAGGACATGTAGGAATCACAGACTGAGAAGGACATGTAGGAATCACAGAGTGAGAAGGACATGTAGGAACCACAGAGTGAGAAGGACATGTAGGAATCACAGAGTGAGAAGGACATGTAGGAATCACAGAGTGAGAAGGACATGTTGGAATCACAGAGTGAGAAGGACATGTAGGAATCACAGAGTGAGAAGGACATGTTGGAATCACAGAGTGAGAAGGACATGGAGGAATCACAGAGTGAGAAGGACATGGAGGAATCACAGAGTGAGAAGGACATGTAGGAATCACAGTGTGAGAAGGACATGTAGGAATCACAGAGTGAGAAGGACATGTAGGAATCACAGAGTGAGAAGGACATGTAGGAATCACAGAGTGAGAAGGACATGGAGGAATCACAGAGTGAGAAGGACATGTAGGAATCACAGTGTGAGAAGGACATGTAGGAATCACAGAGTGAGAAGGACATGTTGGAATCACAGAGTGAGAAGGACATGTAGGAATCACAGAGTGAGAAGGACATGGAGGAATCACAGAGTGAGAAGGACATGTAGGAATCACAGAGTGAGAAGGACATGTAGGAATCACAGAGTGAGAAGGACATGTAGGAATCACAGAGTGAGAAGGACATGTAGGAATCACAGAGTGAGAAGGACATGGAGGAACCACAGAGTGAGAAGGACATGTAGGAATCACAGAGTGAGAAGGACATGTAGGAATCACAGAGTGAGAAGGACATGTTGGAATCACAGAGTGAGAAGGACATGTAGGAATCACAGAGTGAGAAGGACATGTAGGAATCACAGAGTGAGAAGGACATGTAGGAACCACAGAGTGAGAAGGACATGTAGGAATCACAGAGTGAGAAGGACATGTAGGAATCACAGAGTGAGAAGGACATGTAGGAATCACAGAGTGAGAAGGACATGTAGGAACCACAGAGTGAGAAGGACATGTAGGAATCACAGAGTGAGAAGGACATGTAGGAACCACAGAGTGAGAAGGACATGTAGGAATCACAGTGTGAGAAGGACATGTATGAATCACAGAGTGAGAAGGACATGTAGGAATCACAGAGTGAGAAGGACATGGAGGAACCACAGAGTGAGAAGGACATGTAGGAATCACAGAGTGAGAAGGACATGTAGGAATCACAGAGTGAGAAGGACATGTTGGAATCACAGAGTGAGAAGGACATGTAGGAATCACAGAGTGAGAAGGACATGTAGGAATCACAGACTGAGAAGGACATGTAGGAATCACAGAGTGAGAAGGACATGTAGGAATCACAGAGTGAGAAGGACATGTAGGAACCACAGAGTGAGAAGGACATGGAGGAACCACAGAGTGAGAAGGACATGTCGGAATCACAGAGTGAGAAGGATATGTAGGAATCACAGAGTGAGAAGGACATGTAGGAATCACAGAGTGAGAAGGACATGTAGGAATCACAGAGTGAGAAGGACATGTAGGAATCACAGAGTGAGAAGGACATGGAGGAACCACAGAGTGAGAAGGACATGTAGGAATCACAGAGTGAGAAGGACATGTAGGAACCACAGAGTGAGAAGGACATGGAGGAACCACAGAGTGAGAAGGACATGTCGGAATCACAGAGTGAGAAGGATATGTAGGAATCACAGAGTGAGAAGGACATGTAGGAATCACAGAGTGAGAAGGACATGTAGGAATCACAGAGTGAGAAGGACATGTAGGAATCACAGAGTGAGAAGGACATGGAGGAACCACAGAGTGAGAAGGACATGTAGGAATCACAGAGTGAGAAGGACATGTAGGAATCACAGAGTGAGAAGGACATGGAGGAATCACAGTGTGAGAAGGACATGTAGGAATCACAGAGTGAGAAGGACATGTAGGAATCACAGAGTGAGAAGGACATGGAGGAACCACAGAGTGAGAAGGACATGTAGGAATCACAGAGTGAGAAGGACATGTAGGAATCACAGAGTGAGAAGGACATGTTGGAATCACAGAGTGAGAAGGACATGTCGGAATCACAGAGTGAGAAGGACATGTAGGAATCACAGAGTGAGAAGGACATGTAGGAATCACAGAGTGAGAAGGACATGTAGGAATCACAGAGTGAGAAGGACATGTAGGAATCACAGAGTGAGAAGGGCATGTAGGAATCACAGAGTGAGAAGGACATGTAGGAACCACAGAGTGAGAAGGACATGTAGGAATCACAGAGTGAGAAGGACATGTAGGAATCACAGAGTGAGAAGGACATGTAGGAATCACAGAGTGAGAAGGACATGGAGGAACCACAGAGTGAGAAGGACATGTAGGAATCACAGAGTGAGAAGGACATGTAGGAATCACAGAGTGAGAAGGACATGTTGGAATCACAGATTGAGAAGGACATGTAGGAATCACAGAGTGAGAAGGACATGTAGGAATCACAGAGTGAGAAGGACATGTAGGAACCACAGAGTGAGAAGGACATGTAGGAATCACAGAGTGAGAACGACATGTAGGAATCACAGAGTGAGAAGGACATGTAGGAACCACAGAGTGAGAAGGACATGGAGGAATCACAGAGTGAGAAGGACATGTAGGAATCACAGAGTGAGAAGGACATGTAGGAATCACAGAGTGAGAAGGACATGTAGGAACCACAGAGTGAGAAGGACATGTAGGAATCACAGAGTGAGAAGGACATGTAGGAATCACAGAGTGAGAAGGACATGTAGGAATCACAGAGTGAGAAGGACATGTAGGAATCACAGAGTGAGAAGGACATGTAGGAACCACAGAGTGAGAAGGACATGTAGGAATCACAGTGTGAGAAGGACATGTAGGAACCACAGAGTGAGAAGGACATGTATGAATCACAGAGTGAGAAGGACATGTAGGAATCACAGAGTGAGAAGGACATGTAGGAATCACAGAGTGAGAAGGACATGTAGGAATCACAGACTGAGAAGGACATGTAGGAATCACAGAGTGAGAAGGACATGTAGGAATCACAGAGTGAGAAGGACATGTAGGAACCACAGAGTGAGAAGGACATGGAGGAACCACAGAGTGAGAAGGACATGTCGGAATCACAGAGTGAGAAGGACATGTAGGAATCACAGAGTGAGAAGGACATGGAGGAATCACAGAGTGAGAAGGACATGTAGGAATCACAGTGTGAGAAGGACATGTTGGAATCACAGAGTGAGAAGGACATGTAGGAATCACAGAGTGAGAAGGACATGTTGGAATCACAGAGTGAGAAGGACATGTAGGAATCACAGAGTGAGAAGGACATGTTTGAATCACAGAGTGAGAAGGACATGTTGGAATCACAGAGTGAGAAGGACATGTTGGAATCACAGAGTGAGAAGGACATGTAGGAATCACAGAGTGAGAAGGACATGGAGGAATCACAGTGTGAGAAGGACATGTAGGAATCACAGTGTGAGAAGGACATGTAGGAATCACAGTGTGAGAAGGACATGTAGGAATCACAGTGTGAGAAGGACATGGAGGAACCACAGAGTGAGAAGGACATGTCGGAATCACAGTGTGAGAAGGACATGTAGGAATCACAGAGTGAGAAGGACATGTAGGAATCACAGAGTGAGAAGGACATGTTGGAATCACAGAGTGAGAAGGACATGTAGGAATCACAGAGTGAGAAGGACATGTAGGAATCACAGAGTGAGAAGGACATGTAGGAATCACAGAGTGAGAAGGACATGGAGGAATCACAGTGTGAGAAGGACATGTAGGAATCACAGAGTGAGAAGGACATGTAGGAATCACAGTGTGAGAAGGACATGTAGGAATCACAGTGTGAGAAGGACATGGAGGAACCACAGAGTGAGAAGGACATGTCGGAATCACAGTGTGAGAAGGACATGTAGGAATCACAGAGTGAGAAGGACATGTAGGAATCACAGAGTGAGAAGGACATGGAGGAATCACAGAGTGAGAAGGACATGGAGGAATCACAGAGTGAGAAGGACATGTAGGAATCACAGAGTGAGAAGGACATGTATGAATCACAGAGTGAGAAGGACATGTAGGAATCACAGAGTGAGAAGGACATGTAGGAATCACAGAGTGAGAAGGACATGTAGGAATCACAGAGTGAGAAGGACATGTTGGAATCACAGAGTGAGAAGGACATGTAGGAATCACAGAGTGAGAAGGACATGTAGGAATAACAGAGTGAGAAGGACATGTAGGAATCACAGAGTGAGAAGGACATGTAGGAACCACAGAGTGAGAAGGACATGTAGGAATCACAGAGTGAGAAGGACATGTAGGAATCACAGTGTGAGAAGGACATGTAGGAATCACAGAGTGAGAAGGACATGTAGGAATCACAGAGTGAGAAGGACATGTAGGAATCACAGAGTGAGAAGGACATGTAGGAATCACAGTGTGAGAAGGACATGTAGGAATCACAGAGTGAGAAGGACATGTAGGAATCACAGAGTGAGAAGGACATGTAGGAATCACAGAGTGAGAAGGACATGTAGGAATCACAGAGTGAGAAGGACATGTAGGAATCACAGAGTGAGAAGGACATGTAGGAATCACAGTGTGAGAAGGACATGTAGGAATCACAGAGTGAGAAGGACATGTAGGAATCACAGTGTGAGAAGGACATGTAGGAATCACAGAGTGAGAAGGACATGTAGGAATCACAGAGTGAGAAGGACATGTAGGAATCACAGAGTGAGAAGGACATGTAGGAATCACAGAGTGAGAAGGACATGTAGGAATCACAGAGTGAGAAGGACATGTAGGAATCACAGAGTGAGAAGGACATGTAGGAATCACAGAGTGAGAAGGACATGTAGGAATCACAGAGTGAGAAGGACATGGAGGAATCACAGAGTGAGAAGGACATGGAGGAATCACAGAGTGAGAAGGATATGTCGGAATCACAGTGTGAGAAGGACATGTAGGAATCACAGAGTGAGAAGGACATGTAGGAATCACAGTGTGAGAAGGACATGTAGGAATCACAGAGTGAGAAGGACATGTAGGAATCACAGAGTGAGAAGGACATGGAGGAATCACAGAGTGAGAAGGACATGTAGGAATCACAGAGTGAGAAGGACATGGAGGAATCACAGAGTGAGAAGGACATGTAGGAATCACAGAGTGAGAAGGACATGTAGGAATCACAGAGTGAGAAGGACATGGAGGAATCACAGAGTGAGAAGGACATGTAGGAATCACAGAGTGAGAAGGACATGTAGGAATCACAGAGTGAGAAGGACATGTTGGAATCACAGAGTGAGAAGGACATGTAGGAATCACAGAGTGAGAAGGACATGTTGGAATCACAGAGTGAGAAGGACATGTTGGAATCACAGAGTGAGAAGGACATGGAGGAATCACAGAGTGAGAAGGACATGGAGGAATCACAGAGTGAGAAGGACATGTAGGAATCACAGAGTGAGAAGGGCATGTAGGAATCACAGAGTGAGAAGGACATGGAGGAATCACAGAGTGAGAAGGACATGTTGGAATCACAGAGTGAGAAGGACATGTAGGAATCACAGAGTGAGAAGGACATGTAGGAATCACAGAGTGAGAAGGACATGTAGGAATCACAGAGTGAGAAGGACATGTAGGAATCACAGAGTGAGAAGGACATGTAGGAATCACAGAGTGAGAAGGACATGGAGGAATCACAGAGTGAGAAGGACATGTAGGAATCACAGAGTGAGAAGGACATGGAGGAATCACAGAGTGAGAAGGACATGTAGGAATCACAGTGTGAGAAGGACATGTTGGAATCACAGAGTGAGAAGGACATGTAGGAATCACAGAGTGAGAAGGACATGGAGGAACCACAGAGTGAGAAGGACATGTCGGAATCACAGAGTGAGAAGGACATGTAGGAATCACAGAGTGAGAAGGACATGTAGGAATCACAGAGTGAGAAGGACATGTAGGAATCACAGTGTGAGAAGGACATGTAGGAATCACAGAGTGAGAAGGACATGTAGGAACCACAGAGTGAGAAGGACATGTAGGAACCACAGAGTGAGAAGGACATGTAGGAATCACAGAGTGAGAAGGACATGTTGGAATCACAGAGTGAGAAGGACATGTAGCAATCACAGAGTGAGAAGGACATGTAGGAATCACAGTGTGAGAAGGACATGTAGGAATCACAGAGTGAGAAGGGCAGACATGAACCTCAGACGAATGTCATCCTTGCCAGCGATGCCCACATCACGAGAATGTATAAATAATAATGACTTAATGATACATCAGTAACACAGGGCGCTGGGGGAGAGGGGTTACTGAGTGACAGTGTGAGGGAGAGGGATTAACATCAGTCGAGATACAGTCAGTAACACAGGGCGCTGGGGGGAGAGGGGTTACTGAGAGACAGTGTGAGGGAGAGGGATTAACATCAGTCGAGATACAGTCAGTAACACAGGGTGCTGGGGGGAGAGGGGTTACTGAGTGACAGTGTGAGGGAGAGGGATTAACATCAGTCGAGATACAGTTAGTAACACAGGGCGCTGGGGGGAGAGGGGTTACTGAGTGACAGTGTGAGGGAGAGGGATTAACATCAGTAGAGATACAGTCAGTAACACAGGGTGCTGGGGGAGAGGGGTTACTGAGAGACAGTGTGAGGGAGAGGGATTAACATCAGTAGAGATACAGTCAGTAACACAGGGTGCTGGGGGGAGAGGGGTTACTGAGTGACAGTGTGAGGGAGAGGGATTAACATCAGTAGAGATACAGTCAGTAACACAGGGCGCTGGGGGGAGAGGGGTTACTGAGTGACAGTGTGAGGGAGAGGGATTAACATCAGTAGAGATACAGTCAGTAACACAGGGCGCTGGGGGGAGAGGGGTTACTGAGTGACAGTGTGAGGGAGAGGGATTAACATCAGTCGAGATACAGTCAGTAACACAGGGCGCTGGGGGAGAGGGGTTACTGAGAGACAGTGTGAGGGAGAGGGATTAACATCAGTAGAGATACAGTCAGTAACACAGGGTGCTGGGGGAGAGGGGTTACTGAGTGACAGTGTGAGGGAGAGGGATTAACATCAGTAGAGATACAGTCAGTAACACAGGGCGCTGGGGGGAGAGGGGTTACTGAGTGACAGTGTGAGGGAGAGGGATTAACATCAGTAGAGATACAGTCAGTAACACAGGGCGCTGGGGGGAGAGGGGTTACTGAGTGACAGTGTGAGGGAGAGGGATTAACATCAGTCGAGATACAGTCAGTAACACAGGGCGCTGGGGGGAGAGGGGTTACTGAGAGACAGTGTGAGGGAGAGGGATTAACATCAGTAGAGATACAGTCAGTAACACAGGGTGCTGGGGGAGAGGGGTTACTGAGTGACAGTGTGAGGGAGAGGGATTAACATCAGTAGAGATACAGTCAGTAACACAGGGCGCTGGGGGGAGAGGGGTTACTGAGTGACAGTGTGAGGGAGAGGGATTAACATCAGTCGAGATACAGTCAGTAACACAGGGCGCTGGGGGGAGAGGGGTTACTGAGTGACAGTGTGAGGGAGAGGGATTAACATCAGTCGAGATACAGTCAGTAACACAGGGCGCTGGGGGGAGAGGGGTTACTGAGAGACAGTGTGAGGGAGAGGGATTAACATCAGTAGAGATACAGTCAGTAACACAGGGTGCTGGGGGGAGAGGGGTTACTGAGAGACAGTGTGAGGGAGAGGGATTAACATCAGTAGAGATACAGTCAGTAACACAGGGTGCTGGGGGAGAGGGGTTACTGAGTCTGACACTGTGTTGAAAGAAGCATGTTGTGTGTTGTGTAAATGAGTGTTAATTTATTGTCTCCTTGTGATTCAGGCTGAAGAAGAGTTTGCTAATACCCAGAATGAGTTTGAGGAACTAAATGCTCAGCTTTGTGAGGAACTCCCTGAGCTGTGGAGCAGGTACAGTCTGGTTTTGGAATCATGACGTCCTTCATTACAAGGAATGTCTTCAGAGAACCATCCTTGGACAGTTACGCAGGGATGTCGTCTGCGAAAAGCCTGATACAGGGTGTGACCCTGAACCGGTCCGGGAGAGCCCCGATACGAGGCGTGACCCTGACCCGGTCTGGGAGAGCCCCGATACAGGGCGTGACCCTGAACCGGTCCAGGAGAGCCCCGATACAGGGTGTGATCCTGAACTGGTCTGGGAGAGCCCCGATACGGGGCGTGACCCTGAACCGGTCCGGGAGAGCCCCGATACGGGGAGTGACCCTGAACCGGTCCAGGAGAGCCCCGATACAGGGTGTGACCCTGAACCGGTCTGGGAGAGCCCCGATACGGGGCGTGACCCTGAAATTGAATTCTGAATGGTGTGACTGAGGGACACAGGGGAAAACTAGAGCATCTCGAAGAAATCACTTATCTTAGCTTTAAGCTGCATTTCCATCCAAGATTGGGTCAGTGTCAGGACAATTCAAGGAGAAGATGGTGAGGGTTCAGAGTAAACATGTTCCCACAAAGAAAAAGGTTGGGGCTGCCAAATCTAGAGCCCCCTGGATGTCAAGGAGCATACAGGGTAAGATAAGGCAGAAAAGGAAAGCTTATGTCAGACACTGAGAACTCAATACTACAGAAAACCTAGAGGAATATAAAAAGTGCAGGGGTGAAATTAAAAAGGAAATCAGGAAAGCAAAGAGAGGGCATGAAAAAATAGTCGCAAATAAAATCAAGGAAAACCCAAAGATGTTTTATAAATACATTAAGAGCAAGAGGATAACTAAGAAAGAGTAGGGCCTATTAGAGACTAAAAAGGTAACCTATGTGTGAAGGCGGAAGATGTGGTATGGTTCTTAATGAATACTTTGCAAAAGAGGGGGACGATGCAGACATTGTAGTTAAGGAGGAGGAGTGTGAAATATTTGGATGGGATAAACATAGTGAGAGAGGAAGTATTAAGGGGATTAGCATCTTTGAAAGCAGATAAATCACCAGGCTCGGATGAAATATATCCCAGGCTGTTAAAAGAAGCAAGGGAGGAAATAGCAGAAGCTCTGACCATCATTTTCCAATCCTCACTGGATACAGGCGTGGTGCCGGAGAATTGGAGGACTGCTAACATTGTACCATTGTTTAAAAAAGGAGCGAGGGATAGACTGAGTAATTACAGGCCAGTCAGTCTAACCTCGGTGGTGGGCAAATTATTGGAATCAATTCTGAGGGACAGGATAAACTGTCACTTAGAAAGGCACGGATTAATCAAGGACAGTCAGCACGGATTTGTTAAGGGAAGGTCGTGTCTGACTAACTTCATTGAATTATTTGAGGGGGTAACAAGGAGGGTCGATGAGGGTGGTGCATTCGATGTCGTCTACATGGATTTTAGCAAGGCTTTTGACAAGGTCCCATATGGCAGACTGGTCAGGAAAGTAAAAGCCCATGGGATCCAAGGGAGAGTGGCAAGTTGGATCCAAAATTGGCTCAGTGGCAGGAGTTAGGAAAGAGATTAATAAGCAGGACCTCAAGGGTAGTAATCTCCAGATTACTCCCGGTCCCACCCGCTAGTGAGTATAGAAATAGGAGGATAGAGCAGATGAATGCGTGGCTGGAGAGATGGTGCAGGAGGGAGGGCTTTAGATTCCTGGGGCATTGGGACCATTCTGAGGGAGGAGGGACCTGTACAGGTCCCACCTCAATGGAGCGGGGACCAATGTCCTCGCGGGGAGGTTCACTAGTGCTGTGGGGAGGGGGGGTTTAAACTAATTTGGCAGGGGGATGGGCACAGGATGTAGCATTGGAAAGGAGAAACAAGGGGCACAAAGGATTGGGGGAGAAAGATAGCACTAGAGTAAGAAATAGTACGGTATTAGATGGGACCAGTCTAAGAGAGAGTACAAGAAGGTCTAAGATAGGTTTACAGTGCATGCGTGTAAACACACGGAGCATGGTAATAAGGTCGGTGAGCTGCAGACGCAAATAAGCACATGGGAATATGATGTTGTGGAGATAACAGAGACCTGGCTCAAGAAAGGGCAGGATTGGGTACTAAATATTCCTGGATACAAGGTGTTCAGGAAAGATAGGGAAGGAAAGAAAGGAGGGGGGGAGGTGGCAGTATTGATTAAGGAGAATATTGCAGTGCTGGAGAGAGAGGATGTCCTGGAGGGGTCAAGGACAGAATCTATTTGGTTAGAGTTAAGAAACAATAGAGGTGCCATTACACTACTGGGTGTATTCTATAGGCCACCAACTAGTGGGAAGGATATAGAGGAGCAAATTTGCAGGGAAATTACAGAGAGGTGCAAAAGCCATAGAGTAGTGATAACGGGGGACTTCAATTATCCTAATATAGACTGGGATAGTAATAGTGTAAAGGGCAGAGAGGGGGAGGAATTTTTGAAGTGTGTTGAGGAGAACTTTCTTGACCAGTACATTTCCGGCCCAACGAGGAAGGAGGCATTTCTGGACTTGGTTCTGGGGAATGAGGTGGGTCAAGTGGAGCAAGTGTCAGTGGGGGAGCATTCAGGGAACAGCGATCATAGTATTATAAGGTTTAGAATAGCTGTGGAAAAGGACACGGACCACTCTAAAGTAAAAATACTCAATTGGAGGAGGCCAATTTCAGTGGGATGAGAACAGATCTGGCCCGGGTGAATTGGAATCAAAGATTGGCAGCCAAAACTTCAATTGAACAATGGGCGGTCTTTAAAGAGGAGGTAGTTTGGGTACAGTCCAGGCACATTCCCACGGGGGAGAAAGGTAGGGCAACTAAAGCCAGAGCTCCCTGGATGACAAAAGAGATAATGAGTAAGATGAAACGGAAAAAGTAGGCATATGACAGATGTCAGGTTGATAATACAAGTGAGAACCAGGCAGAACATAGAAAGTTCAGAGGGGAAGTGAAAAAGGAAATAAGAGGGGCAAAGAGAGAGTATGAGAATAGAATGTAAGGGAATCCAGAAGTCTTCTATAGGCTTATAAATAATAAACAGGTAGTAAGAGGAGGGGTGGGGTCGATTAGGGATCAAAAAGGAGACCTACTCATGGAGGCAGAGGGGTGGCTGAGGTACTAAATGAGTACTTTGCATCTGTCTTTACCAAGGAAGAAGATGCTGCCAGAGTCACAGTAAAAGGGGAGGTAGTTGAGATACTGGATGGGCTAAAAATTGATAAAGAAGAGGTACTAGAAAGGCTAGCTGTACTTAAAGTAGATAAGTCACTCGGTCCCAATGTGATGCATCCTAGGTTCCTGAGGGAAGTAAGGGTGGAAATTGCGGAGGTACTGGCCACAATCTTCCAAACATCCTTAGATACGGGGGTGGTGCCAGAGGACTGGAGAATTGCAAATATTACACCCTTATTCAAAAAAGGGTGTAAGGATAAACCCAGCAACTATAGGCCAGTCAGGTTAACCTCAGTGGTGGGGAAACTTTTAGAATCGATAATCCGGGACAGAATTAACAGTCACTTGGACGAGTGTGGATTGATTAGGGAAAGCCAGCACGGATTTGTTAAAGGCAAATCGTGTTTAACTAACCTGAGAGAGTTTTTTGATGAGGTAAAAGAGAGGGTAGATGAGGGCAATGCAGTTGATGTGTATATGGACTTTCAAAAGGCATTTGATAAAGTGCCGCATAATAGGCTTGTCATCAAGATTGAAGCCCATGGAATAAAAGGGGCAGTGGCAGCATGGATACAGAATTGGCTAAGTGACAGGAAACAGAGAGTAGTGGTGAACAGTTGTTTTTCGGACTGGAGGGAGGTGTACAGTGGTGTTCCCCAGGGGTCGGTGCTGGGACCACTGCTTTTCTTGATATATATTAATGACCTGGACTTGGGTGTGCAGGGCACAATTTCAAAATTTGCAGATGACACAAAACTTGGAAGGGTAGTGAACACTGAGGAGGATAGTGATAGACTTCAAGAGGATATAGACAGGCTGGTGGCAAGGGCGGACACGTGACAGATGAAATTTAACGCAGAAAAATGCGAAGTGATACATTTCGGTAGGAAGAACGAGGAGAGGCAATATAAACTAGAGGGCACAGTGACCACCGCTCAGTCCTCGTGGAGACGAAGTCCCGTCTTCGCACTGAGGATACCATCCAACGTGTTGTGTGGCACTACCACCGTGCTAAATGGGATAGATTGAGAACAAATCTAGCAGCTCAATACTGGGCATCCATGAGGCGCTGTGGGCCATCAGCAGCAGCAGAATTGTATTCCTGCACAATCTGTAACCTCATGGCCCGGCATATTCCTCACTCTACCATTACCAACAAGCCAGGGGATCAACCCTGGTTCAATGAGGAGTATAGAAGAGCATGCCAGGAGCAGCACCAGGCATACCTAAAAATGAGGTGCCAACCTGGTGAAGCTACAACTCAGGACTACATGCATGCTAAACAGCGGAAGCAACATGCTATAGACAGAGCTAAGCGATTCCACAACCAACGGATCAGATCAAAGCTCTGCAGTGCTGCCACATCCAGTCGTGAATGGTGGTGGACAATTAAACAACGAAAGGGAGGAGGAGGCTCTGTAAACATCCCCATCCTCAATGATGGCAGAGCCCAGCACGTGAGTGCAAAAGACAAGGCTGAAGCGTTTGCAACCATCTTCAGCCAGAAGTGCCGAGTGGATGATCCATCTCAGCCTCCTCCCGATATCCCCACCATCACAGAAGCCAGTCTTCAGCCAATTCGATTCACTCCATGTGATATCAAGAAACGGCTGAGTGCACTGGATACAACAAAGGCTATGGGCCCCGACAACATCCCGGCTGTAGTGCTGAAGACTTGTGCTCCAGAACTAGCCGCGCGTCTAGCCAAGCTGTTCCAGTACAGCTACAACACTGGCATCTACCCGACAATGTGGAAAATTGCCCAGGTATGTCCTGTCCACAAAAAGCAGGACAAATCCAATCCTGCCAATTACCGCCCCATCAGTCTACTCTCAATCATCAGCAAAGTGATGGAAGGTGTCGTCGACAGTGCTATCAAGCGGCACTTACTCACCAATAACCTGCTCACCGATGCTCAGTTTGGGTTCCGCCAGGACCACTCGGCTCCAGACCTCATTACAGCCTTGGTCCAAACATGGACAAAAGAGCTGAATTCCAGAGGTGAGGTGAGAGTGACTGCCCTTGACATCAAGGCAGCATTTGACCGAGTGTGGCACGAAGGAGCCCTAGTAAAATTGAAGTCAATGGGAATCAGGGGGAAAACTCTCCAGTGGCTGGAGTCATACCTAGCACAAAGGAAGATGGTAGTGGTTGTTGGAGGCCAGTCATCTCAGCCCCAGGGCATTGCTGCAGGAGTTCCTCAGGGCAGTGTCCTAGGCCCAACCATCTTCAGCTGCTTCATCAATGTCCTTCCCTCCATCATAAGGTCAGAAATGGGGATGTTCGCTGATGATTGCACAGTGTTCAGTTCCATTCGCAACCCCTCAAATAATGAAGCAGTCTGAGCCCGCATGCAGCACGACCTGGACAACATCCAGGCTTGGGCTGATACGTGGCAAGTAACATTCATGCCAGACAAGTGCCAGGCAATGACCATCTCCAACAAGAGAGAGTATAACCACCTCCCCTTGACATTCAACGGCATTACCATTGCCGAATCCTCCACCATCAACATCCTGGGTGTCACCATTGACTAGAAACTTAACTGGACCAGCCATATAAATACTGTGGCTACGATAGCAGGTCAGAGGCTGGGTATTCTGCGGCGAGTGACTCACCTCCTGACTCCACAAAGCCTTTCCATCATCTTCAAGGCACAAGTCAGGAGTGTGATGGAATACTCTCCACTTGCTTGGATGAGTGCAGCTCCAACAACACTCAAGAAGCTCAACACCATCCAGGACAAAGCAGCCCGCTTGATTGGCACCCCATCCACCACCCTAAACATTCACTCCCTTCACCTCCGGCGCACTGTGGCTGCAGTGTGCACCATCCACAGGATGCACTGCAGCAACTCGCCAAGGCTTCTTCGACAGCACCTCCCAAACCCGCGACCTCTACCACCTGGAAGGACAAGAGCAGCAGGCACATGGGAACAACACCACCTGCACGTTCCCCTCCAAGTCACACACCATCCCGACTTGGAAATATATCGGCCGTTCCTTCATTGTCACTGGGTCAAAATCCTGGAACTCCCTTCCTAACAGCACTGTGGGAGAACCTTCACCACTTGGACTGCAGCGGTTCAAGAAGGCGGCTCACCACCACCTTCTCAAGGGCAATTAGGGATGGGCAATAAATGCCGGCCTCGCCAGCGACGCCCACATCCCATGAACAAATAAAAAATAATTCTGAAAGGGGTACAGGAACAGAGAGATCTGGGGGTATATGTGCACAAATCGTTGAAGGTGGCAGGGCAGGTTGAGAAAGCGGTTAAAAAAGCATACGGGATCCTGGGCTTTATAAATAGAGGCATCGAGTACACAAGTAAGGAATGATTCCAGGGATGAGGGACTTTCGTTACGTGGATAGACTGGAGAAGCTGGGGTTGTTCTCCTTGGCACAGAGAAGGTTGCGAGGAGATTTGATAGAGGTATTCAAAATCATCAATATAAAATATAATTTAAAATTATAGACAGAATAGATGGAGAGAAACTGTTCCCATTGGTGGAAAGGTCAAGAACCAGAGGGCATAGATTTCAGGTGATTGGCAAAAGAACCAAAGGTGACATGAGGAAAAACTTTTTTACACAGCGAGTGGTTATGATCTGGAATGCACTGCCTGAAAGGGTGGTGGAGGCAGATTCAATCATGGCCTTCAAAAGGGAACAGGATAAGTACTTGAAAGGAAATAATTTGCAGGGCAACGGGGATAGGGCGGGGGAGTGGGACTAGCTGGATTGCTGTTGCATAGAGCCGGCACGGGTTCGATGGGCCGAATGGCCTCCTTTCATACTGTAACCTTTCTATGATTCTAAGCAAAGGGTAATGGTCGATGGGTGTTTTTGTGACTGGAAGGCTGTTTCCAGTGGGGCTCCGCAGGGCTCAGTTCTCGGTCCCTTGCTTTTTGTGGTATATAATCAATGATTTCGACTTAAATGTGGGGGGCACGATTAAGAAGTTTGCAGATGATACGATAATTGGCCGTGTGGTTGATAGTGAGGAGGAAAGCTGTAGACTGCAGGAAGATATCAATGGACTGGTCAGATGGGCAGAAAAGTGGCAAATGGAATTCAATCCGGAGAAGTGTGAGGTAATGCATTTGGGGAGGGGAAGGGAATACCCAATAAATGGGAGGATACTGAGGGGTGTAGAGGAAGTGAGGGACCTTGGAGTGCATGTCCACAGATCCCTGAAGGTAGCAGGAGAGGTCGATAAGGTGTTTAAGAAGGCATACGGGATACTTTCCTTTATTAGCCGAGGCAAAGAATATAAAAGCAGGAATATTATGCTGGAACTGTATAAAACATTAATTAGGCCACAGCTTGAGAATTGCTTACAGTTCTGGTCACCACATTACAGGAAGGATATAATTGCACTGGAGAGGGTACATAGAAACATAGAAACATGGAAAATTGGAGCAAGAGTCGGCCATTCGGCCCTTCGGACCTGCTCCGCCATTCAAAATGATCATGGCTGATTGTCTAACTCAGTACCCTGTTCCCGCTTTTTCCCCATATCCCTTGATCCCTTTAGCATTAAGAAATATATCTATCTCCTTCTTGAATACATCTAATGACTTGGCCTCCACTGCCTTCTGTGGTAGAGAATTCCACAGGTTCACCACCCTCTGAGTGAAGAAATTTCTCCTCATCTCGGTTCTAAATGGCATATCCCATATCCTGAGACTGTGACCCCTGGTTCTGGACTCCCCATCCATCGGGAACATCCTCCCTGCATCTAGTCTGTCTAGTCCTGTTAGAATTTTATATGTTTCGATGAGATCACCTCTCATTCTTCTAAACTCTAGTGAATACAGGCCAAGTCGACCCAATCTCTCCTCATATGTCAGTCCTGCCATCCCAGGAATCAGTCTGGTAAACCTTTGTTGCACTCCCTCCATGGCAAGGACATCCTTCCTCAGATAAGGAGACCAAAACTGCACACAATACTCCAGGTGTGGTCTCACCAAGGCCCTGTACAACTGCAGTAAGACATCCCTGCTCCTGTACTCAAATCCTCTTGCAATGAAGGCCAACATACCATTCACCTTCCTAACTGCTTGCTGCACCTGAATGCTCACTTTCAGCGGCTGGTGTACAAGGACACCCAGGTCTCGTTGCACCTCCCCTTTTCCCAATCTATCACCATTCAGATAATACTCTGTCTTTCTGTTTTTACAACCAAAGTGGATAACCTCACATTTATCCACATTATACTGCATCTGCCATGTTCTTGCCCACTCACCCAACTTGTCTAAATCACATTGGAGTCTCTTTGCATCCTCCTCACAGCTCACATTCCACCCCAGCTTTGTGTCGTCTGCAAACTTGGAAATGTTACATTCAGTTCCCTCATCCAAATCATTGATATATATTGTGAATAGCTGGGGCCCAAGCACTGATCCCTGCGGTACCCCACTAGTCACTTCCTGCCACCCGGAAAAAGACCCGTTTATTCCTACTCTCTGTTTCCTGTCTGTCAACCAATTCTCAATCCATGCCAGTATATTACCCCCAATCCCATGTGCTTTAATTTTGCACACTAATCTCTTGTGGGGGACTGTTGACCGGAGGTCACCAGTTACGGTTATTGGCTTAGTACAAAGAGGAGAAGAGTCAATTCTCTCTTAACTCTCAATTCACTTTATTCACGCCGTTAGATCATATACATATAGCTTATATGTCTGGTTAGATGTAGACATGCAGTTTGCACCAGGTTATACCATTTTATACCCAAACTAGGATCTAAACGCACACCCACTAGGTTTCTCTGACACTCCCTGAGTGGTCACAGAATATAAAGGATAATACACGAAAAGTAGAGCTGACGCTGGCCAGGCGTTCCGTTCTCTCTCTCGACGTCGTCTCTACGTCCCTGACGTAGGGTCTTCCACTTCCGCGATGGTTGGTCTCCGGAGTCTTCGCTCTGGCTCCACGCCAGAGATTCTTCATTCTTATTCCGAATCTTATCTCTTCAAGCTGTGCTGTCTCTTTCTCCCGTTGGTTTAGGCTTGCTCGCCTCGTCTGTGTCTTCTCCTCATTGGCTCTGTCCCAAGGACGTAGGTAGCATTACCTCATTACTCCTTTTCTAAATAAGGACTTGTGTCTTATCACATCTCCTTTGTCTTGCACAAAACTTAGCTAATTCAAACCGGTTCCAGCCAGCTCAGGCCAGCGACTGAACTCAGGTTACTTCAGTTCAAAAGTTGCTCTTGCCTTTGTATCAGCAGCTGACGTCTCAGGTTACTTTCTGCAGCCCCTGGCCAACAGGGACCTTATCAAAAGCCTTCTGAAAATCCAAATACACCACATCCACTGGTTCTCCCCGATCTATTCTACTAGTTCCCTCCTCAAAAAAGGAGGAGATTTACGAGGATGTTGCCAGGACTGGAGAATTTTAGCTATGAGGAAAGATTGGATAAGCTGGGGTTGTTTTCCTTGGAACAGAGGAGGCTGAGGGGTGATTTAATTGAGGTGCATAAAATTATGAGGGGCCTAGATAGAGTGGATAGGGAGGACCTATTTCCCTAAGCAGGGAGGTCAATAACCAGGGGGCATAGATTTAAAGTAATTGGTAGAAGGATTAGAGGGGAGCTGAGGAGAAATGTTTTCACCCAGAGGGTGGTGGGGGTCTGGAACTCACTGCCTGAAAGGGTGGTACAGGCAGAAACCCTCAACTCATTTAAAAAGTATCTGGATGTGCACCTGAAGTGCTGTAACCTACAGGGTCCACAGACCAAGTGCTGGAAAGTGGGATTAAGCCGGATAGCTCTTTATTGGCCGGCACGGACACGATGGGCCGAATGGCCTCGTTCTGTGCCATAAATTTCAATGATTCTTTGAGTGTGCTCACACATTGGTACCTTATACATGCGCCTGGTATACATTGGACAAGCTGCATGCACTGAGCTGGCATCCTACGACAGAAACTAGATTTTGGGAGCCTGGTTTGCAGTTCTTGTGGCCGACCTTCGCAATCTCACTCTCAATGAACACAACCCTCAAAACAAGGTGCAGCCCCACACTGGACTGAAGGGTGCCCACAGCAGATCTGTGTGATACCTGCCAGTGGAAGCAAGAGATGCGTCTCCGAGGACTGGGGAAACACCAGTAAAACCTGGGCACCTTTTGGATGAACCGAGTCGGCCGAGTAGACCTCAGTAAAACCCAAAGGCCCTGAGGGCAGACCAATCAGTGCAGCCAGAGAGGTGGCACAGGGCTTGTACCCCAGAGTAGAAAAGAGAGCTGTTAAAAGAGGAAGTGTTACAAATGGTGAACTGACTTTGAGACAGTTAATCCGAACTCCTTTCTTTGCAGCCGTATTGGATGCTACGTGACAATATTTCAGAACATGTCGAACTTACGGGATACTTTCTACCAGGAGATGAGCAAGGTAATAACGGCTGGTGCTGACACTTGGAACTGGGCAGCATTTAATCTCTCTGGAGAGCCACAACTTCCCATCACTTCACGGGCATCAAACATCGGTCACGGAAGTTTCAAATTGGTTGAACATGCAGCAATCTGACGATGCTTTGTTCTGTATCTATTCCATGATGTACCTGCCGTGGGAGTGTTTGATGGGACAGTGTCGAGGGAGCTTTACTCTGTATCTAACCCGTGCTGTACCTGCCCTGGGAGTGTTTGATGCACAGTGTAGAGGGAGCTTTACTCTGTATCTAACCCTGTACCTGCCCTGGGAGTGTTTGATGGGACAGTGTAGAGGAAGCTTTACTCTGTATCTAACCCGTACTGTACCTGCCCTGGGAGTGTTTGATGGGACAGTGTAGAGGGAGCTTTACTCTGTATCTAACCCTGTACCTGCCCTGGGAGTGTTTGATGGGACAGTGTAGAGGGAGCTTTACTCTGTATCTAACCCTGTACCTGCTCTGGGAGTGTTTGATGGGACAGTGTCTAGGGAGCTTTACTCTGTATCTAACCCTGTACCTGCCCTGGGAGTGTTTGATGGGACAGTGTAGAGGGAGCTTTACTCTGTATCTCACCCTGTACCTGCCCTGGGAGTGTTTGATGGGACAGTGTAGAGGGAGCTTTACTCTGTATCTAACCCTGTACCTGCCCTGGGAGTGTTTGATGGGACAGTGTAGAGGGAGCTTTACTCTGTATCTCACCCTGTACCTGCCCTGGGAGTGTTTGATGGGACAGTGTAGAGGGAGCTTTACTCTGTATCTAACCCTGTACCTGCCCTGGGAGTGTTTGATGGGACAGTGTAGAGGGAGCTTTACTCTGTATCTAACCCTGTACCTGCTCAGGGAGTGTTTGATATTGAATTGAGCTGAAAGATGAATATTTTTCCATTCCCAGCAGTGAAGTTCCCGATGATGATGAGGATAATAATTAAGAAGAATGTAACTGAGGAGACATCTGACCTTTGCCTCTCACATACTCACTGCAGTGTCGATCTTGATTTTCATTGTTCGTGTGTCATTGACTGGTCTGTTTCCCGTAATTCACCACTCCCTGACAAGACCCCTCAGTGCATTGCTGTCATGTTCACCATTACTTGACCGGGTCTTTCTGTGTTTGCAGCTGAACCAGGCTCTGTACTCTGTGATGACAAAGCTGGAGAAGCAGCACAGTACGAAGGTGTTTATTGTGAAGGGTGTCTCCGGGTAAGTCAGTACAATCCCAGCAGGGCACGATATCATTACTTAACACGGGTTCATTGTCTGTACCACTGAATGGGGTCCCTTCCCACTCTGCCCGAGGAACCCCTTGTCAATCATCCTGAACAGGTGTAAAATCATTCAATAATACTGACTTCATCATCTGTCCATTCTTGGAAATATCAGTTCGAAAATCTTCACTAAAACGCGCAGCACATAATATCTTCCCCAAAGTACAACTTGTAATGCCTTCCCCCCTCAAAGTGCAGCATGTCATACCCTCCCCCACATTAACCGTGGCAGAGATAAACTAATAAGTCAAACTTTCTAGCAAAACAACCTCCTCTTAATTGAAAATGATTGACCATGAGTTCACCTCTGCTTGTCATAACTCATGATGTGGAGATGCCGGTGATGGACATAACTCACACCAACTGTTCAAGTGATAATATCATGGGTTAAAGTTCGCAACACTCAGCACTGCTGTTCTGTGAAATCTGCAACTTTCCTGTTCTTTCGTATTTTGGCTCCCTTATTTTCTCCCTCTTTTTGTTCCTCCTCTCCTGAAGGTGCCAACTTTAGGATGCACCTCTACTGGCATCAACTGCCCTCTGGTACTTCATCCTAGTAGCCACTTTGATGTGTTAGCCCATTCGGGGAGTGCTTTTAGTTGATTGCACCATGGGGGATGTTCCGGCTAATCGCGATCGTGTTGTTACTCACACGCCCAAGGGAGCCGAGGCCAATTTAGTGCTGGTCCAGGTGAGGTCGGCGAACTCAACCTGGTGGCTCAGTACCACACCAGGCAGGGCATCCTGAGCCACCAGGTGGGCTGTGGTGTTCTTTATTGACATTGTTAGGCGATCTCATAAATGAAGAGTATGAAAGACTATATGAGGTACCTGTGCTTATCTGTTGCAGCAACAGACGCTCTCTGATTATCTCATCACCAGTGAACCCTGCAAGTAGACTTTCAACCTATTTGGAGAGCAATCTTGACCAATCATTGATGGGAGCCACCATATCGAAGGATGAGGGCTTACCTCCTGAAACACCATCCTCCTCAGATCTTTCACCTTCATCTGCTCCACCATCTCACGAAACGAACCTTGAAATGGCGAAATCACACAAAGAGACTCACCCTGCTGCCGTGTCACCACCTGACGAAGCTCCAAAACCCTCTCCGCGTTTATCATTAAGTAAAATTGAGCCCCTAGCACCTCCTTCTTCTGAAACACGATCTCCTTCAGAAGAACCATTCAATGATGTTCCAACTGCTTCACCTCCAGATACTTCATCCTCAACATGTCTCGTACATGCTGAGAAGGCAAACTCTTCAGAAAATTCAAGGCCAGAGTCCTCTGGCAATATGTTAGATACCCCACCACCCAAAGCACCTAGAAGTGAGCCCTTTCATTCAGAATCGACACTGCTTGAATTGTCCAGCAATGATTTGGTCCACTCATCTACTACTGATGAAAGTCACTCAGAAATATTATCTACCAATACCTCACCTTCTCTCCAAAGCTTATCCACAGTTACTGTTGGTGACGAAGCCATCTCAACCATTGAAGACTTATCTCTTTCATCTTCATCATCAAGTCAAAATTCTTCTACAGATCCAGCTACAAATTCTTCTCGAGCATCATCTACTGGTGAAGTATCCCTGGCGTTAAGCTCTGCAACTCCCAAAGTCTCACAACCTGAGCCTGAAGTTCCAGTTTCGACTGAAGCCTTAGTTTCCTCTGAAGATCAACAAGCTACCGAGGTCACCATGGAAACGAGCCCTGTAGTACTTGAAGCCTTAGAGCCTGAGCCTGAAGTCCAGGTTTCTACTGAAGGCTCAGTTTCCTCTGAAGATCACCCATCTGGTGAGGTGGCTCCTCCTCAAGCCAATCCTGTATCTCCTGTAACCTCAGAGCCTGAGCCCGAAGTCCAGGTTTCTACTGAAGGCTCAACGTCCTCTGAAGATCATACAACCAATGAGGTGACTGTCCCAGCCAGTCCTGAAGCCCCTAAAGTGTCAGAGCCTGAGCCCAAAGTCCAGATTTCTACTGAAGGCTCAACGTCCTCTGAAGATCATACAACCAATGAGGTGACTGTCCCAGCCAGTCCTGAAGCCCCTAAAGTGTCAGAGCCTGAGCCCGAAGTCCAGATTTCTACTGAAGGCTCAACGTCCTCTGAAGATCATACAACCAATGAGGTGACTGTCCCAGCCAGTCCTGAAGCCCCTAAAGTGTCAGAGCCTGAGCCCAAAGTCCAGATTTCTACTGAAGGCTCAACGTCCTCTGAAGATCATACAACCAATGAGGTGACTGTCCCAGCCAGTCCTGAAGCCCCTAAAGTGTCAGAGCCTGAGCCCAAAGTCCAGATTTCTACTGAAGGCTCAACGTCCTCTGAAGATCATACAACCAATGAGGTGACTGTCCCAGCCAGTCCTGAAGCCCCTAAAGTGTCAGAGCCTGAGCCCAAAGTCCAGATTTCTACTGAAGGCTCAACGTCCTCTGAAGATCACACAACCAATGAGGTGACTGTCCCAGCCAGTCCTGAAGCCCCTAAAGTGTCAGAGCCTGAGCCCAAAGTCCAGATTTCTACTGAAGGCTCAACGTCCTCTGAAGATCATACAACCAATGAGGTGACTGACTCAGCCAGTCCTGAAGCCCCTAAAGTGTCAGAGCCTGAGCCTGAAGTCCAGGTTTCTACCGAAGCCTCAGCTTCCTCTGAAGATCACCCATCTGGTGAGGTGGCTCCTCCTCAAGCTGGTCCTATATCTCCTGGAACCTCAGAGCCTGAGCCCGAAGTCCAGGTTTCTACTGAAGCCTCAGCTTCCACTGAAGATCATACAACCCATGAGCTGACTGTCCTGGCCAGTCCTGAAGCTCCTGAAGTATCACAGCCTAAAGCACAAGTTTGTACTGATGGGTTAACATCTTCTAAAGCTCAAAGAGAAGTGCCTGCTCCTTCAGCTTCCATTTCATCCAAGGATACCTTGACCTCGATGGCGAATGGCTCCTCAGTTGCTCCACAGATTTGTGAACCTACCGTGACCTCTGCTCCAACAGCTATCACTTCACCACAGCCACCACCTCAGGTAATGTGGATAGAAAGACAACCACAAATATTTTTGCAGCAATAAATTTAAGGAACTCTCATCTAGTAACTGCACACATATAATACAGAGTAACACGGGGTCAGAGGGTACTCCAGTCGCAATCTGGTATTTGCTGATATTAGTTAACTAAGGAGAGGAGATGGTTCGGGTACAGAGTAGACACATTCCCTACGAGGGGGAGAGGAAGGGCATCCAAATTTAGTGCTCCCTGGATGACTAAAGATACAGAGATTAAAATGAAACAGAAAAAGGAGGTTTATAATGAATGTAAGGTTCATAATACAGTAGAGAACCAGGCTGAATACAGAAAATACAGAGGAGATCTAAAAAAGGGAATAAGAGGGGCAAAGAGAGTATGAAAATAGATTAGCGGCTAACATAAAAGGGAATCCAAAAGTCTTTTATAAACATATAAATAGTAAAAGAGTAGTCAAAGGAAGGGTGGGGAAGATTAGGTCTGTGAGTTGTGGGCGGGTGGCTTGCAACAGCGGTAATGTGTAAGGTTAGAGGAAGCAACTGATTGGAAGGGTATCTTCTAGTTGAGGCAGAGGGCTTGGCTGAGGTACAAAATCATAAAATCTTAGAATCATAGGACGCTAAATTGGGCCGTGTGGCGCCCATTGTTTCGGCACTACGCGGCCTCTCGAACATCCAAGATGGCGTCTTGGCTGCGCACGCACGATTCCTGCATGACGTGCGCCGGACGCCATCTTGGTATAGGAGTTAGCGCGGGCGCAGATAACGAACGCTGGAATCATGTAAAGTAAGGAGAAAATGGATACAATCAGTGTGCAACACCGATTTAAAGTGATGGACACCATTTTGGGACTTAACGCTCAACTCACAGTCTTAACCCCGACCATCTGAACGTGTCTTAGAGTGCCTGGAGGGCCCCCCACCAGCGCTATTTAAAGGGACCATGCAGGATTTAGAGCTCAGTGGCTGGATTATTGCTTCTGGCTGCCGATAAATTTGGAACTGTTTTTGGAGGTCTCCTATACTTGAATACAAGGCAGAGGGGACATAGCCTCACATTTAGAGCCAGGACATGCAGGAGTGAAGTTAGGAAATGCTTCTACAGTTGCTAACTCAATTGTGAATGTTAAATCTGAGATTGATAGATTTCTGTGAACCAAGCGTATTAAGAGATATGGGGCTAAGGCGGGTATATGGAGTTCGGTCACAGGTCCACCATAATCTCATTGAATGGTGGAACAGGCTCGAGGGGCTGAATTCCACTGCTACTTGCTGCCTCCTGTTATGCGCCACCTTCTCCTGCAAGAAAGCGGGACGTGTGTCGGTGAGTGCCCTGCAGGATGTCTGGGTGATGTGCCTGTCATGGTTGAATAGCTGCCAGTGTGTGTGGCCTGTGAGTTGTGGGTGTGCGGCTTGCAACAGTGGTAATGTGTAAGGGCGAGAGGAAGCATCTGATTGGAAGAGTTGAGGACTGATGGAAAGAGTTTGTTGGTATGTGGGTGATGGGGGGTTAGTCCGTGGAGCAGTGGATGCGGCCAGTGGTGTAGTTGGTAGGAGACGCCACTTGACAGTTGACCTCACTCACCTTGACCTCTCATGTCAAAGCATTGAACTTCTCCCTGCACTGCATCCATGTTCATGATGCTGTGGGCCTGGCATTGACTTCGTCCCCCGCTGCCTCCCACTGTCTTTTGGGTA